>NC_052336.1:29729932-30036462 GCF_016432855.1 Salvelinus namaycush | reverse complement strand
AATAATAATACACCTTACGGAATACACCTTACGGAACAGCGGTGACTGTGAAGAGATACACACAGGTACAGGCACATGCATACGCACACACGCACTAGCACCACACGCACACGCTTTCCACACACATGTACTTTGTAATATTGTTGTATGGTGACATTTTGTATTGTAGATATGTAGTGGTGTAATAATGTTACATGATGTACTGTTTTATCTTTTGCTTTATGTGTGATGTAAGCGCCTTAATGTGTTTGGACCCCAGGGAGAGTAGCTGCTGCCTAATAAATACAAATACAAAATCATATTCACAAAGTTGGTGTGAAGATGGGGAGGGGTATGTCTGTTACAAAAAAAGATGTCCTGCGTTTTTGACAAAAATCAACTGTACTAGTTGTTCAGGCTCTGGTCTTGTCCCATCTTGATTACTGTCCGTAATATGGCCAATTGCAGCAAAGAAAGACCTAGAAAAGCTGCAGCTGGCTCAAAACAGAGCACACCGTGTCCGTACCTGCACATACAGAAGCAACATCAACAACATGCATGCCCGTCTTGAGGGTTGATGAGAGATTGACTGCTTCTCTTCTAGTTTTTATGAGAAATATTACTGTGGGGAAAAATTCCAGCTTGTTTGCATAATAAATAACATACGGCTCAGACATCCATACATACCCCCACAAGACATGCCACCAGGGGTCTCTTCACAGTCCCCAAGTCCAAAACGAATGTATATATACAGAGCCATGATCGAATGGACCTCCCCTTCCATTTCTAATTATTCACGCAAACAGCAAAATTCCCTCATTTATTTGTTTTATAAAACAACGTCTCATTGCACAATAGGGACTGTGAAGTGACACACGCAAACACTCTAACGCACACAAACTACGCACACATCACTCTTTAGCTGCATTATTTGCACATCGTTGCATTTTAAATTTGTGTGACTGTTCTAGTCTACCAGTGTTTTGTTACTTGTCGCATTTTACATTTTTGTGTGGACCCCAGGAAGAATAGCTGCTGCTTCGGCAAAAGCTAATGGGAATCTGAATAAACAAATAAACTCTCCCACCATGTGAAAATTACTGACATGGCAGATTCAGAAGGGACTAAAATTACAGTTGCTGTGTTTTGTGCTTGTGCATGTAATACATTATTACCTGACCTCCCACAGTAAAACTAATCCCTGCCGAATAGGGCTCTAGTGCCTTCTTCTAGCATTCTAAATCTCAAACATAGTCTGCTGAACACCGCATATCCATAGCTCTAAGTGGATGCAGGTTACAAGTTAACAGGTTCCAGCGCTAGCTATTCCAGATCCTCTAGCTATCATCACAATACTGCTTGTCAGAGAGAAAATTGGCCACTCACTCAGGCATAATTGGGTCAAGGGCAATGGTTGTAATCTCATCAATATCACTGAGCACAGACCTGGGGTCTGTTGGGAAAGCATGGTTGACTGCCATATTAGCAGGGAACTGAGCTAGCTAGCAACGTAGCACTTTCACAGTGCTAGAACGTCACACAGCAAAGTGTTTATTAGCAATGTGCTAATATCCTGTAGACTAGCTTTACTGGTTTGTTGTAACTAAGTTGGGAAAGACATAGTGTTATCAGTCCACTGGTAGAATTATGGTACGGTAAGAGACTTTGTATTTGTATCAGCTGTGTTTGTGTAGCACTAGAGGAGGACTGAGTTGACAGTAAGATGCTCAGAATATGCAGCAGTGGGGAAGAGATCTGACTGTCACACACACACACACACACACACACACACACACACACACACACACACACACACACACACACACACACACACACACACACACACACACACACACACACACACACACACACACACACACACACACACACACACACACGCACCTGGGGGTTGAGGGTAGCAGCTGCCTTTGCATACATACAGTCACACACAGCACACTCCTGACCTGGGAGAGAGGAGCGTTATACTACAGTCTTCCTCCCCATCTCTCTATCTCTATTCAAACACACACACAGGCAGAGAGATACAGTTAATTCATCTGTGTACTGTACTGTACTGTACCATAGTCAGTGTCCTGGACTGCTATGGGAGAATTAGAGTGGAAGAGAGAGAGAGAGAGAGAGAGAGAGAGAAAGTGAGAGGGGGGAGCTGCTACATTTGAGAAATGACAATGTACTGTAGCAATCTGCTAACAATCTTTATCTGGGCTAACCACCACCATCTTACTTAGCCCTGTCAGCACCACTGCTGTGGCAGCCACGTTCAGTACGGTATACCCAAAATGCTTGGCTTGTATGGAGCGATACAACATAAATTGTATTTTAATTCCATAACTTCCAGAATTTGTATTACATCTAACCCTAACCACACTGCTAACCTTATGCCCAACCGTAACCTTAAATTAAAACCAAAAAAGCTATTTTGACTTTGTGGCTGTGGTAACTAGTGGAAACTGCTGTGCCTGCTGTTCACACGTGTATATATCTACCCTCTCATTGGCTAGAATGGTCCCCCCTTATCTTGCCTCCGCTCGACTGCCTTTCATTTTTTTATGAAATGTATTTCCATTGTTAGAGCAGCCACTAGAGTATCTGGTCAGTATAACGGCTAATCTGTGTCCAAATTCAGATTCAAAATCGGAGACAACATCCTGGTACTTTGCCAGCCAGGAGAACTGGCTGGAGAACTGCATTTAAAAACTGAATCTGAATACATCTGAGAAGTTGAATATTTGAAACTTTGATGAACATGAAATTATATTTTGTAAATTTGAATCACAGCCAATGAATACAATATCTACCATATTGAAAATGAATATATAAATATTGAATTTGAATATTACATTTAAAAAAATGCAATATTCATTCAAAATAGCTTCAAATTATGAAATACAAGTTAAATTTATGAATTCATTGATTCAATTTGTGCATTACAAATTAAAAAATATAAAATTCAAATTCAGTACCTTAAAACAAATTCTAAATTATGAAATTGAAATACAATTGGCACTGTTGGCACTGAAATCGCTCCATACTTTGGGCCATACACTCCACTTAACATTAGTAAGCCACTGGCTCCTAAGCCGTAGTCTGTATAGACTGAATAGGCTAGAGACATTCAGCCTCTTGGAAGGAAATGGAAGTTTAATGAAAAATATGATTTGACATTAACTGCCAAATCATTTTGGGGATAAAAAAGTGTGTTTTGGTATATGGTGCATACTGTTCAAGACTCATACGGTGCAATTTAAGATGCAGTCCAGCCCATCAGCTAAGGGCACAGTAAGGCAGCGCAGCCCACTCCATATAGAATCTCGATTTTGGGGGAGATTTGCCAAAAACTGCAGTGTCTGAGGAACAAGAGGTCAGACATAAACAGTGTCCTAACAGCAAGGAGTCTCGCCATTACAGACAGTCTAACAGAGGAGAGGAGAGGGGAGGGGAGAAGATCCCTCATCTCCAAAAACAGCTTGGTGAACTCTGCAGCCTGCAGTAAAACTGTCACCTTTCACCTTTGACCCTGACAACGAAAGGGGCAAAGGTCACATCAACAGAGACAAACAGTACAGACCAGAGACAAGTCATCCTACACTCTAACCTGTCAGAAACAAAGTTCAATAACATTGACAGAACACTTAGACAGGTTTCACGCTTTCTCACGTCCAACAGTCACAGCCTGAGTGATTGATCCCTCCCACTCTGTCTCAACTCAATACAATTGAATCAACTTCATTGGTACGACAAGTGAAGAAAGGGTTACCGGAACATACATGACCAAAAAGCACATGATGAGAACAATTAAAACAGCAGAGACAACAACAATTAGTAATCATTGACAACAGTAAAAAATATGAGAAGAACCTGAAAAACGGTTGTCAAATTCATCTCCCTCTCGTTCTCTCTCTTTTAATACAACTCAGTAAGCAGTAAAGTTTGAAATGTGTCCTTCTCCCTCCCAGCTATAGGATATTATTTCCTCCATGGCCTGAAAAGGAGGCCTCTCAATACCAACTTTGCAGAATCATGACTAGTTAAACCATGACTAGTTTCTCTCACATCAAGAAAGGCCAAGGATGCTGTACCCATTGGGCACAGACGTCAGTTGAAAGTCTAGTTTGACTTACATTTGGTTGAGTTGTCAACTAAAGTGAATTCAATGTATAAAAAATAACAACAATAAAAAATCACCATGTCATCGGATTTAGGTTCAAAGTTGGGTGGAAAAAATACAAAATGCCCTTACATTGAGGACTTTTTGCAAATCCAATCACTTTTCCACGTTGTCGCAACATCATCACGTTGATTGTTGGTGTTGAAATGATGTGGAAATAACATTGATTCAACCAGTTTTTGCCCAGTGGGTAATCTGCGTTTAAGATGCTGTAATAGAGAGATGAGGGGAAAGATAGGGGCAGTGTATGTAACAGCTAATGAGAGAGGAGTGAGGGAGAGAGAGGAGATAGAGATGGAGGCGGAGAACGAGGGAGAGATGCTCCATTTAGCAAGAGCCAAGACAAACCCCAACCACAGCACTGCACTGATTACAATTGCACTGTTTGCACTCGTTACACACACATACAGTATGCACGCAGCCCAACAGGGATTCACAACCATGTTCATAACAATTCTCAAACAGCACCGTCATAACCACTATCCCAAAAAAACAGAACACAAAAACAGACCCCCAAAAAGTACCCACAAAAACAGTACTTCAGGTCTCAGGAAGGCCATGTTATTGTGTGATGGTAGCCTAAGCTGGCTATCACTACCTGGATGTCGTTTTTTTCACACCACATCCTTGGCTGTGACCCACCTAAAGCCTTTCACCACAAATAAACAAACCAATGCAACTGGACACAATCACATGTTCATCTGCCACCAGACAGGGAACTTAGTGACTTAGTGGTGGATCTTGACCCAGAGTTTGGGAATCACTGGTCTGATCCAAAAGCTCTCTGAAACTCAAAGCATTGAGCAGAAACAGGACAAGTGGTAACTACCTGGTATCAAAAGCTGCAAAGTCGGGCTTGTTGTAATAATCCCAAAGACACATTTAATTGTAACATTATTAGTACATAATGATCATACTAGCGTGTGCTTTTTAAATAAATACCAGGTAAATAGCAGTCTGTAAAATAAAGAGGGACCTAAGATCAAGTTGAACCAAAACTCAAGCGCCAACAGATATCATCACCAGTCAGCTCTCACTCATCCCAAAATGGATCTCTACAACCAATCTCATTGCTTCTAGCAGCAGGAAGAAAGACCTCTGTTAGGGACAGGAAGTGAATAGCAGTATGATACACACAATCGCACAATAACACACACACAGACACACAATGCACTCACTCTCACATAAAAGCGCATACATACACACACATGCATGCACGCGCACACACACACTTACCTCAATGAGGAAGTCCCCGGTCCTAAGTCCCGCCTGCCAGGCCACTCCTCCCTCATCCACCGACTCCAGGTATTGGAGGGCTGGGAAGGCAGGGGTGGGAGTAAACTCCTCGATGGGCGTGTCCGCTATTGGATAGAAAAAGAGAGAGAGAGAGAGAGACAGGGGGGATAGAGAGAAAGAGAGAGGAGGCATTTAGGAGGAGTGAGAGAGAGAGAGAGAGAGAGAGAGAGAGAGAGAGAGAGAGAGAGAGAGAGAGAGAGGAGGCATTTAGGAGGAGTGAGAGAGAGACAGGGGGGATAGAGAGAGAGAGAGAAGGTAAGTGGGTCACCTTATCCTGAACACCACTCCCCTCCTCAACCCTGAGTCTATGGAGATCTAGCCCCATTCCAGATCTATATACACACACACACACACACACACACACACACACACACACACACACACACACACACACACACACACACACACACACACACACACACACACACACACACACACACACACACACACACACACACACACACACAGCTTTATTTTCAACAGGGTTTAGCATGGACTTTGTGGTCAGCAGACAAACAAACAAACAAAAGACAAGCAGAGATAATCCATTAATCACCAATAAAACCACAAAGGTCATTGCCAATTCAATAAGGTGGAAGGCTGAAGACACTGTGCTGTCATCAACACAGCCAGATTAGATTACTGCTGTCCTAATGTCTATGCATGGCAGTGTGTGTGTGTGTGTGTGTGTGTGTGTGTGTGTGTGTGTGTGTGTGTGTGTGTGTGTGTGTGTGTGTGTGTGTGTGTGTGTGTGTGTGTGTGTGTGTGTGTGTGTGTGTGTGTGTGCGAGTGTGTGTGTGTGTGTGTGTGTGTGTGTGTGTGTGTGTGTGTGTGTGTGTGTGTGTGTGTGTGTGTGTGTGTGTGTGCGAGACACAAGGTTTGCTCTGGTGGTAGGGGCAGTAAGATCTCTTTCTACAATCTCCTATACTGCTGTCTATTTCGTCTCCCCCATCTCCCTCTCTTCACCCTTATCCCCTGTCACCCTCTCTCTCTTTCTCCTCTCCCATCTCTTCTCCACTCTTCCACCTTCCAATGGCCAGTGATATTCACATTGTGTCCTCGTGGCAGCCAGAAACCAATGGTGACGAGTGACACTTCTAATACATCACCCTCTTACTGTAAGAGAGATGCTAGGCACTGTGTGTGTGCGCGTGTGTGTGCGCGCATATGCGTGTGCGTGTATGCGCGTGCATGTATGCGCAAGCATTCATTTGTGATTTTATGTGAGAGTGGGTGCATTGTGTGTCTGTCTGTGTGTTTTCGTGCGATTTTGTGTGTTTCCGTTGTGTGTGTTTGTGAGCATTAGAGAGTGTGTGTGTGAAGTGCACAGTGCCAGAGGATAAAGAGGGCTGGCTCAGTTCCCTTGGGTGATGGCAGTGTCAGAACAACTCTAGTACATTCGGCTTGTTGTTTTTTAGGCTAAATTGTTCTCTTCCTCTCTCTGTCACTTTCTTCTTCTATCCCTGTCTGTCCCCCCACCCCCCCCCCCCCCCCCTAAAAAAACAAGGATGTTCAGACAGTTGACAATCTACCTGTCAACAGTTCAGAACAATGAGAAAATGCCACCTCGCAGCGTTTGACAGTGTGGATTATGACATGGCTGTAATCATCATAGAAACCAAAACAGCCGCTCAGCGGGCTATTTTTAGACAGCATCAAATGGGTGGTGTAATATCAAATGATGTGTGGACAATCGCACTAATGTCCTGACAACATGTCCTACACGCAGGCTGATATTGATGTGTGAGTGTGTGCATTTGCGAGTGTGTGCTCTAGAGTAGCGGTCTTCACGGATCCACCTGTGCCCGAATACCCGAGATCCAGAATTCTAAATCATGTCAAGGGTCTGGGTTTGATCTGATATGATTGTCACGGGTATCGGGTATGTGTCATTTTGATTGACTTGTCCAGAAGGACCCATATAGATCCGAACATGACTGCTGCAGTAGAGAGAGAGAGAGAACATTTTTATAATTTCTCCTTCTGCTCTTTGCTTTTCACGAGAGTGGCGCGTGTAGCAATTGTTTAACAATCATAAGTCTTCAAAGTGGCAATAAGCGGCCTCTGTAAACTGGTATAGAATCAGCTTGATCCCCTCTGTCCAAGACGCCTGTACCATCTTTTTATTTTATTTTCAGTGATATTGTTAACAAACACGCCTGCATAAAGAAAATGAGAATTTAAAACAGGTTCAGCCCCTGGTTCGACCATGACCTTGCAGAGTTACTCCACCTCAAGAATTGCATTTGACGAAAGGCTTGGCACACGCATACTCAGGCTGACTGGCTCTCCTTCAGGGAAATGAGAAATAAGTGCACTCAGGCTATCCGGAAGGCCAAAGTTAGTTACTTTAAGGAGCAGTTCTCTCTCTGTGGGTCGAACCCCAAGAAGTTCTGAAAAACGGTTAAAGACCTGGAGAATAAACCCTCCTCCTCACCGCTGCCCATGCCCCTTAAAGTTGATGATGTGGTTGTTACTGACAAGAAGCACATGGCTGAGCTATTTAATCACCACTTCATTAAGTCAGGATTCCTATTTGAATAAGCCATGCCTCCTTGCCCGTCCAACATTTCCTCATCTCCCACCCCTTCTAATGCGACTAGCCCCGATGCTCCTCCCTCTTTTTCCCCTGCCCCGCTACAAAGTTTCTCCCTGCAGGCGGTCACTGAGTCCGAGGTGCTAAAGGAAATCCTTAAACTTGACCACAAAAAAAATCTGGGTCAGATGGTTTAGACCCATTCTTCTTTAAGGTTGCTGCCCCTATAATCGCCGAGCCTATCTCTGACCTTTTAAACTTGTCTCTCCTCTCTGGGGAGGTTCCCATTGCTTGTAAGGCAGCTACGGTTTGTCCTTTATGTATTTATTTAATAAATAATTATAATTATTTATTTAATAATTATTATTTATTTATTTAAAGGGGGAGATCAAGCTGATCCTAACTGTTATAGACCTATTTCTATTTTGCCCGGTTTATCAAAAGTGTTGGAAAAGCTTGTCAATAATCAACTGACTGGCGTTCTTGATGTCTATAGTATTCTCTCTAGTTTGCAATCTGGTTTCCGCTCAGGTTATGGATGTGTCACTGCAACCTTAAAAGGTCCTCAATGATGTCACCATTGCCCTTGATTCTAAGCAATGTTGTGCTGCTATTTTTATTGACTTGGCCAAAGCTTTTGATTCGGTAGACCATTCCATTCTCGTGGACTGGCTAAGGAGTATTGGTGTCTCTGAGGGGCTTTGGCCTGGTTTGCTAACTACCTCTCTCAAGGAGTGCAGTGTGTAAAGTCAGAACATCTGCAGTCTCAGCCACTGCCTGTCACCAAGGGTGTACCCCAAGTCTCAATCCTAGGCCCCACACTCTTCTCAATTTACATCAACATCATAGCTCAGGCAGAAGGAAGCTCTCTCATCCATTTATATGCAGATGATAGTCTTATACTCAACTGGCCCCTCCCCGGCTTTTGTGTTAACTTTTTATGGCTGCAGGGGCAGTATTGAGTAGCCAGATAATAGGTGCCCATTTCAAACGGCCTCGTACTCAATTCTTGCTCGTACAATATGCATATTATTGTTATTATTGGATAGAAAACACTCTCTAGTTTCTATAGCCGTTGAAATTTTGTCTCTGAGTGGAACAGAACTCATTCTACAGCACTTTCCCTGACATGGAGTCAGATTTCAGACATCTTGGCCCCTGATCTGGAGTCAGTTTAAAGGTCCCTGTGAATGCTATGAGGATACAAACACTGCTTACGTCTTCCCCTGGATGTCATTACGTGGTGACGCTTTGAATGGAGTCGATTGCGCAATCAGAGCCTCTATAAAACAGCACAACGTGTAGGTAGTGTTCCTTTTCCAGCTGCGCCTGATGCAAGGTGGACACGGACCTGCTCTTTTTCCAAGCTTTAGTTTAGCCAGTAATATTTCTCCGGTCATGTTTTTGCTCGTTATAGGTGTTAAAAACATCATAAGGTAGTTAATTTAAACCGTTTTATAGCAATTTATATCCGTTTAGTGCGATTTTGAGGCATTGCTTTCTGAGACACTTTGAACCTCTGGGCACGTTTCCAGTTCATGCCGAACGCAGTGGGCATTTCCACATGGCAAGAGGACAGCTTTCGACCAAAAGACGATTAGACCCAAGAAAGGATTCTTTGCCCAAGATTCTGATGGAAGAACAGCTCAAAGTAAGAACAATTTATTATGATAAATCGTGTTTCTGTCGAAAAATGTTAATCGCTTATGCCGCCATTTTGTTAGATTCGCTTGGCGCAACCTGTATTGAAAAGTAAGGATAATTAAAAAAATGTAATTCAGCGATTGTATTAAGAATTAAATTGTCTATCAATCGCTGTCCACCCTATATTTTTTTAGTCACGTTTATGAGTATTTATGTATAAGACTAGATCACTGTCTAATATGGCGCACGACATTTTCTGACCAGCTGGGCTACTTTTGTCATTGTCTAACCATGATTTTGGTGGCTAAATATGCACATTTTCGAACAAACTCTATATGTATGTTGTAATATGATGTTACAGGAGTGTCATCGGAAGAATTCTGAGAAGGTTAGTGAAAAAATTAATATATTTTGGCGATGATTACGTTATCGCTCTCTTTGGCTTGAATCAATGCTCTGGTAACGTTTGCATATGTGGTATGCTAATATAACGATTTATTGTGTTTTCGCTGTAAAACACTTAGAACATCTGAAATATTGTCTGAATTCACAAGATCTGTGTCTTTCCATTGCTATGTGCTGTGTATTTTTAAGAAATGTTTTATGATGAGTAAATTGGTAATACACGTTGCTCTGTGTATTTATTCTAGTCGATTTGTGATGGTGGGTGCAATTGTAAACTATGATTTATACCTGAAATATGCACATTTTTCTAACAAAACCTATCCTATACAATAAATATGTTATCAGACTGTCATCTGATGAGGTTTTTTCTTGGTTAGTGGCTATCAATATCTTAGTTTAGCCGAATTGGTGATAGCTACTGGTGTTGAGAAAAAATGGTGGACAAAGAAAAATGGTGTCTTTTGCTAACATGGTTAGCTAATAGATTTACATATTTTGTCTTCCCTGTAAAACATTTTAAAAATCTGAAATGGTGGCTTTATTCACAAGATCTGTATCTTTCATTTGGTGTCTTGGACTTGTGATTTAATGATATTTAGATGCTACTATTTAATTGTGACGCTATGCTAGCGATGCTAATCAGTGTGGGGGGGGTGGGGGATGTTGTCATAGGTGTACCGACCTCGGGCTTGCAGCCATAAGAGGTTAAATGCTCTACAACAAAGCTTTCTTAGTGTCCAACAAGCTTTCTCTGCCCTTAAACTTGTTCTGAACACCTCCAAAACAAAGGTCATGTGGTTTGGTAAGAAGAATGCCCCTCTCCCCACAGGTGTGATTACTACTTCTGAGGGTTTAGAGCTTGAGGTCATTGACCTCATACAAGTACTTGTGAGTATGGCTAGACGGAACACTGTCATTCTTTCAGCACATATCAACGTTTCAAGGATAAATTCAAATCTAGACTTGGTTTCCTCTGTCGTAATCGCTCCTTTTTCACCCCAGCTGCCAAACTAACCCTGATTCAGATGACCATCCTACCCATGCTAGATTACGGAGACTTCATTTATAAATCGGCAGGTAAGGGTGCTCTCGATCGGCTAGATGTGCTTTACCATTTGGCCATTAGATTGGCCACCAATGCTCCTTATAGGACACATCACTGCACTCTATATTCTTCTGTAAACTGGTCATCTCTGTATACCCGTCGTAAAACACAGTGGTCGTAAAACACAGTGGTTGATGCTTATTTCTTAAACCTCCTTAGGCCTCACTACCCCCCTATCTGAGATATCTACTGCAACCCTCCTCCTCCACATATAACACCCATTCTGCCAGTCACATTCTGTTAAAGGTCACCAAACACACACATCCCTGGGTCGCACGTCTTTTCAGTTCGCTGCAGCTAGCGACTGGAACGAGCTGCAACAAACACTCAAACTGGACAGTTTCATCTCAATCTCTTAATTCAAAGACTCAATCATGGACACTCTTACTGACAGTTGTGGCTGCTTTGCATGATGTATTGTTGTCTCTACCTTCTTGCCCTTTGTGCTGTTGTCTGTGTCCAATAATGTTTGTACCCTGTTTTGTGCTGCTACCATGTTGTGCAGCTGCCATGTTGTGTTGCTACCATGTTGTTGTCATGTTGTGTTGCTACCATGCTGTGTTGTCATGTGTTGTTGTCTTAGGTATCTCTTTATGTAGTGTTGTGTTGTCTCTCTTGTCATGATGTGTGTTTTGGCCTATATTTTTATTTAATTAATTTTTAAATGAAATAAAAAGGCCTCCGTCCCCGCAGGAGGCCTTTTGCCTTTTGGTAGGCCGACATTGTAAATAAGAATTTGACTTGCCTAGTTAAATAAAGGTTAAATAAAAAAAATAAAAATAGGCTACAGTCATAGAGTCTCCGTGTGGGGCAAAAGTGAGGAGATATTAATCAATGGAAGATTCAATTAAAGTGATGGAATAAAAAGTTAAAGGAGAAGAATAGGCTACAATTACCAAGAGCCAACAGGTAGGCTGCTACTTCATATTCTGAATGTTGTTGTTGTTTGTAACTGTGTAAGATGAGAGAGCGCTCACTGCCTCAATTAGCCTAGCGCTAGCTAGCTAGGGAGCTTAACTAGATTCACCCGGTTTGATCCAGTCAAGACAGGTACTCAGAATCCTATTGGATGATAAATAACTTAGCTATGGCATTTATTAGTTTAATATAGCGCATCGGCTTGCTTGGTTGCTGTCTCTCCCTCCCTCCTCCCGTGTCACTCACTCACACTCAAAGTAGCCTACACACACAGCACAGCCCCTGCTAGAGCCTCACCTCTCCCTACCCCCTCTTCCTTGCGCTTTCTCAACTCTAGTTAATAAAGTAGTTTAAAAATGGACTTTTCTGCTGCTTCTCTCACTCGGATTGGGTCTGGATCTGACCAGGTCGAAACGGAACGGGTTTAGTTGTCCTCGGGTCCGTTTGGAACAGGTCTCTATATTTAAAAAATGAATTCATGCAAATCATGTCCAGATGGGAAAGCCCCAGGTCCATTTCGGAACAGGTCCAACTATTTGGACCCATGAGGGCCTCTGTTCTAGAGAGGTGGACAGAGGTGCAGTTAGTCTTTGTTTGTGTGTGTGTGTGTGTGTGTGTGTGTGTGTGTGTGTGTGTGTGTGTGTGTGTGTGTGTGTGTGTGTGTGTGTGTGTGTGTGTGTGTTTCTGCTTCAGTTATGATGGTGTCTAGCTGGCTAGACATTGACGCTCACACTGACAGACAGACAGACAGACAGACAGACAGACAGACAGACAGACAGACAGACAGATTAACTCATATATATTCATAAGTCGTTTACATTATACAGTAGGCTATATATAGGTGACTGACATACCGAGTGGAGGGGTTCCTGTGGTTACTTCAGGTGGGAAATACAATGTTAATCTCTTTAAAGTTTTATCATATAGAGACATATAAAATACATAGGCTGTTATTATATTGTTTAATGTGCAGTGCCTACATATACAGTAACCATGAGAAAGGGATATGGAGAAGGGGGGAGAGACCAGGGTAGCATCTTACCTTTGGCCCCTCGCAGCACGAAGCCGAAGCCTTCATTCTCCTTCTTGGTCAAGACCACCGTCTTCTCCTCGACCACGCAGTCGCTGTGGAGAAAATGCCGCGCAAAGCGCCCGTTATTACAGCCCATCATCCGCATCACGGCCACAGCCGCCCGCCCTGAGTGCAGGTTCATCGCGGTAAGCTACTCTGGGCAGCCCCCGACGGAGGGGCTCCTTGCCTCGGCCCCTTTTAGCTCAAATGAAGTGCATGACAACGCTGGCAGTGGCAGTCCGGCGCCCGCATCTCCAGAAAAGCCGCCGCTCCGCTCCTCTGCGGCCGAAAACCACTCGGGGGAGCGACAAGCGGAGGCCGGAGATGGCGACGAAGTCGAAGCGTGACGTCGGATAGAAGCAGCATTACCGACTAAATAAATGATGATGAAAGCGTGGCTTGGCGCGGAGGAGGGGGGGAGAAAAGGAACGGATGGTGGCAGGCAGTTAGGAGTCCTGGGCGAGGAGTGCGCGCAACGAATGAGAGAAGAGAAAGAGAGAAGGGAGAGCGTGACCAGCATGGCAGTGCGCGGGCACGAAAACAGGAGGCCATGCATGAGTGATTGACCCTTTCACTCGAGTCGAGAGGTGGGTGTCCTCCCACTCAGTGGCGTGGGGTGGCGGTGGGTGACACAGAGGGACGCAGCCCGCATGCGCTTGCATTACATTTTTCATTAATGTAATGCAAGGCGACAGATGCGCACAAGCAACGCGACGAGAGAAATGGAGAGGGAAGGAAAAGATATTCAGGTAATTATGTTGCTTTCAGTTTCATTGCTGTGGTTTTAAAATCATGGATGGGGCTTTGATACAGTTTTTATAAAAATGTATTTTTGTTGAATCCTCTTTCTCCAGCCCGACTCCAAATGCGATTGGGCACAACAGGTGATAACTCAAACCTGTATGCTCATACTCCAAAAACAGAATGCCACCACGTCAGTCACAGCCACATTCAACCAAGCAATTAAATTCTCAGACACCTCTTCACCTCTATAACTTCCAGAAGAAAGAAAAAAACATCTACAAGCAGCAATGACGTGATCCAAGCAATACAGCCCCATAAACACGACAGTGGGCCTACCAGGCTACCAGTAATACTGCTATATACCCTTTACCTGTCACGTCTGCAGCTTGAACCTTTCAGTCGATATACTTAAGGCACATAGACAGTGTGACTAGCGTGGCATGCTCATTTGCTAAAGTTGATCTGCCATGAGAGCTGTGATTAGGGGTGTGTGTGTGTGTGTGTGTGTACTCTACCATAGTAAATGAGGGGGGGAAACAGTCAAATCCACCCAGACAGTGGATGAGATATGAGACACATTAAACAGGGATGGTGAGGGATGAGAGGAGAGATGGAGAGCTGCAACTGCCTTCCTAGCAACAGAGCAGCAAATGCAGAGTTGCCTTAGCAACACAATATGTCTTTTTTTTTTAAGGACAACATCCTGATTATATTATTATTGTTATTATTATTATTATAATAACACCACTTTTTATTTAAAAAACGTTTATTCAAAACACCCAGTCACTTGAGCTTGTCAGGATAATCAGCAAAAAACAATAAGACAATAAGATCACACATTAAAACAGCACACGAGGTTATCGCCCATGACCTGTCAAGACATGGAGTCAGGTGGCCGATGACATCAATCGCACCGTTATCACCTGAAGCATCGCCTGCTTTGTTGATTTCACCACGTCCTATGGTTTGACAGGGGAGAGTTTGCATGTTATCGATAAGAGTCATCTTCATCCATCCACCAGAGTGACCATAACAGTTACAAGTGTCAAAACGTGGACATTGTGGGGCCAGAGGATAAACACACAATAGGCTTCTGTGGGATATCAACGCACGGTAGTCCTGGTGACCACTGCACTAATTCAAATGTCTAACCACATGACCGGTAGGCTACGTGTGCCTTTTTTCAATTTATTTTTTAATTGACGTAGTTCTGTCCTTGAGCAGTTCTTGTCTATTAATGTTCTGTATTACGTCATGTTTCATGTTTTGTGTGGACCCCAGGAAGAGTATCTTCTGCTTTTGCAACAGCTAATGGGGATCCTAATAAAATAAATACCAAAATACCTGAATTGTCCTTTCCTGTTACAGGCAGAGCCATTTATGTATAGGCTAGATATGTGTACATATGGATATACACTGAGTATACAAAACATTAAGGACACCTGCTCATTCCATGACATAGACTGACCAGGTGAATCCAGGTGAAAGCTATGATCCCTTATTGATGATACTTGTTCAATCCACTTTAATCAGTGTAGATGACTCAATATTAGGAAGGTGTTCCTAATGTCTGGTATACTCAGTGTACACAGCTATCTTTACAGGCTATTTCTGGTTCCTTTTGTTTTTCCTCTTTCCTGTCCCTGATGTTGACATTGTCAACCAATCTGAGAAAGATTCCTTCCTCTGCCGGTCGACATTTGGCGCCTTTTTCTCCCCCTGTGCCCGTCGGCCAGGAAATGTCTTGGCTCATGTAAAATTAAATCTCCTTCTGTCTGTTAAAAAATCTATTATGAATCTTTAAAGAGCAAAAAGGGCCTTGGTGTCTCTGCCTAAAGAAAATAGAATTAGAAGCATTTTTTTAAAGTCCTACTTCAACTTGGGATACAGATAATAGTAGCTTAGTAGTCAGGTTTGGATGTAATGACATGTTATCATAGGCTATTCAATGATGGTCACTTGCCACTATCAGTTGTTCACCTTGACCTACTGTATGTATATTTACAGTGCATCCGGAAATTATTCAGACCCCTTGGACTTTTTCCAAATTTTGTTACGTTACAGCCTTATTCTAAAATGTATTAAATCGTGTTCAGTTTTGAATGAAATTATAATATGAACACTTCCCACCTGCGTTTTGGTCTCCTCCATTAGACGATCGTTACACCACGCTGGGCTAGAAGATTGAGGATCCACCCACCAGTGCATCGTGCGAGTTCACTCTCCCTACTATTTTCATTACAATATGTTGTTCAAAGTGGTTAGAGAGGCTAATGAGAGAGAAATAGTGGAGGCTACCAAATATATTACAAGATGAATAAATTATGACAGGAGAATTTGCTTCAGTTCCTCCCATTTAATAAGAGAGGAAATAAAAAACTGGCACCTGTCATCAGTCCTCACACATACATTGGCAAGAAAAAGTATGTGAACACTTTGGAATTACCTGGATTTCTGAATAAATTTGTCATCAAATGTGATATGATCTTCATGTAAGTCACAACAATAGACAAACATAGTGTGCTTAATAATAACACACAAATTATTGTATTTCTATTGTCTATATTGAACACATCATTTAAACATTCACATTGTAGGTTGGAAAATGTATGTGAACCCCTAGGCTAATGACTTCTCCAAAAGCTAATTGGAGTCAGGAGTCAGCTAACCTGGAGTCCAATCAATGACATGAGATTGGAGATGTTGGTTAGAGCTGCCTTGCCCTATAAAAAACACTCACAAAATTTGAGTTTGCTATTAACAGGAAGTATTGCTTGATGTGAACCATGCCTCGAACAAAAGAGATGTCAGAAGACCTAAGATTAAGAATTGTTGACTTGCATAAAGCTGGAAAAGGTTACAAAAGTATCTCTAAAAGCCTTGATGTTCATCTGTCCAAGGTAAGACAAATTGTCTATAAATGGAGAAAGTTCAGCACTGTTGCTACTCTCCGTAGGAGTGGCCGTCCTGCAAAGATGACTGCAAGAGCACAGCGCAGAATGCTCAATGAGGTTAAGAAGAATCCTAGAGTGTCAGCTAAAGACTTACAGAAATCTCTGGAACATGCTAACATCTCTGTTGACGAGTCTACGACACATAAAACACTAAACAAGAATGGTGTTCATGGGAGGACACCATGGAAGAAGCCACCGCTGTCCAAAAAAACATTGCTGCACGTCTGAAGTTTACAAAAGTGCACCTGGATGTTCCACAGCGCTACTGGCAAAATATTATGTGGACAGATGAAACTGCAGTTGAGTTGTTTGGAAGGAACACACAACACTATGTGTGGAGAAAAAAAGGCACAGCACACCAACATCAAAACCTCATCCCAACTGTAAAGTATGGTGGAGGGAGCATTAATGTTTGGGGCTGCTTTTCTGCCTCAGGGCCTGTACAGCTTGCTATCATCGACAAAAACATGAATTCCCAAGTTTATCAAGACATTTTGCAGGAGAATGTTAGGCTATCTGTCCGCCAATTGAAGCTCAACAGAAGTTGGGTGATGCAACAGGACAACGACCCAAAACACAGAAGTAAATCAACAACAGAATGGCTTCAACAGAAGAATATACGCCTTCTGGAGTGGCCCAGTCAGAGTCCTGACCTCAACCCGATTGAGATGCTGTGGCATGACCTCAAGAGAGCAGTTCACACCAGACATCCCAATAATATTGCTGAACTGAAACAGTTTTGTAAAGAGGAATGGTCCAAAATTCCTCCTGACCGCTGTGCAGGTCTGATCCGCAACTACAGAAAACGTTTGGTTGAGGTTATTGCTGCCAAAGGAGGGTCAACCAGTTATTAAAACCAAGGGTTCACATACTTTTTCCACCCTGCACTGCGAATGTTTACACGGTGTGTTCAATAAAGACATGAAAACATATTGTCTGTGTGTTATTAGTTTAAGCAGATTGTGTTTGTCTATTGTTGTGACCTAGATGAAGATCAGATCAAATTTTATGACCAATTTATGCAGAAATCCAGGTATTTCCAAAGGGTTTACATGCTTTTTCTTGCCACTGTATATTCTGTATATTGCTACTGTATATTCTAAACAAAAAACATTTGTCATAAGAAACTAGCTCCCTGGTATACAGAAAATACCCGAGCTCTGAAGCAAGCTTCCAGAAAATTGGAACGGAAATGGCGCTACACCAAACTGGAACTCTTCCGACTAGCTTGGAAAGACAGTACTGTGCAGTATCGAAGAGCCCTCACTGCTGCTCGATCATCCTATTCCAACTTAATTGAGGAAAATAAGAACAATCCAAAATTAATTTCATTGATACTGTTGCAAAGCTAACTAAAAAGCAGCATTCCCCAAGAGAGGATGGCTTTCACTTCAGCAGTGATAAAATCATGAACTTCTTTGAGGAAAAGATCATGATCATTAGAAATCAAATTATGGACTCCTCTTTAAATCTGCATATTCCGCCAAAGCTCAGTTGTCCTGAGTCTGCACAACTCTGCCAGGACCTAGGATCAAGGGAGACAGTCAAGTTTTTTAGTACTATATCTCTTGACACATTGATGAGCATAGTCATGGCCTCTAAACCTTCAAGCTGCATACTGGACCCTATTCCAACTAAACTACTGAAAGAGCTGCTTCCTGTGCTTGGCCCTCCTATGTTGAACATAATACATGTCTCTCTATCCACCGGATGTGTACCAAACTTACTAAAAGTGGCAGTAATAAAGCCTCTCTTAAAAAGCCAAACCTTAACCCAGAAAATATAAAAAACTATCAGCCAAAATCGAATCTCCCATTCCTCTCAAAACATTTTAGAAAAAGCTGTGCAGCAACTCACTGCCTTCCTGAAGACAAACAATGTATACGAAACGCTTCAGGCTGGTTTTAGACCCCATCATAGCACTGAGATTGCAGGTGGTAAATTACCTTTTAATGGCGTCAGATCGAGGCTCTGCATCTGTCCTAGTGCTCCTAGACCTTAGTGCTGCTTTTGATACCATCCTTCACCACATTCTTTTGGAGAGATTGGAAACCCAAATTGGTCTACACGGACAAGCTCTGGCCTGGTTTAGATCTTATCTGTCGAAAAGATATCAGTTTGTCTCTGTGGATGGTTTGTCCTCTGAAAAATCAACTGCATTTTCGTGTTCCTCAAGGCTCCGTTTTAGGACCACTATTGTTTTCACTATATATTTTACCTCTTGGTGATGTCATTCGGAAACATAATGTTAACTTTCACTGCTATGCGGATGACACACAGCTGTAATTTTCGATGAAACATAGTGAAGCCCCAAAATTGCCCTCCCTGGAAGCCTGTGTTTCAGACATAAGGAAGTGGATGGCTGCAAATGTTCAAATTTAAACTCGGACAAAACAGAGATGCTAGTTCTAGGTCCCAAGAAACAAAGAGATCTTCTGTTGAATCTGACAATTAATCTTGATGGTTGTATAGTCGTCTCAAATAAAACTGTGAAGGACCTCGGCGTTACTCTGGACCCTGATCTCTCTTTTGAGGAACATATCAAGACTGTTTCAAGGACAGCTTTTTTCCATCTACGTAACATTACAAAAATCAGAGACTTTCTGTCCAAAAATGATGCAGAAAAATTTATCAATGCTTTCGTCACTTCTAGATTAGACTACCGCAATGCTCTACTTTCCGGCTACCCGGATAAAGCACTAAATAAACTTCAGTTAGTTCTAAACACGGCTGCTAGAATCTTGACTAGAACCCAAAAATTTGATCATATTACTCCAGTGCTAACCTCTCTACACTGGCTTCCTGTTAAGGCAAGGGCTGATTTCAAGATTTACTGCTAACCTACAACGCATTACATGGGCTTGCTCATACCTATCTTTCCGATTTGGTCCTGCCATACATACCTACACGTACGCTACGGTCACAAGAAGCAGGCCTCCTCACTGTCCCTAGAATTTCTAAGCAAACAGCTAGAGGCAGGGCTCTCTCCTATAGAGCTCCATTTTTATGGAATGGTCTGCCTATCCATGTGAGAGACGCAGACTTGGTCTCAACCTTTAAGTCTTTATTAGGTCCTATGATTGAGTGTAGTCTGGCCCAGGAGTGTGAAGGTGAACGGAAAGGCACTGGAGCAACGAACCGCCCTTGCTGTCTCTGCCTGGCCGGTTCCCCTCTCTCCACTGGGATTCTCTGCCTCTAACCCTATTACAGGGGCTGAGTCACTGGCTTACTGGTGCTCTTCCATAACGTCCCTAGGAGGGGTGCGTCACTTGAGTGGGTTGAGTCACTGACGTGATCTTCCATTCCAGGTTGGCGCCCACCTTGGGTTGTGCCATGGCGGAGATCTTTGTGGGCTATACTTGGCCTTGTCTCAGGATGGTAAGTTGGTGGTTGAAGATATCCCTCTAGTGGTGTGGGGGCTGTGCTTGGCAAAGTAGGTGGGGTTATATCCTGCCTGTTTGGCCCTGTCCGGGAGTATTGTCGGACGGGGCCACAGTGTCTCCCGACCCCTCCTGTCTCAGCTTCCAGTATTTATGCTGCAATAGTTTATGTGTCAGGGGGCTAGGGTCAGTCTGTTATATCTGGAGTATTTCTCCTGTCCTATCCGGTGTCCTGTGTGAATTTAAGTATGCTCTCTCTTAATTCTCTCTCTCTTTCTCTCTTTCTCTCTTTCTCTCTCTCGGAGGACCTGAGCCCTAGCACCATGCCTCAGGACTACCTGGCCTGATGACTCCTTGCTGTCCCCAGTCCACCTGGCCATGCTGCTGCTCCAGTTTCAACTGTTTTGCCTTTGGCTATGGAACCCTGACCTGTTCACCAGACGTCCTACCTGTCCCAGACCTGCTGTTTTCAACTCTCTAGAGACAGCAGGAGCGGTAGAGATACTCTGAATGATCGGCTATGAAAAGCCAACTGACATTTACTCCTGAGGTGCTGACCTGCTGCACCCTCGACAACTACTGTGATTATTATTATTTGACCCTACTGGTCATCTATGAACATTTGAACATCTTGGCCATGTTCTGTTATAATCTCCACCCGGCACAGCCAGAAGAGGACTGGCCACCCCATATAGCCTGGTTCCTCTCTAGGTTTCTTCCTAGGTTCTGGCCTTTCTAGGGAGTTTTTCCTAGCCACCGTGCTTCTACACCTGCATTGCTTGCTGTTTGGGGTTTTAGGCTGGGTTTCTGTACAGCACTTTGTGACATCAGCTGATGTAAGAAGGGCTTTATAAATACATTTGATTGATTGATCATCATGACATACCTACATTTTTGTTATGCTCATTTCAGTTATAGACTATCGATCATGCCTCCTCTTTTATTAACCTCTTTGGGCTCAAGGGGCAGTATTGAGTAGCCAGATAAAAGGTGCCCATTTCAAAAAGGCCTCGTACTCAATTCTTGCTTGTACAATATGCATATTATTATTACTATTGGATAGAAAACACTCTCTAGTTTCTAAAACCGTTTGAATTATTTCTCTGAGTGAAACAGAACTCATTCTGCAGCACTTTTCCTGTCAGGGAGTGAGATTTCAGAAATCCAGGTCCCTGTTCTGAGATCAGTTTATAAGTCCCCATGCAAGCTATGAGGGTACATGCACTGCATACGCCTTCCTCTAGATGTCAGTAAGCGGTGAGACTTTGAATGGAGTCGATTGCGCAATCTGGGACCTTATATTAGACCGTGGAACAGGAAGTACCGTTCTTTTCAACAGTGCGCTTGACGCATGAAGACATCAGAATGGCGTCCTGCAAACGCTTTCGTTTTAGTATTTCTATATCTCCGGTCATGTTTTTATTCGTTATAGGTGTTAAAGACATCATAAGGTAGTTAATTTAAACCGACTTATAGCAGTTTATAGCAGTTTATTGCGATTTTCTGGGATTTCTTTGCCATGCGCTTTCACGAGTTGGACACCACTCCAGTTGGCGGCTAACGTTTAGCGGCTAATTCGACCGGACAAGAGGACATCTTTCAACCCAAAGACGATTGTTTTGAAGAAAGGACACCTTGCCCAAGATTCTGATGGAAGCTCAGCTAATAGTAAGCAGTCTTTATGCTGATAATTCATTGTTCTGTTGAAAAATGTCAAATGCATGAAACGCCATTGCTTGCAGTGTAGCATTGTGTTATTGCAACCTGTATTGCGCAGTAAGGTTAATTTTAAAAATGTAATTCGGCGATTGCATGAAGAACTAATTTGTCTTTCAATTGCTGTCCAACCTGTATTTTTTTAGTCAAGTTTATGAATAGTTTTCGATAAGAGTAGGTGGCTTTCCAAGATGGCGCCGGACAGATTGCTTGACGTTATGGACACTATTCTCATTGTATAAGCACAATTTGTGCCGCTAAATATGCACATTTTCGAACAAACTCTATATGCATTGTGTAATATGATGTTACAGGACTGTCATCTGAAGAATTCTGAGAAGGTTAGTGAAACAATTAATATATTTGTGGTTTATACGTTATAGCTATTTTTGCCTTGAATCAATGCTGTTGTTATGTTTGCTATTGTGCTAAGCTAATATAACGCTATATTGTGTTTTCGCTGTAAAACACTTGATAAATCGGAAATATTGTCTGGAATCACAAGATGCCTGTCTTTCAATTGCTGTACACTATGTATTTTTCAGAAATGTTTTATGATGAGTATTTAGTTATTTGGCGTTGGTGTCTGTAATTTTTCTGTCTGCTTTCGGTGCAATTTTTGACTGTAGCTGCAATGTAAACTATGATTTATACCTGAAATATATGCACATTTTTCTAACAAAACATATGCTATACAATAAATATGTTATCAGACTGTCATCTGATGAGGTTGTTTCTTGGTTAGTGGCTATTTATATCTTTATTTGGTCGAATTTGTGATAGCTACTGATGTAGTAAAAAACAGATGGAGTAAAAATAGTGGTGTCTTTTGCTAACGTGGTTAGCTATTAGATTTACATATTGTGTCTTCCCTGTAAAACATTTTAAAAATCGGACATGTTGGCTTGATTCACAAGATGTGTACCTTTCATCTGGTGTCTTGGACTTGTTAATGTGTGAAAGTTAAATATTTAAAAAAAATATCTTTTGAATTTCGCGCCCTGCACTTTGAGCTGGCTGTTGTCATAAGTGTACCGACGTCGGGCTTGCACGCCAAACAGGTTAAAGAGACGGAGTCCAGACAGACCTACACTACTTTAGGAAACTTTCTGAACTCACACACACACCCATCAAAATGACCCATCAATCAAAGCTACCAGCTCATCTCAAACAAGAGCAAATCACATTTCTCCTTTCCTGAAAATGTATCCTATTAAAACCCAGGCCTACCTTTAAATCCTGGCTGTAGGCTATCAGATAGTAGACTACATTAGGATAATGCTAAAACAATGTACCTATCAAATGAATTGACAAGGCAGGTTTAAAGGGGATTGGGAGAGAGACATCTATGCAATAGTAGTCTATGAAGATGAAGAACAACCATAAAAAAGGGAAACAACATGCAACCTGTCCATATCTACATTTTTGTGAAGCAATTGGTGCTTAAATTGACACCACATTTAAATTTGAATGAGTGTAGGCTTATACGATATCTTAAGTCTGTGTACACACTTATATATGTTCAAACGTTTTTTGTCTGTCTTGCATATTCATTGTGATAGTTTACCAAGGCCGAATATACAGGCTGGCATACACATTATGCATTAATAGGCACATATAAATTAGCCTAACTTCTAATTTAGTCTATATATCTTTCTGACTTCACTGTTCCCTTCTGTGCAATTCTCCACTGGCATCTCCACAGACTCACTGGCTTGAGTGGCCTCTCTCACATTCACCTCTCTCTATTCCTTATTGCTCTTGAACGACTAGGCCAATAATGGACTTAAGGAGCCTAACATTACTCCTTATAGGACCTTACACGTTTTGTTTATAGGCAAATTGGCTCTGGCAGCCAAAACAGCCAAATACTCCATCTAAATGTGAATTGATTCTCAACTGTGGTGTGGTTCTAGAGACATAAAGGCCTCTACTTTCATATCACATGAAAATAATTTGACAAATGCAAAATATACTGTACACTTGCTGTACACTGTTTTATGCCGTTTTAACACAGTTGCCTCCGACAGTATTTTTCAGTGACAACACGTTTGTTGCGTCCGTCTTCTGTTTACACACAGGCGTTTTGAGACACATATAGCTAATATTCACAGGTAGTAGACTTTGTCTTCTGTCTGTTTTCCGTAAACAAGCGCTGTAACATGTAAATATGGTGCGTGTGGGAACCCTAACCCGATAAAGGTGTGTAGTAATTTAACCTTTAGTTTTTTTGAAAATAATTATGAAAGCTACTTTCCTAGGATCTCCCGAGTGGCACAGCGGTCTAAGGCATTGCATTGCAGCACTAGAGGTGTCACTACAGACCCGACATCGATCCTTGGCTGTATCACAACCGGCCGTGCACTATACCCTCCACTGTACTGTAGTGTGCCCAATATAAAACAAAACAACCCTCCCCAAAGGAAAGAAAAAAGTTGCATCCCCCTCCCCTATTTTGGTCCCCCACAGTAATTTTCGAACGGTCTCTTATGGGAGATATGCCTATATCACAATACATGCTGTGGGTAGTGGTCTAAAATGGACTGTAATGGTCTAGCTATAAAGGTCTATAACACTCTGTAGTGGTGTAATGGTCCATAATGGTCCGTGGTATACATAGTGGTCGGGCACCACGCTGTGTAGCTGTATGCTTTGGTTTGACACCCTGCTAGCGTATTTTTTAATATATATTTTTTTAATTTAACCTTTATTTAACTAGGCAAGCAGTATTTGCGCTCTGCTCTGGTCTGTGATTAGTTTGGACTGGTGCCTAATGAATACAAAGGGCCTTATCTGAAGCTGGCCTGATCAAACACAGCTTAATAGAGTCCAGCAGCTTCATATTCATGTATGGACAAGGACATTTGTCTTAACCCGCTGGGTTGCTGCAGCTAAATGAGATTTGAACACAATGAAGAACACACTCGAGTGACACGCTTGGCCCGGTGTGTGTTGTGTGTGTGTGCGCCGATTGAAACTGAGGGGTCATGTGCCATCAGTGCTCCCTGAAGATTAGCGGCATGATGCTTCTATGTGTGTGTGTGTGTGTGTGTGTGTGTGTGTGTGTGTGAGTGTGTGTGTGTGTGTGTGCGTGTGCGCACGCGCGCAGTGGTATAAAGTACATAAGTAAAAATATTTTAAAGTACTACTTATGTAGTTTTCTTGGGGTATCTATACTTTACTTTTTTTAGGAGTGAAGTAAAAGTATAAGTTGTAAAAAATATAAATAGTAAAGTCAAGTACTTTTTACGCCATACATTTTCCCTGACACCCAAAATACATTTTCACTAAACACCCATGCTTCGTTTGTAAATGATGTCTGAGTGTTGGCATGTGCACCTGGCTATCCGTACATTTTCAAAACAAGACAATGGTGTCATCTAGATTGCTTAATATAAGGAATTAGAAATTATTTCTACTTTTACTTTTGATGCTTAAGTATATTTAAAACCAAATACTTTAAGACTTTTACTTTTACTCAAGTATTATTTTACTGGGTGACTTTTACTTGAGTCACTTTCTATGAAGGTATCTTTACGTTTACTCTTTTACTCTTTTTATTGAGTCATTTTTCCACCACTGTGTGTGCTGGCGTTCATGCTTGCGTGTGTGTGGACTGTGGAGGAATTGCCTAGTGGTCAAATCCAACACCTTGGAAATTAAGCCTGTGACTGGGAGTGGATAAGCCAACGGGAAGAGAAGAAGTAGAGGAGAACAATTGAAGGATAACTTCAACTGAAAACTCGAGAAAAAAACGAACCTCAAAACACTGCTCTGAGACACGCTACCACTTCACGTAAACCTCCACTTAGCTTATCACCCTGTGTGTTTGTTTGTGTATGTGTGTGTGTGTGTTTTAGGACATGCATCTGAGTAACCTTACCTGGAGGCGTCAAAGCTATCGTAGGAACCCACAGTGTAGTGTCGGAAGAGTTTCCTCTTGTCCGAGCGGTCAGCTCTTGTGTCTGTGGAAGAACAGGAGGACCAACAGTCATTGGCCACGTCGGTCACCGACCGCATGCATGGCTACAGAAATCAATTCATCAACAGTAATAGAAAGAATGAAAACAAAACAGCAGCAACATGCAAACTGTGAAACTCCTGTACAAGAAAGTGCAGCTCTGCAATCCAATCAAATGTGCAAACAAACATAGACATATGGACACACTCCAGTTTTCATTCTAAGGGTACACAACGAATTACAAATTACAAATCGACCCCCAACCCCTACCACCCTGTAGGCACTTCAAGAATATAGATCTGAAAGGATTGGATAAAGTGACAATGACAACAACATGCTGCAGAAGTGTGCACCACTGAAACACAAATAACTACAATCTCCTTTGGTAAAAAACACAACCCTTAAGCAAGAAATCAACTCAAGCGACCATCAACTGCGTATGCACACACACACTCGCACACGCACACACACACACACACGCACGCACACACACACACGCACAGTTACCTCCAAAACGAACTTTCCTCCTGATAGAGGCCGTTTTTTCCATTTGCACTTGACTAAATGTCTCTTCCCTCTTTCTCTCCCTCACTTTATGTCTTTCACATGCACCCTCTCTCTCACTCTTATTCTTTCAGACACTCTTTCTCTGTCTCTCCCTCGCTCTTCATATTTCTCTCTATCCCTCTCTCTCAGATGCAATCAGTGACAGGGACATGCCTTGAATGCCCAGAAATGCCCAAATCCACAGTGTCTAGAGAAAAGCCGGAAAACCAGACAGGCAGTCCCACTAAGCGTTAAGGATAGAATCCGGTTTGAGATCTGTGGTTACTGCTGAGAGGAGAACATAATGTAAAGGAGAAGAGAGAGAATAAAGAGAGGAGGGAGGAGAAAGAGATAAATACTACATCACAACAGGCCCACTCCATAGCAACCACTGGTGTACTGTAGGGAGTTTGTTTCCATGACCACCGATCAATGGAGAAGGTACATGACGTACATGTCTGGTCACTGTGAAGGTTTCCTTAGTGTGTGTGTGTGTCTACATATCTGAATGTGTGGTTGTGCAGGGGAAGTGGTAGAGTAATTGAAGGGTGTGCATGCGTGTGTGTGTGTGTGTGTGTGTGTGTGTGTGTGTGTGTGTGTGTGTGTGTGTGTGGGGAAGAGGGCGGATGGTTACGGATTTGCTTACAGTTCAACGTGAAGGGGGGTCTTCGTTGACCTCCATTTCCCTATTTTCTACTTTTCCTCCCCCATCCCTCCCTCCTTTGTTCCCTCCCTCCTACTGACACTAATCTTACACAGTTTGGGGGAGTGGAAAAGACACAAAATGAGCAAGAGAAATGAAAGATTATTTATGAGTAATAAATCATCATTGCAGGGCTTAAAGTATTTGAGGGATTACACGGCACAGGCACGCCAACTATATGATTGAAGTTCTGGAACAAACAGAAACACAGACATGCCAATACAATATTTAATTGTCTTGCAAATGGAGGAGAAAATGTAAATACAAAATAGAGAATAAGGACCTGTGTCTGTGCGTCATTCTCTTTCTCAAAGAAACACCTGCGTGTGTGTGTGTGTCTGTGTCTTTCCCTCTGTTTTCCTCTCTTTCCACCCACGATGTCCAAGGGTGGACTTAGTGATTTGGATACCCCCAGGCAGAGGCCTGTCTTTTTACGAAATAAATTGTGTTAACTTAAGTCATTTTTTTGTTCAAATTCAATCTTCTTTCTTTTTCGTTTCTCTGCTTTGAAATTGTCACATGCGTCGTAAACAACAGGTGTTGACTAACAGTGACATGGTTACTTACGGGCACAACCCAACAATGCAGAGAGAGAGAAAATAGAGAAATAATAGAAAAGCAATAAAACAAGGTAATTGAGGTAGAAATGTACATATAACTAGGAATAAAGTGACTAGCCAACAGGATAGATAATAAACAGTAGCAGCAGCGTATGTGATGAGTCAAAAAAGGTAGTGCAAAAAGGGTCAATGCAGATATTCCATGTAGCTATTTGGTTAACTTTTTAACTAACATTGTAACTAACACATGCCGTGAGGTAGCAGGGAGAACAGTCTATGACTTGGGTGGCTGGAGTCTTTCACAATTTTTAGTGCCTTCCTCTGACACCGCCGGGTATAGAGGTCCTAGATTGCAGGGAGCTCAGCCCCAGTGATGTACTGGGTCGTACACACTACCCTATGTAGCACACCTTGCCAAGGAGTTGCCATAACAAGCGGTGATGCAGCCAGTCAAGATGCTCTCAATGGTGCAGCCTTTTGAGGATCTGAGGGCCCATGCCAAATCTTTTCAGCCAACTGAGGGGGAAGAGGCGTTGTTGTGCCCTCTTCACGACTGTGTTGATGTATGTGGATCATGATAGATCCTTAGTGATGTGGACACCAAAGAACTTGACGCTCTCAACCTGCTCCCCTACAGCCCCATAGATGTGAATGGGGCCGTGCTCGGCCTTCCATTTCCTGTAGTCCACGTTCAGTTCCTTTGCCTTGCTGACGTTGAGAGAGATGTTGTCCTGGCACCACACAGCCAGGTCTCTGACCTCCTCCCTATAGGCTGTCTCATCGTCGTCTGTGATCAGGCTTACCACTGTCGGTGTCATCAGCAAACTAAATGATGGTGTTGGAGTCGTGCACCGCCACACAGTCGTGGGTGAACAGGCAATACAGGAAGGAGCTAAGCATGCACCCCTGAGGGGCCCCCGTGTTGAGGGTCAGCTTGGCGTATGTGTTGTTGCCTAGTCTCACCACCTGGGGAGCGGCCAGTCAGGAAGTTCCAGGCTCCAGTTGCAGAGGGAGGTGCTCAGTCCCAGGGTCCTTAACTTAGTGATGAGCTTGGAGGGCACTATGGTGTTGAACAGTGACCTGTAGTCAATGAACAGCATTCTCACATAGGTGTTCCTCTTGTCCAGTTGAGAGAAAGCAGTGTGGAGTGCAATAGAAATTCTGTGGATTTTTCAACACCATCATCCCAGACACCCTGGACCCACTTCTTTGAGGGAAGATCATGATCAATGGAAAGCAAATTACGGACTCCTCTTTAAATCTGCATATTCCTCCAAAGCTCAGTTGTCCTGAGTCTGCACAACTCTGCCAGGACCTAAGATCAAGGGAGAGACTCCAGTTTTTTAATACTATACCTCTTGACACATTGATGAAAATAATCATGGCCACTTAACCTTCAAGCTGCATACTGGACCCTATTCCAACTAAACTACTGAAAGAGCTGCTTGCTGTGCTTGGCTGCTTCCTATGTTGAACATAATAAATGGCTCTCTATCCACCGGATGTGTACCAAACTCACTAAAAGTGGCAGTAATAAAGCCTCTCTTGAAAAAGCCAAACCTTGACTAAGAAAATATTTAAAAAAAAAAATGAATCGGCCTATATCGAATCTCCCATTCCTCCCAATTTTTTGGGAAAAAGCTGTTGCGCAGCAACTCACTGCCTTCCTGAAGACAAACAATGTATACGAAAGAGAGATTGGAAACCCAAATTAGTCTACACGGACAGGTTCTGGCCTGGTTTAGATCTTATCTGTCGGAAAGATATCAGTTTGTCTCTGTGGATGGTTTGTCCTCTGAAAAATCAACTGTAAATGTTTGTGTTCCTCAAGGCTCCGTTTTAGGACCACTATTGTTTTCACTATATATTTTACCTCTTGGTGATGTCATTCGGAAACATAATGCTAACGTTCACTGCTATGCGGACGACACACAGCTGTACATTTCGATGAAACATGGTGAAACCCCAATGTTGCCCTCCCTGGAAGCCTGTGTTTCAGACATAAGGAAGTGGATGCCTGCAAATGTTCTACTTTTAAACAGATGCTAGTTCTAGGTCCCAAGAAACAAAGAGATCTTCGGTTGATTCTGACAATTAATATTGATGGTTGTACAGTTGTCTCAAATAAAACTGTGAAGGACCTTGGCGTTACTCTGGACCCTGATCTCTCTTTTGACGAACATATCAAGACTGTTTCAAGGACAGCTTTTTTCCATCTACGTAACATTGCAAAAATCAGAAACTTTCTGTCCAAAAATGATGCAGAAAATTGTATCCATGCTTTTGTCCCTTCTAGGTTAGACTACTGCAATGCTCTACTTTCTGGCTACTCGGATAAAGCACTAAATAAACTTCAGTTAGTGCTAAACACGGCTGCTAGAATCTTGACTTGAACCCAAAAAATGTATCATATTACTCCAGTGCTAGCCTCTCTACCCCTGCCTTCTGTTAAGGCAAGGGCTGATTTCAAGGTTTTACTGCTAACCTACAAAGCATTACATGGGTTTGCACCTACCTATCTTTCCGATTTGGTCCTGCCGTACATACCTACAAGTACACTATGGTCACAAGACGCAGGCCTCCTTACTGTCCCTAGAATTTCTAAGGAAACAGCTGGAGGCAGGGCTTTCTCCTATAGAGCTCCATTTTTATGGAATGGTCTGCCTATCAATGTGAGAGACGCAGACTCGGTCTCAACCTTTAAGTCTTAGGTCCTATGATTGAGTGTAGTCTGGCCCAGGAGTGTGAAGGTGAACGGAAAGGCACTGGTGCAACGAACCGCCCTTGCTGTCTCTGCCTGGCCGGTTCCCCTCTTTCCACTGGGATTCTCTGCCTCAAACCTTATTACAGGGGCTGGGTCACTGGCTTCCTGGTGTCTTCCATGCCATCCCTAGGAGGGGTGCGTCACTTGAGTGGGTTGAGTCACTGACATGATATTCCTTTTTGGGTTGGCGCCCCACCTTGGGTTGTGCTGTGGGGGAGATCTTCGTGGGCTATACTCGGCCTTGTCTCAGGATGGCAAGTTGTTGGTTGAAGATATACCTCTAGTGGTGTCGGGGCTGTGTTTTGGCAAAGTAGGTCGGGTTATATCCTGCCTATTTGGCCCTGTCCGGGGGTATCGTTGGACGGCGTCACAGTGTCTCTCGACCCCTCCTGTCTCAGCTTCCAGTATTTATGCTGCAGTAGTTTATGTGTCGGGGGGCTAGGGTCAGTCTGTTATATCTGGAGTATTTCTCCTGTCTTATCCGGTGTCCTGTGTGAATTTAAGTATGCTCTCTCTAATTCTCTTTCTTTCTTTCTCTTTCTTTCTTTCTCTTTCTTTCTTTCTTTCTTTCTCTTTCTTTCTTTCTTTCTCTTTCTTTCTTTCTTTCTTTCTTTCGGAGGACCTGAGCCCTAGGACCATGCCTCAGGACTACCTGGCCTGATGACTCCTTACTGTCCCCAATCCATCTGGTCGTGCTGCTGCTCCAGTTTGAACTGTTCTGCCTGCGGCTATGGAACCCTGACCTGTTCACCAGACGTGCTACCTGTCCCAGACCTGCTGTTTTCAACTCTCTAGAGACAGCAGGAGCGGTAGAGATACTCTGAATGATCGGCTATGAAAAGCCAACTGACATTTACTCCTGAGGTGCTGACCTGTTGCACCCACGACAACCACTGTGATTATTATTATTTTTGAACATTTGAACATCTTGGCCATGTTCTGTCATAATTTCCACCTGGCACAGCCAGAAGAGGACTGGCCACCCCTCATAGCCTGGTTCCTCTCTAGGTTTCTTCCTAGGTTCTGGCCTTTCTAGGAAGTTTTTCCTAGCCACCGTACTTCTACACCTGCATTGCTTGCTGTTTGGGGTTTTAGGCTGGGTTTCTGTACATCACTTTGTGACATCAGCTGATGTAAGAAGGGCTTTATAAATACATTTGATTGATTGATGTTCTGTGTATGTATGGTGGGACATTTTTGGAACATTCTCCTAACCATCAGAAAACTGGACATATGAATGTTCTTGCAACATTCCCAAGAAACGTATCTAGAACATTAATATCTTATGTTGTGAGAACATGGCAACCATGTTCTGTGTAGGTTTGGTGGGACGTTGATGAGATATTCTCCTAACACACAGAAAACTGAACACATGAATATCCTTGCAACATCCCATAAAACATCTCTAGAACATTGTTGTATATTCTGAGAACCTTGTAACCACATTCTAGATAATTTATGCTTGACATAAAGGGAATGTTCTCCTAACTTTAACACCAAAACATGCTAAAAAGATTCTTAGAAGGTTTTTGCTAACATAGATTGAATTTTCCTCTAACTAATGGAAAACTTTAGGGAACATTAAGGGTAACATTACAAAAAGGTTCTCCCTAGAATTTTAAGCTGGGCAGTTACTGATTTGCCAATATAAAAACTGTCCCCTTTAAAAATAAATTAGAGTACTAAGTACATGTAAGTAAGGTAGACAATCAGACTCAATCTTCACACTTAAGTCCTGCTATCCATGCATTCGCAATGAACACGTGCAAGGCCCGGTCTTGATGAGACTGCCCCTGCGAGGGTTTGTGCTAGCTAGCTACTTCCATACTTTGTTCCCCTTTTCTGACAGGCATTCTTTGGGGCAGCCCTAAGGTACTTCTGATCTGGCAATGTGTGAAATGAGTTCTCTCTGCCAAGAGCTCCAGGGCTGGTTCGAAAGGGGTGTCGCAGGGAGGGGGTGAGAACAGCCAGACAGGAAAAAGGGGGCATGTTGCGCCCCATCTGCCAATATATATATACAGTAACAGTCAAAAGTTTGGACACACCTACTCTACAGTGTAGAATAATATCACATATTTAGAATCATGTAGTAACCAAAAAAGTGTTAAACAATTCTAAATATATTTTGGCTGCAATTTCTGATGTGCAGGTAACTCTATTGAACTTATTCTCTGCAGCAGAGGTAACTCTGGGTCTTCCTTTCCTGTGGCGGTCCTCATAAGAGCCAGTTTCATCCTAGCACTTGGCTGACCTTGGCTGACCTTCATGTCTTAAAGTAAGGATGGACTGTCGTTTCTCTTTGCTTATTTGAGCTGCTTTTGCCATAATATGGACATAGTCTTTTACCAAATAGGGATATCTTCTGTATACCACCCTTACCTTGTCACAACACAACTGATTGGCTCAAACACATTAAGAAGGAAAGTTTTAACAAGGCACTTCTGTTAATTGTGCATTCCAAATGTCTACCTCATGAATCTGGTTATGAGAATGCCAAGAGTGTGCACAGCTGTCATCAAGGCAAAGGGTGGATACTTTGAAGAATCTCAAATATAAAATATATTTCAATTTTTTTAAACACTTTTTTGGTTACTACATGATTCCATATTTGTTATTTCATAGTTTTGATGTCTTCACTATTATTTTACAATGTAGAAAATAGTAAAAATATAGAAAAACCCTTGAATGAGTAGGTGTGTCCAAACTTTTGACTGGTACAATATACAGTGCCTTCGGAAAGTATTCAGACCCCTTGAATTTTTCCAAATTATGTTACGTTACAGCCTTATTCTAAAATTGATTAAATCTACACACAATACCCCATAACGACAAAGCAAAAATTGGTTTTTAGAAATGTCTCCAAATTTATTACAAATAAAAAAAATCTGAAATATCACATTTACATAAGTATTCAGGTACTTTACTCAATACTTTGTTGAAACACCTTCGGCAGCGATTACAGCCTCGAGTCTTCTTGGGTATGACCCTACAAGCTTGGGACACCTGTATTTGTGGAGTTTATTCCATTCTTCTCTGCAGATCCTGTCAAGCTCTGTCAGGTTGGATGGGGAGCGTTGCTGCACAGCTATTTTTCCAGAGATGTTTGATCGGGTTCAAGTCCGAGCTCTGGCTGGGCCACTCAAGGAAATTCAGAAGCCACTCCTGCGTTTTCTTGGCTGTGTGCTTAGGGTCGTTGTTCTGTTGGAAGGTGAACCTTCGTTTGAGGTCCTGAGTGCTCTGGAGCAGGTTTTCATTAAGGATCACTTTGTACCTTGCTCCGTTCATTAAGATGTGCAAAAGAACACAGACTCTGGACAGAGGAACTCTGCCTAGAAGGCCAGCATCCCGGAGTCGCCTCTTCACTGTTGACGTTGAGACTGATGTTTTGCTTTTTTAATCAGTAAAACAGTTATCAGCTGTGCTAGCATCATTGTAAAAGGGTTTTCGAATGATAAATTAGCCTTTTAAATGATAAACATGGATTAGCTAACACAACGTGCCATTGGAACACAGGAGTGATGGTTGCTGATAATGGGCCTCTGTACGCCTATGTAGATATTCCATAAAAAATCTGCCATTTCCAGCTACAATAGTAATTTACAACATTAACAATGTCTACACTGGATTTCTGATCGATTTTATGTTATTTTAATGGAGAAAGACAGAGAGAAGGAGCTAGGAGGGGTAAGACATAATGCATTTTGTATTATGCAATTATGCCAACAAAGCATAATTTAATAGAATTTAATTGAGAGAGAGAGACAGAATAAATAAAAGAAAACAGAGGAATAATGACATCGACAGTGAGCGAGCGAGAGAGAGAGTAAGATGACAGAAAGTGAGGGAGAGTGGGCATAGAGAGAATAAATGGGCCAGTTGAAAGAGAGAGAGAAGGGGGTGGAGCGTTAATTCCCCTGCAGCCCAGAGGACATCAGAACGCACCTGATTTAGCAGCGCAGCGCTTAGCCTAGCCTACCAGAGAGAAGAGAGAGACGGGGCCCGTTCACATGGAGCACATGTACCAGAGACAGAGAGAGGGGCTAACACATGTCACTGCCTGCCTTGACATCACTTCACCTAGTACATTTAGCCAACACTGAGTCTGAATTATTTTTTATTTTAACCTTTTTTTAACTAGGCAAGTCAGTTAAGAACAAATTCTTATTTACATTGACGGCCTACCCCGGACAACGCTGGGCCAATTGCGCGCCGCACTATGGGACTCCCAAACACAGCCGGATGTGATACAGCCTGGATTTGAACCAGGGACTGTGGCAACGCCTCTTGCACTGAGATGCAGTGCCTTAGACCCCTGCACCCCTCGGGAGCCCCTGAAAATTGGAATTGTACTGTTAGTGATCCTTTGCTATGGCTAACAGTAGTGAATTGCAGGTTAGCTCTTGCTAAGACCATTCCGGTTCTATGGGCAGCACAAAACAGAGCAAGGATTTCTGTTATGTTTACCGAACTATGGTTAGCAACACAATAACTGATCTATCACAGAGATTGATGGCTAATGTGGTTATTGACCAAAAGCATGGGAATGGTAAGGAACCCAAGCTTCCAGAAATGATTATGGTTATCAGCAATAGGGTGACAACCGTAACATACAAGAGTGATGTCACACTTGTGCCAGTGTATAATACCCAGAAGACACCTTGCTTTAAAGGTCACGAGGCAGATCATACTGTACAAAGATATCCAAGGGCCTATGATGACACAGCAGTGAACACGCACACAGTAACATATTAGCTCAAAGCCCAGTAGCGGTGCGTGGGTAAAATCACTGGGGAAGCCAAGCCAGGGAAAAAAAGCCATATTACAACCTGTTTGTCGTGTTAGTTGCACTATTTGCTCTATAAATTGTTAGTTTACACCAGTGGAGGCTGCTGTGGGGAGGACGGCTCATAATAATGGCTGGAATGGAGTCAATCGAATGGTATTAAACACATCAAACATGTGGTTTCCATGAGGTTGATCCCGTTCCATTGACTCCATTCCAGCCATTATAATGAGCCGTCCTCCCTGCAGCAGCCTCCACTGGTTCACATGCCTTGCTACCGTGGTATATAGGCCTAAGGCCGAGACAATAAGAAGACAGTGGCAGAATAAATTCAATCGCACCTTTGTTTCTTCACAAAACCGGAGAGCAACATAGCATATTACATGTAGAAAACAGGTACATGACCTACAGCATGGTCCAGCAAGTTAATGTTTCCAAAATGTTCAGACCACTAAACAACCATTGATTTAGAACCACAGAGTTACCGCAAGTCACAAAGAAAACAGGAGCTGCCTCCACTATTCCAGCACCATTTCAACTTCATCATCAAATCACCTACGCTTAGTCTAACAAAGTGACAACTAAAAGATACCAAAAACAATTTCGTCCAATCAACGTAAGCTAAATATGACGTGGCTGTCCATGGTACTGATTTGTGTGTGTGTGTGTGTCCGTGCGTGCGTGCAAGTAAAAAAAACATGTTGACTCACCCTACTTGTAGAGAAATGCCAAGGACATCTTCCTTTCTGTCATACAGCACACACTTACATTTTTTGTTGTCCTAGGCTTCCTGGCTAAAATGCTCGCTTGCTATCCTAACTTCCTTTCATGGGCAATGCGGTGCCCCCACACATTGACTCTGTACCGGTACCCCCTGTATATAGCCTCGCTATTGTTATTTTATATTTTACTGCTGCTCTTTAATTATTTGTTACTTTTATTTATTTACTTTTTGAGGTATTTTTGTCTTAAAACTGCATTGTTGGTTAAGCGCTTGTAAGTAAGTATTCGGCGCATGTGACAAATACAATTTGATTTGATTTTGATGCGCTAGGCCAGCAAGTTAACGCTAGCCTATTACATCTAGCTAGCTACATTGAACTTCTCTCCTCTCAGGCCAGCGCCACAATGTATGCATTTATTGTTGGATCAGAATCGCCGTTATAATCACAGTATGGAGAATTAAGTAAAACCTCAAGTCCAAATTCCTATCTCCCTCCATGGTTAATTTAAGAGAGGGATGATTATAGCTAGCTAGCTAGCCACCGGAGGACAAAAACCCAACGAGATACAACAATTCATTTTTTTTTTTAAATAAATTATGTATTGCTTTTGATGTGATGTGGTTGGTGTGAAGCCACATCCAAACTGGCTTCCCTTGACACTTTGTTTTGGTGCACCAGGACCATTCCCAGTTGAGCTCACTCAGTTTAACTCAACGCTGATTGGCTATTGTTATATTTTAAAAATATATATAAAGGGAGGCCAAATGCTCGCTGGCTTCCCTTGCATTCAATGCTACGGGCGGCAACAATGTCATAGTCTTTTTGACCGGACAGCATCAGACAGATGGGCTACACATACAGAGAAAGAGGGGCGCTGTTTCCCTCGCTCGGATGCTTTCTCCAGTGAGATACATTCAGCCTCTTGCAAAGGGAAGGACAATTATGAAACACAGAGAGATAAATTATGTTTATTTTTATTTTGGGGAAGCCTGGCTTCCCTTGGCATCCATGAATACACACCGCCGTTAAAGCCCCATAATATCTGACATCTGACAGTGTGGCTTGAGGAGAGGAGGGGGAAGAGAGGGGAGAGAAGGAATGTGGGGGATCAGGCCTTAACCTCCATCCAACTCCCTCCCTCCTCCGTCTCTCTCTCTCTCTCTACCTCTCTTTCTCTCTTGTCAGTCTGGAAAGACCCCCTAGCCCCTACACACCTTTGGTAGGCTGTCAAATGCTGACGGCTCCATCTAGTGTGTGAATTGGGCTTAGGGGACTTTCCTCCATATTCTTCCACATCCCACCAATCCAATTATTTTGGATCTGTACACACTAAACAGTCCCTGTGTTGAGCCTATCTCCTGAGTGGAAAAGTGAGTCTCAGTGCCCTAGGATGCCACCAGTGGGATCCATGGAGCAGAAATCTTCCCCCCTCCTCCTCAGAGATCCCCAACCACTCTCCTATTCCAAAATATCTGGGTCAGCATGCTTAATGACTTACGCATCCTCTCCTCGCTGGGCTTGGCAGGAATCTCCTCCACGCACTCCGCAGGAAACCAGCCCACCTGGCCCCGGGCACTGCCTTCCCAGAACCCCCCCTCTCCGATGCTCAGAACTGGAGCGAGGGTGAGAGAGAGAGAGTGAATCATTAGACACAGCACATGTACTGTAGTAAATGTCACTTGCGGATCGCATGGTACCTGTGTTCATAGAGCTCGCCAGCTTGTAGTCCTAAAAAACAGAAATGAATTACCTCTGGTTCGTTCAGCCATTCCTATGAATGGGGAAAGAATGGAGTTTTGGGATAATCGGCGAAAATAAGGTATGAGGTTAACACAGGTTTAGGAGATCTTATACGTTTTGTTGTATGAGCCAGTTAACATTACCTTTAAGAATTATGAAGCCTTTGTGTGGTTTATGTGCTTGTTTTAAATACATAAATACTTCAGCTGATGAAGAGGATCTCATAGAACAAAACGAATAAGATCTCCTAAGCCTGTGTTTACCACAGAACTTATTTACGGCGATTATCCAGAAAACCCTCCAAACCCCCCATAAACTTTGGCCAACAAGCCATGGTGGAGTTAGTGCTTACAAAAAGATGACATTATTATTGCTCTCTATTGGTTTATTTCGCAGGGACGACATGCTCAACAAATGTTGCACCAGATTTAGCTATATACACTAATATACGCTATATATGCTAATTTCCATCTGTGTCACAAATGTTTCCAGTGGTAGAGCAGTGTTAAGCATAATACAACTATATCTGTATGTTCTCTCCTTAACACTCCCTAATGTCTCACCTTTAACCCTGTCGTTCTTGTAGAGGGTGATCTCTCCCTCGGCCTGTGGGTGGTAGGCGTGGACCACCACAAAGTGCCTCCCTGGCACAGCACTGTACAGCTTCCTCCGCTGGACCACCACCTCCATATTACCACTGGGGCTGAGGATGGGAGAGAGAGGTGGGAAGGAGGGAAGAGAGGAGAGGATATGGAAGAGAGGGTGAGAGAGAAGAGGAGATAGGAGAGACAGAGGAGGAGTGCATGTTAGCACGTGCCACATTTGGCAGAGTATTACAGGATACACAGTATATATAGTAAACTCTTAAGTTACACCGCTGTCCTTAATAGAACCAAGAGGGGAGCGAGGGGTAACGGAAGTGTCTGATTTATGGAGCTTGTAAATGGGGCAGGATGGAAGCTGGCCCACATAACGTATCGCTGATCCCTGCAGTGTCCTCTGGGTAGGGAAAAGAGGACACTGGGTTCACCCACAACACAAACAGACAGACATCCCCAACACAGGGAAGAGAGAAAGAGTCTGTCCTTACCTTTCTTACCTTTCTGAGATGCAATTGACACGTTTCCTACAGAAAGTCTCAGATCTTTCTTCTTATAATTTTTTTGCGAGTGTACAAGCCAAAACCCTGCCAGCATAACCAAAGGAGAAGAACAAGCACACGTGTACATTTGCTTGAGTCCAACTACAGATGAAACCACAAGTTTACTACACTACTGAGATGGACCTAATGTTGTGTATTCATCGGTGTCTGGGTTGATCTGCTGTAGTATTGTATTGGAGCTCCACTTGGTGGTAAGCCCCAGCAACAGCAACATGGTAAGTATTCAAGCACAGCCATACAGGGAGAAAGACAGTGAGAGAGAGAGAGAGAGAGAGAAAGACAGTGAGAGAGAGAGAGAGAGAGAGAAAGACAGTGAGAGAGAGAGAGAGAGAGAGAAAGACAGTGAGAGAGAGAGAGAGAGAGAGAGAGAGAGAGAGAGAGAGAGAGAGAGAGAGAGAGAGAGAGAGAGAGAGAGAGAGAGAGAGAGGAAGTGAGAGAGAGAGAAGGTAAGTGGGTCACCTTATCCTGAACACCACTCCCCTCCTCAACCCTGAGTCTATGGAGATCTAGCCCCATTCCAGATCTACACACACACACACACACACACACACACACACACACACACACACACACACACACACACACACACACACACACACACACACACACACACACACACACACATTTGAATTATCATGAAATTTCAGGACTTTTTGGGGAGTAAACATGTTTGACCATTAAAAATCATACTTTCCCTAACCCTTTACATAACCTGAACTTTAACCCTAACCCCAAAACCCTAAACCTAACCCTTAAGCTTAAAATAGCATTTGAACAAATTCAGGACATGAAAAAAGTCCTGACTTTTCAAAAAAAGTTATTGTTGCCCTACCTTGTCAGGACATAGAGGTGAATTGTTAGGAAATTGGTGTGCTGATAAGGTAGGAAAAGAAGTACACACACACACACACACACACACACACACACACATACTTAGCGGAAAGCCAGGGTTGTATAAAATAAAATAGGGGGCATGACTTTCCCAACCAAAAATAGAAAGACAGAATGTACCGATCAAATACAAAAGACTTCCAAATGACATCAGTTCTAAACGCTACATAGCTCGACCCTTTTTGGGAAATGTGAGCCAAGAAGAGTCCATCCTATTGCTTTGACCAATTCCATTGATCTCCCTTGATCCGTGACAACAATGGGGAAGGACGGGGAAAAGAGGAGAAAAAAACAAAGGAGTGTTTCTTCCAGACGATTGGCCACATTCCCTGCTGTGTCGTGGCAATTAGTGGAGCGGCATTGAAAATATGTTAATTCAACAATACTCCGTGTTGACTAAAACCTCCTGTGTAAGTTCACTCTGTTAATCAATGATGCCCTCGGAGACAGAGAGAGAGAAAGAGAGACTTGCCTCGACACATCCTCCCTCAGACGGTGCTCAGGCTGATTTTTCAGTATAAAGGGATCGTCCACTGAAAATACAACCTAACCTGATTAAATCATCGTTGGTTATGTTCAACAGAGTTGGCTGCTTCTTTTTTGCCCCAATTGATTGTAGAAACGAATCTGGGTCATTTCGGTGGCTGAAAACTACGTTTGCCTTCCAAGCTAAAGCCCAAGGCATTAGATTTGGCAGCTAATATGCGTCTTAAGGTTTCAGGTAAGGTTAAAACACACACCGTACTAAGCAAGACTTCCAGAGTCAAACACTGATCTTATTTTATCTTATAGTCCACATTGTATTTCTGTATTGGAAAGTCTTGGGTAAGAATATTCTTGCAGGAGAGAGGGAATCTGATTTGATTTGTCTCGACTCTCTGGAGAGTATGTGAATTAGGCACAACTCGGGCTACGGGACGAGGATCCGTCGCCGTAGTTTCTGATTCAGTTACGCCTCGAGTCTTCTTTCTAGAGCCAAAAAAAAGTCAGAGGAGAGAGGGAAAAGGGGGAAAAAATAGAGGTGAGAGGATGGATGGACGGAAAGATAGAGAAGGGTTGACAAAAGGAGAGAGGAGAGGGAGAAGAGAAGCGAGGGAGGAAGTTGCTGAAAAAAATGAGATGGAGGGAGCGGGCAGAGGACAGAAGAAAGGCGTCCGCATGCTTCCCACCTGAAACAGTTTGGTAGAGTTCGGAACTGTATACTTGCTACGGCATCTCAGAATTGACAAACAGTACTAATGACGCTTTTTTATCTTGTTTTTTGATCTTCGGCTAGGCGTCAGCTGAACAGAAACACGTCGACGCCTTAAGGGGGAAAATGGAGGTAGAGGATGGACTGAGAGCGGAGAGGAGAGTATGATGGAATGAGTGGTAAGAGGGAATTAATAAAGAGAGAAAGGCTGATGGATGGAAGGAGAAGGGATTGAAGGAGATGAAGAAGTGGAGAGGACAAGAGGCAAGATGGACATGAGATTGGGAAGGATTTGGAGGGGAGGATGGAGATAAAGTGAAACTCCAATGTCCAACCCATCCTTGGTTGGCTGTCATCGTGTCAGGGCAAAAGACACACTTATCCCCTTATCCCCCATTCCCTTTTCACTTTCCAATTGTTTTCCATCACTCAGAATGTCTTCTCTCCTCCCTATCTTGGGCTCCCGAGTGGCGCAGCGGTCTAAGGCACTGTATCTCAGTGCTAGAGGCGTCACGACAGACCCTGTTTCGATTCCAGGATGGTTCGATTCCAATCACAACTGGCCGTGATTGGGAGCCCAATATTCCGGCGAACAATTTGTCTGGGTTTGTCTGCGGTAGGCCGTCATTGTAAATAAGAATTTGTGCGTAACTGACTAGCCTAATAAAATAATTAATTAAATATTCCCCCTCTCACCCATTGTTTCTCTTTGTCAAGCTCTTAATTGTTATCTCCTTCTTTCCCTCCTCGCTCTCTCTCCCTTGTTCCCAGACAGAAGGAATGTGATGGACAGTGTCAGAATGTGTGGACGAAAGACAGTGCCATTTGTCTGTATTAATCTGTCAAGGAGGACTGTGCAGATCCAAGGTTAAGTCACCAGCAATATAAAGCCTTCAGCGTCTAATCCGCAGTGCAAACATACAGCCATGTGTGTGTGCCTACATGTCTGTGTTTCTGTCTGGTTCTGCTGCTTCTCCTCCTACTGACCTGGGCTGTCTGTGCTGCGTCTGCTGTGTCTGTACATGTGTCTGCGGGTGCAGCCTGCGGGCCTCCTCTCCCAGCCGGTTGAGGGACGGGGACCGACTCCGGGGGACCACCCCCACGCTGGTACTGCGGGACCCCTGGCCCATGGTGCTCACAGTGCCATTGGGGTTCCCCTGTATCTGCCCGAGCAGCTGTGGAGAGAGGATATGGTGGGAGGTGGAGGTGGGGGGTCCGACCCCTCCGTGTTGGGGTCCGTGGTGCTGGGGGTGTCCCTGGGGCTGGGACCAGTCCTGGGGGGGCCCTTGGCTCACTTTGAAGTTGTTGTCACTGTTGGAGCGCAGCAGGACCCGGGGGGCCGCCAGGGAGCCACCGCTGCTGCTGGTAGGGGGAAGGGCCCGACGCCGCTTGGAGTATTCCGGGACCTCGTGGAAAGGCACTGGGTATGAGAGAGAGAAAGAAAGAGCAAGAGATAGGGACATTCATTGATTATCTGATAAACCAGTTCTACCTGACCCTTGCAAGTAGAGGTGTCTGTGTCTTATGAGCCATTTCACTCACTGTTCATGATCATGTCTCAGAGAGCTAGACTTTGTGGTGGAGAGACACGTGAGGAACAGAGTAGCACTCCTACCTTTCCTGATAGGTAGGTAGAGAATGAAATGGAGAGCACTCCAAGAGATAACCTTGAATAATTCATTTATTGCCCTGCGATTTTACTCACATTCACACACGCACACATGCAAGCATGTTCGTACTTACGCACATACTTGCTTACTAACACGCACGCACGCAGACACACGAACACAGAATATCAATCACTACTTGTACGGCGATGTGTCTGATTGATTTTCTTGATGGGAATCAGTCAAGATCAATTTTTTCCCCCAAAGGCATCCATCTATCCCTTACTGTAAAACAGTTGAAACACACACACACTTACATGCACGTACACACACACACACACACTTGCCTGGGGGATGTCTGCTCTGCATTATTCGATAGTCCTGTCTGGCCCTCTCATAAACATCCAAGTCATTATGATCTCAGTATGATGATTATTATTATTGCACTGAGTACAGCTGAGCTCCTCTGCCCCACCAGCAGTGGTGTGATTGAACCATAATGGAGGGCCATGCTTATTTCCCAGTGGAGTTTCAGCATTAGAGTATAATATCACACTGACAAGCGTGCAACTGCGGCACTTTCGTCTCCATTCGTAATTAAAGCAGTGGAGGAAGTAGCAGGAAGGCGCCTGCAGTCGCACCAAAGACCCAACAACGCTTTCAATGTGAGAAGGTGATCAACAATAGAGCTAGCATTAGCATTTGTTGTCAATCTTAGACTTGCAGTAGTAAATTGGATGCTAGGATTTTGATCACGGTGGCTAAGTGTCTCACAGGGATTAAATGCTAGTAGCTACAGTACAGCTAGCCACAGGTTAGCCTAGCCTATAGTGCTACAAGCCCTCACTTAGCCCTAGCCTCATCTAAGAGGGTTTCAATACACCATTGTCTGTGTCAGTGACAAAGCCCTAGACCGTTTCGCCATCACATCACTTTCTCTCTCCTTCACCAGGGCGTAGAGATGAAGAGAGACACTAATGGCTAATGAGCTAACATGCTAAGGTGCTGGCAGCTCTTCTGCCCATTACAGGTTGGTGTGGGTGTGTGTGTGTGTGTGTATATATATGAGATATGACGCAGCCTTTGATTGAGTGCACTGGACTAGAACCACATGCATTTCACACACACTGCGGGGTTTGATACGCACACCTGAGAGAGAGAGAGAGAGAGAGAGAGAGAGGAGAAGAGAGAAGAGAGAAGAGAGAAGAGAGAAGAGAGAAGAGAGAGAGAGAGAGAGAGAGAGAGAGAGAGAGAGAGAGAGAGAGAGAGAGAGAGAGAGAGAGAGAATGTGCCAGCCAGGCTTTTGGCTTTAGCAGAGACTGGAGCCATCTTAATACACCTTCACGCTACCTAACAATAACCATTATCAAAATCACCACCACAGCCTGGCCCACACTGCTTTACAAACCACATCCTGTTTAATCACTAACACATACCCTGACCACAACCACACTTGATGTAACACTTCATCACAAGACTATATACCCTGACCACAACCCCAATCTTTGACCACAACCTGGACCACATTGCTATCTTACCACCCCCCCAACATTAACGAACCACATTCCAAACACTTACAGTAAACCATAAGAGTGCACAGCTTTTGTGTGGGGCATGAAGACAGTATCCTCATGTGTGGGAGGATGCTGAACATGCTTGGCGTCACTGACGTGATTACGTTACACACAAAGGCTATGAATACACCTAAATCAAGACAAGTTGTAATGACCGACGCCCGGAAGATGAAAAGCAGGTAAGGGGAGTCAACATTTAATACGGAACAGACAGGTAACAAGAGAGGAACAGCATCAGCACACAGGTATACAACGACAAATGACAATTGATGCAGCAGCGGAGGAACAGAGATGGGGAACTGCCAAATATAGGGGAGGTAATAAACAGGTGATTGAGTCCAGGTGAGTCCAATAATACGCTGATGCGCGTGACGGGGAAAGGCAGGTGTGCGTACTGATGGTGGCAGGAGTGTGTAATGCTGGAGAGCCTGGCGCGAGAGCGGGAGCAGGCGTGATAGAACGCCCCCCTCTCTAGGGGCGCCACCCGGCATCCCACCTGGGCGAGCCTGACGGGCTGACCGAGGCACGGGCACTGGACAAACTGGCTGGGTGTAGAATCCCGACGAACTGGCAGGGGCGTGGGAGCCTGGCGAACCGGGGGCTGAGGCGGGGGCTGAGGCGGGGGCTGCGGGGGCTGAGGCGTGGGAGCCTGACGATCCCGCTGAGGCGTGGGAGCCCTATGATCCGGCGGAGGCGTAGCAACTTGATGAGCCGGCTGGGCGTAAAAACCTGACGATCCGGCTGAGGCCTGACGTGGGATGGGCAACTTTCGAGCCAACCGGGGCAAGAAACCTCTCGAGCCAGCTAGGGAGTGACAGCCCGACGAGCTGGCTTAGGCACCCCCGGTTCCATCGGTGTTGGCCCCGGACCCGACGTCACCACCAACTGGAACGTCAGCATGCTTCGTATGATGGCTTCTGCATTCTGTAAGGACTTGCGCCGGAGATGAGAAGCAGGTACAGGGAGTCAACATTTAATACGGAACAGACAGGTAACAAGAGAGGAACAGCATCAGCACACAGGTATACAACGACAAACGACAATTAACGCAGCAGCAGGGAACAGAGATGGGGAACTGACAAATATTGGGGAGGTAATAAACAGGTGATTGAGTCCAAGTGAATCCAATAATACGCTGATGCGCGTGACGGGGGAAGGCAGGTGTGCTTACTGATGGTGGCAGGAGTGTGTACTGCTGGGGAGCCTGGTGCCTTTGAGCACCAGGGAGGGGGAGCGGGAGCAGGCGTGACACAAATAAAACACTACATTTTCTAAAAGAGATATTCAAATAGTAAAAACAATAATAAAATAACAGTGGATATGAGAGACTAATGCATTACAATAAATACAAATAAATAGGATATATAAAATGGGATAAATTAGATAAAACAGATATTATGACTAAAAGCACCTCAATAAGCAAGGCTACAAATGTGTCTTAAGATCTTTAAAAAATATATATAGTTTCTGAGGCCATCAGATCCTTCGGCAGGCTGTTCCAAAGGCCAGAACCATGGTGGCTGAAGGTATCCTCACCAAATGTTTTGATTGTGACCTTTGGAACAACTAAAAGGCCAATGCCTAGCACAACTGAGGTGCACTGGGAAAGAAGTAAGGAAAGAAAAGAAAAGGGAGATACTAGTCATCAAAAAGAAAGGAGGACCAAGGCACTCTACATATAATTAATTAAAATGCCTTTATTAGAATGGCATGTTGTAACGTCCTGACCAGAGTTCTTATGTATTTTGCTTGTTTAGTGTTGGTCAGGACGTGAGCTGGGTGGGAATTCTATGTTGTGTGTCTAGTTCGTCTGTTTCTGTGTTCAGCCTAATATGGTTCTCAATCAGAGACAGCTGTCAATCGTTGTCCCTGATTGAGAATCATATATAGGTGGCTTGTTTTGTGTTGGGGATTGTGGGTGGTTGTTTCCTGTCTTTGTGTTTTGGCTGCACCAGCTAGGACTGTGACGGTTAGTTTGTTTTGTCATTTTGTTTAGTGTTTTGTGTTAATTAAATAATGGAAAATTACCACGCTGCACATTGGTCCTCAGATCCTTCTCTCCTCTCCTCGTCGGAGGAGGAGGAGCTAGACTGCCGTTACACATGTTCAATAGAAACAAGGTTTTATTAAAAAGCCGACGCGTTTCGGCTGCATGGCCTTCGTCAGGGAGATACCTAGTCAGTTGTACAACTGAATGCATTCAACTGAAATGTGTCTTCCTCATTTAACCTCTCTGAATCAGACAGGTGCGGGGGGTTGCCTTAATCGACATCCACGTTATCAGCGCCGGGGAACAGTGGGTTAACTGCCTTGCTCAGGGGCAGAATGACAGATTTTTTACCTTGTCAGCTCTGGGATTCAATCCAGCAACCTTTCGGTTACTGGCCCAACGCTCCTACTCGCCAGGCGGCATGGAGTTCAAACTTCTCGACTCCTTTGATTGGTTCTATTGTACTGGGCAAACTAAATAAAGTACTTGCAAGTATTTGCCATAGTTTGACCCAGAACTGACAGTCAGACATACATGCAAGTATGCAGTCATGTGCGTGCACACATGCACACACACACTCAGCCCTTAATTGTGCGCTCAATTGTGGAATGTAATAAGCACACATTCCCTCTGTAGGAATAGAGATCCAAGGAAAAGAACATGACAAACATCCAGAGCTGTCTTATATAAGAGAGGAAAGCAATCAGTGTGATCTATATCATTTACTGTGCTCTCTAATACTAAGAGAACTAAGGTCAAAGGCCAATGAGTGATCAGCTCTGGTCAGTGTCTTGCAAAAAAAGGGATTTGACATAATGTAGTGAAACCAATGAAACTATACCAAGCTTTGAAAGAAAACCAAAAAATGCACTACTCATAGATCCAGTTTGACAGTTTGAGTATATCTCATTGATAAATAGCATGTCAGGTGGAAGTAAAGGGTTAAGGAACCAACTGTTTTCACACACAGGCAGATGGATCCATAATGCACCCGGCAGAGCCGTTTTGGTGACGTGCATCATCCACTCATTTTGGTGGGTGTGTTTTCTCCCCCGTGGACCAGGAGAACGATAGATACACTATGTGTCCTCTCGCTGGCTATAATCTACATACAGTAGTTGATTGGTGAAGGAGACTATAAATACATTTTGTAGAAGACTGAATCATAACACATTTATTTGGAAACCACTCAAATGCGTGCCAACGTTAAATCTATGACATAACCTCTAATCTATCCTACATGTTAAATAACCTCTAGCCTAAAAAGAACGACACATGTAAAAACCACATCATTGTATAGGTGTTGCTAGTTTAAATCAGGACGACAATTGCATGCATGAATCCACAACGCAAAGACCTAGCTATATTCGTCACATTCAAAAAAGCCCGAAATGTAGAATAACTTACTGGAGCAGATGAAATTATTGAAAGTGTGCCACGCAGGGATAAAAAAAATATCGCATGAGAAAGTTGAAAGTGAACGCGCAGTAGCGAAGGAAGAGAATCCCATCTAATTATGAGACAAAAGCAAATAAAACTTACACCCAGACTCGTAAAGGTGATAGACCTACCTTCCTTTTTTAAGGCATTGAGAAAAGACTTCATTTTCACCCCCTTTTATGTTACTTCAATATTCAGAATACCTACATAATCAGTGCACTTTTTAAAACAGCACAGGAAAAAATTAAGAAATAAAATCTCAGAATTCCACGGTAGTCACTGAAGAATGTGGCGCCAGGTACCATGGACGGCGACTGATGGAGTTTAGCGCCGGGGAAATCTGACGCTCGAGCGCAGCGCACAGGAACCGGCCTGGCAGAGGCGCGAAAGCACACTCACTGCCGCACCGCCAGTCATCTCTCTCTCTCTTTCTCTCTCTCTTTCTCTCTCTCTTTCTCTCTCTCTTTCTTTCTCTCTCTCTCTCAGTGGGATTTTAAGGCGAACTTGACATGCTTCATTGACAAATGTTGTTAATTCATTAAAATATCATTCCATGTGATTTCAGAAAGTTACAGTGGCCAGAAAGTTACATGAATGATAAAACAGAATAGAATTATGTTCTATGATTGAAATGACACCCACCACGTATTCAAGAGGACACTGTGTCTCAACCATGACTGGCACAGCACAAACACTTCAGATTATGTCAAATAGAGTCTAAGCTACAACAAGCTTTAAAAAATGACATAGTTGTTTAACTAAAATAATAGAATAGTTTGACAACCCTGTTGGTAAGCTTTCAAATTATATCAAGCTCAACCGCTTATCTTTTTCAGTGATGAAGACATGGATGTCTCGTGGTAGGATGGGGTATGCAAAATGGGTCAACTTTGAGCACCTCTATCTCCTGAATATTTTGGCATTCAAGTCCAAAATGTCCCTTTCTGACCACTTCTACCATGGGAAAACATGTATGGAATATTTCGTTAAAATAAAAAGGGGTGCAGTCAGAAAGTAATTAAAATCATATGGAACAACCATAAACACAACTTATCTGTTAATTGACTGTTTATCAATTAATATACTGTTAATTGCTCAACACATTCACCCTGCAAAGTACAAGGCTTAGGCCAGGGGTTGACTAACTTTTTTGGCCCATGACCCCATTTTGATATCTGAAAATTCTCTCGACCCCAACCATGTGAAAAAAAAAAATTAACAGCCAATGTTTACTTTTTTATTTGGGGGCTATGGCAGTCAATTTTAAATTAGTCTGACATGATGTCTCACCGACATGAATGAGATGGGTGTGCTTGATACATGCCGCATTGGAGCTTTTCAAAGTCAGGGGTTGTGGTCAACAGTGCGCCTCTGCTGTCACATCCAACCTGGATCAATTTTTGGTTTTAATGCAGACAAGAGCACTGTATCCGGCTTCAAGCAGATATGAGCTGAAGAAGGGTACCCTACCATGAGTTTTATAGCACTTTCAAGACAACTGAGAACACGGAAAAATACGAGGTCAAATCATGATGTCACTGATCTTTAGGTCCGAAAGTTGTAGATCTAGGGTGTGTTTGTATATTCAAATCTGGAGTGCAAGAGTGCGCTCAGAGTGCGCTCAGGGCGTTCGTAAATTCAAAGCGTTGTCAGATTGTCTGTTTGTAAATTCAGAGTGTTTCGCTCTCGGTGCATTCAGAGCGCACACTGGATGTTGTGGCCGAGGAGTAGGGTTGACACGAGCGTTCTGACCTTACAACGGCAGTCAAGCACCCAAGCTAACTGGCTAATGTTGGCTAGCTTGCAAGCTACTAACAGACACAAATGAGAGAACACCTCACTCTGACCATTTTACTCCACCCTTGCAGAGCTGGTTAGGCTGTTTTCATGTTATCTAGAGCGTTGGTGACTGTAACTGTGCTGCTGACAATTTAATGATGCTTTTTGGCCGATGATTACTGACACCGGCCATATTCAACTGGTGTTGAGCGTTCGTACATTCATCAGTTATTCTGCGCTCTGGCACACTCAAATCAAATCAAATCATATTTTATTTGTCACATACACATGGTGAGCAGATGTTAATGTGAGTGTAGCGAAATGCTTGTGCTTCTAGTTCCGACAATGCAGTAATATCCAACGAGTAATCTAACCTAACAATTTCACAACAATTACCTTATACACACAAGTGTAAAGGAATGAATAAGAATATGTACATAAAAAAAATATATGAATGAGTGATGGTATAGAACGGCATAGGAAAGATGCAGTGGCAGGTATAGAGTACAGTATATACATATGAGATGAGTAATGTAGGGTATGTAAACATTATATGAAGTGGCACTCAGACGAGAGTCTTTTGTTAAAACATGTAACTAGCTAGCTAAGTAAACAATTAACCATAATCCCAACTCATGACGTTACTACTCTGCATGAATCTGCAGGTAGCTAACCAACCAGGTTCAATGTTAGCTAGCTAACATTAGGCTATAACTAGTCCAGCAAATGGGTCTGAGATTCGAATAATAAGATCATACAGACATAAAGACTTTGTCAAAATTAGAAATGTGTAGTATCTGAAAATGTACCAAGCTAGATTCCCGAGTTTGAATTCTGAGTTGGATGACTGTTCAAAATGATTGTTCCCAGTCGGAGCTCATTTCTTTCAGAGTTCCGAGTTGTCTCGAACTCTCCGTAGTCTGAGATTTCTGAGTTCGCTATTCCAAGTTCCCAGTTGTTTTGAATGCTCAGAGGGAGACGGCAGGGTATTCCCTTTGAGTCAGGAGCCAAAACTCCCCCATAGTGTCACATGAATGCGTTGTCGGCAGCATTCGGTCACGTGACAGCTCAATCAGCGGTTCAATTTTACCAACTGGCAGGTCAACTGAGCCAGGATTATAGTCAAATAGATTGGGAAGTAGGTCCCAAAGTGCTCTTCCAAGTGTTGGACCTGAGCAGTCATCACTCATGTGGGACACTTACTGATGCTGTTATTTTCTTTCTTTTCACGGAGTCAACCAAGTCTGTTTTTTTACATCCATTGTGAATGACAACAATTCCTCTCGCAATGCAAAAAATCATTTCAACACTCCTCCTCGATAACCACCAAGCCTCAGTGTGAAATAGAAAATGATCATGCTCTGATCCCATATCTCCACATAGTTTTGCAAACAGGCGTGCGCGCAGTGGATGTGGTTTGATATAGTTTACAATCAAAGTTACCTGCTGCATCATATCTCTGAGTTCTGGCTCAGCTCTTTTGCCACCAGTTGCTCTTGGTGTATCAACGTGTCCATATGACAGAGGGAGACACATTCATAACAAGAGTGCAGAGGCCTGCGCGCCGTCCCGCCATAGATGGAGCCCCATCTGTGCAAAAGCCCACCATTCGATCCCATATGGAATCTGTTTTTGGTCAACATAGCCATGCTATGAACATCCCCTATTACATTGCATGCTCGTGAACCGTGAGACAGAACAATATGTCCTCGTGAATAGCATCCCCCGACATGCATAGCGAACAAAAGTCAATGCATGTGGGCATCTCGGCCCTAACGTCCATTTGGAGAGCATAAGATAGGGAGTTTTTGAGTCGTTCAGCCTCTTGATTGCTAGCAATAGCATAAATGATTCGTTTAGCAGTGTTATCTGACAAAGGTATTAATGTGAGCTTCTGTGTCTCTGCCTCCCCCACAGATTGTTTCACCATATCAATTGTAATGGCAAAGTCTCTGCAAAAAGTGTGTGGTTTCATAGCGTAGCAGGCCTAGCCATTCACCATGGGAATGATTCAAGTGCAACGGTCAGGTGCGGCCTTTTCCCATGATCTAAAGGCGCTCTCTGATTGAATTTTCATTTAGATTTTTTAAGGTTAACCACATTACAATGCTTTTGAAATACAAAAACAATATTAAAATATACAGTACAGGTCAAAAGTTTGGACACACCTACTCATTCCAGGGTTTTTCTTTATTTAGACTATTTTCTACATTGTAGAATAATAGTAAAGACATCAAAACTATGAAATAACACATATGGAATCATGTAGTAACCAAGAAAGTGTTAAACAAATCAAAATATATTTTTGATTCTCCAAAGTAGCCACCCTTTGCATTGAAAATAGCCACAGCTTTGCACACTCTTGGCATTCTCTCAACAAGCTTCATGAGGAATTGTCACGGTGTGACTAGGGTGGATATGCTAGTTTTGTATGTCTAGGGTTTTTGTATGTCTAGGGTTTTGTATGTCTAGGGGTGTTGTATGTCTAGGGGTTTTGTATGTCTATGTTGGCCTGATATGGTTCCCAATCAGAGACAGATGTTTATCGTTGTCTCTGATTGGAGAGCATATTTAGGTAGCCATTTTCCTCGTTTGTGTTGTGGGATCTTGTCTATGTATAGTTGACTGTCTGCGCTAGTCGTATAGCTTCACGTTTCGTTCGTTGGTTTTGTTGTTTTTGTTAAGTGTTTCATTCAGTAAAAGAGAATGTACGCATACCACGCTGCGCCTTGGTCTCATCATTACGACGATCGTGACAGAAGATCCCACCAACAATGGACCAAGCAGCGTGTACAGGAGGAGTGGACTTGGGAGGAGATCCTGGATGGAAAAGGACCCTGGACGCAGGCCGGGGAGTATCGCCGACCTAAGGAGGAGATAGCGGCAGCGGAAGCGGAACGGCGACTATACGAGGAGATAGCTCAACGGAGCAAGCACGAGGGGCACATGGAGCCAGTCAGGGAGTCGAGTGAGGAGTTCGACGCAAGATTCCGGAGAGAGGTGCTGGCATTGAGAGCGCTGCAGAGCGGGCGTGCTGAGGTGCATGTCATCAGCCCGGTGTCACCTGTACCGGTCCCACGCATCAGGTCTCCAGTGCGAATCCACAGTCCAGTACGTCCTGTGCCTCCTCTCCGCACTCGCCCTGAGGTGCGTGTCATCAGCCCGGTGCCACCTGTACCGGTCCCACGCATCAGGTCTCCAGTGCGCCTCCACAGTCCAGTACGTCCTGTGCCTCCTCTCTGCACTCGCCCTGAGGTGCGTGTCATCAGCCCGGTGCCACCTGTACCGGTCCCACGCATCAGGTCACCAGCGACGGTCCCCAGTCCGGAGCCTCCGGCTACGGTCCCCAGTCCGGAGCCTCCGGCTACGGTCCCCAGTCCGGAGCCTCCGGCTACGGTCCCCAGTCCGGAGCCTCCGGCGACGAGCTGCAGTCCGGAGCCTCCAGTGGTGGTTCCCAGTTCAGAGCCTCCGGCGAAGATCCACGGTCCGGTGCCTCCAGCGACGAAGCCTCCAGCGACGGTCGGCGGTCCGGTGCCTACAGCGACGAAGCCTCCAGCGACGGTCGGCGGTCCAGAGCCTTCAGCAGGGGTTCTCAGTCCAGAGCCTCCTGCGACGATCTAGGGTCAGGTTCCTCCGGCGACGATCCATGGTACGGGGCCTCCAGAGACGACCCACGGTCCGGAGCTTCCGGCGACGATCCACGGTCCGGGGCCTCCAGAGACGACCCACGGTTCGGGGCCTCCAGAGACGACCCACGGTTTGGAACTTACAGAGCTGCGTCCAGAACCAGAGCCGCCACCAAGGGTAGATGCCCACCCGGACCCTCCCCTATAGGTTCAGGTCTGCAGCCGGGAGTCCGCACCTTTGGGGGGGAGGGGGGGGGGTACTGTCACGCCCTGACCTTAGATATCTCTGTGATTCTATATATTTTGGTTAGGTCAGGGTGTGACTGGGGTGGGTATGCTAGTTTTGTATGTCTAGGGTTTTTGTATGTCTAGGGTTTTGTATGTCTATGTTGGCCTGATATGGTTCCCAATCAGAGACAGGTACCAATTTACCTCGTTTGTGTTGTGTGATCTTGTCTATGTATAGTTGCCTGTCTGCACTAGCTTCACGTTTTGTTGTTTTTGTTAAGTGTTTCATTCAGTAAAAGAGAATGTACACATACCACGCTGCGCCTTGGTCTCATCATTACGACGATCGTGACAGGAATGCTTTTCCAACAGTCTTTAAGGAGTTCCCACATATGCTGAGCACTTGTTGTTTGCTTTTCCTTCACTCTGCGGTCCAACTCATCCCAAACCATCTCAATTGGGTTGAAGTCAGGTGGTTGTGGAGGCCAGGTCGTCTGATGCAGCACTCCATCACTCTCCTTGGTCAAATAGCCCTTACACAGCCTGGAGGTGTGTTTTTATCCTCCTCCTCCATGCTTCACGGTGGGAACCACACATGCGGAGATCATCCGTTCATCTACTATGCATCTCACAAAGACACGGCGGTTGGAACCAAAAATCTCTAATTCGGACTCATCAGACCAAAGGACAGATTTCCACCGGTCTAATGTCCATTGCTTGTGTTTCTTGGCCTAAGCGAGTCTCTTCTTATTGGTGTCCTTTAGCAGTTATTTTTTTGCAGCAATTCGACCATGAAGGCATGATTCACACAGTCTCCTCTGAACAGTTGATGTTGAGATGTGTCTGTTACTTGAACTCTGTGAAGCATTTATTTGGGCTGCAATCTGAGGTGCAGTTAACTCTAATGAACTTATCCTCTGCAGCAGAGGTAACTCTGGGTCTTCCTTTCCTGTGGCGGTCCTTATGAGAGCCAGTTTCGCCATAGCGCTTGATGGTTTTTGCGAATACACTTGAAGAAACTTCACATCTTAAAGTAATGATGTAGTTTCGCTTCTCCTTGGTTATTTGAGCTGTTCTTGCCATAATATGGACTTGGTCTTTTACCAAATAGGGCTATTTTCTGTATACTACCCCTACCTTGTCACAACACAACTGATGGGCTCAAACGCATTATGAAGGAAAGAGATTCCACAAATGAACAAGGCACACCTGTTAATTGAAATGCATTCCAGGGGCCTACCTCACTTTTTTGGTTACGGCATGATTCCATATGTGTTATTTCAAAGTTTTGATGTCTTCACTATTATTCTACAATGTAGAAAATAGTAAAAATAAAGAAACCCTGATACTGTATATATACACAGTATACACATTAAAATGCAAATCAACCAGAAAAACAGTTACATTCCTCCACAAATAAGTCCCCAATCAATACATTAAATGACCCGAACGGGACCAGAACATCAAGATAAAATAGATTTAGAGTTTTGTTCAAGCAATATGCTCCATTTAAACTAAAAGCAGATTTACTTAGCTCAGTAGAGACCCTAGGAACCTCAAGCGTTAACCAATCCTGTTAACGGGTTAGGCAACTCATGAATCTATACTTCAATGGCAAAGTTAGATAAGCCGGAAGTTTATGAAGTAGTGCCATGGAAACAAAAAGGCAATAATCTGCTTCCTACTGCTTAGAGAAAGGCACGATCTGTTTCTATACAAAATGCCACGTTTAAATCTCAGCTTCTTAACCAGCTCAGCTATATATACATCAATTCCATATCAATCCAAATGCCTACGTATTTATATGAGGAAACATGTTCAATTGGAAAACCATCTAATGAGTGAAGATGTGATTGATCTCAAACATTCAAAAGTGAGTTTGAAAACAACATGAATTCCGTTTTGTCCATATTAAGCACACGTTTGAAATCAAAAGGGATTCCTGCATTGCTATAAAATCTGACTGTAGTTTTGACACAGCCAGATCAACAGTCGGGGGGAAATGGCATACATAATAGCAGTGGTGGAAAAAGTACCCACATTTCATACTTGAGTAAAAGTAAAGATACCGTAATAGAAAATAACCCAAGTAAAAGTGAAAGTCACCCAGTAATTGCTAAAATATACTAAAGTATCAAAAGTAAAAGTATAAATCACTTCAAATTCCTTATATCAAGCAACCCAGACAGCACCATTTTCTTGTTTGATAAATGTCCATTTAGCCAGGGGCACACTCCAACACTTAATTTACGAATGAAACATTTGTGTTTAGTGAGTCCGCTAGATGAGAGACAGTAGAGATGTTCTTTTGATAAGTGTGTGAATTGGACCCTTGTCCTGTCCTGCTAAGCATTCAAAATGTACTTTTGAGTGTCAGGGAAAATGTATGGACTTAAAAGTACATTATCTTCTATAGGAATGTAGTAAAGTAAAAGTAAAAGTTGCCAAGAATATAAATAGTAAAGTACAGATAGCAAAAAAAACTACTTCAGTAGTCCTTTAAAGTGTTTTTACTTTAAGTACTTTACACCAATGCATAATATTATTATCTGCATATACAGTTGAATTCAGAAGTTTACATACACTTAGGTTGGAGTCATTAAAACTTGTTTTTCAACCACTACACAAATTTCTTGTTAACAAACTATGGTTTTTGGCAAGTTGGTTAGGACACAAGTAATTTTTCCAACAATTGTTTACAGACAGATAATTTCACTTTCACTGTCTCACAATTCCAGTTGGTCAGAAGCTCACACACACTGAGTTGACTGTACCTTTGAACAGCTTGGAAAATTCCAGAAATTATGTCATGGCTTTAGAAGCTTCTGATAGGCTAATTGACATCATTTGAGTCAATTGGAGGTGTACCTGTGGACGTATTTCAAGGCCTACCTTCAAACTCAGTGCCTCTTTGCTTGACATCATGGGAAAATCTAAATAAATCCACCAGGACCTCAGAAAAACAATTGTAGACATCCACAAGTCTGGTTCATCCTTGGGAGCAATTTCCAAACGCCTGAAGGTACCACGTTCATCTGTACAAACAATACAACGCAAGTATAAACACAATGGGAGCATGGAGCCGTCATACCGCTCAGGAAGGAGACACGTTCTGTCTCCTAGAGATGAACGTACTTTGGTGCGAAAAGTGCAAATCAATCCCAGAACAACAGCAAAGTACCTCGTGAATATGCTGGAGAAAACAGTTACAAAAGTATCTATATCCACAGTAAGATGAGTCCTATATCGACATACCCTCAAAGCCCGCTCAGCAAGAAAGAAGCCACTGCTCCAAAACCGCCATAAAAAAGCCAGACTACAGTTTGCAACTGCACATGGGGACAAAGATCGTACTTTTTGGAGAAATGTCCTCTGGTCTGATGAAACAAAATTAGAACTGTTTGGCAGTAATGACCATTTTTATGTTTGGAGGAAAAAGGGGGACGCTTGCAAGCCGAAGAACACCATCCCAACCGTGAAGCACAGCATCATGTTGTGGGGGTGCTTTGCTGCAGGAGGGACTGGTGCACTTCACAAAATAGATAACATCATGAGGAGGAAAATTATGTGGATATATTGAAGCAACATCTCAAGACATCAGTCAGGAAGTGAAAGATTGGTCACAAATGGGTCTTCCAAATGGACAATGACCCCAAGCATACTTCCAAAGTTGTGGCAAAATGGCTTAAGGACAACAAAGTCAAGGCATTGGAGTGGCCATCACAAAGCCCTGACCTCAATCCCATAGAAAATGTGTGGGCAGACCTGAAAAAGTGTGTGCGAGCAAGGAGGCCTACAAACCTGACTCAGTTAAACCAGCTCTTTCAGGTGGAATGGGCCAAAATTCACCCAACTTATTGTGGGAAGCTCGTGGAAGGCTACCCGAAATGTTTGACAATTTAAAGGCAAGGCTACCAAGTACTAATTGAGTGTATGTAAACGTCTGACCCACTGGGAATGTGATGAAATAAATAAAAGCTGAAATAAATCATTCTCTCTACTATTATTCTGACATTTCACATTCTTAAAATAAAGTGGTGATCCGAACTGACCTAAGACTGGGAATTGTTACTAGGATTAAATGTCAGGATTTCTGAAAAACTGACTTTAAATGTATTTGGCTAAGGTGTATGTAAAAGTTTAACATTTTTAATAGATTGACCAATGAAGAGAACAGGTCCCAAAATCGACCCTTGTGGTACACCTTTCTACACTTTCTACATGTCACAATCACTGACATGATGTCAGCTGGTCCTTTTGTGGCAGGGCTGAAATGCAGTGGAAATGTTTTTGGGGGATTCAGTTCATTTGCATGGCAAAGAGGGACTTTGCAATTAATTGTAGTTCATCTGATCACTCTTCATAACATTCTGGAGTATATGCAAATTGCCATCATACAAACTGAGGTAGCAGACTTTGTGAAAATGTATATTTGTGTAATTCTCAAAACTTTTGGACACGACTGTACAGAAGCGAGGCTATAAAAGTAGCGAGGCTACATACAGACACCGGTTAGTCATGCTGATTGAGGTAGTATGTACATGTAGATATGGTTAAAGTGACAATGCATATATGATAAACAGAGAGTGTTAGTAGCGTAAAAGAGGGGTTGGCGGGTGGTGGGTGGGACACAATGCAGATAGCCCGGTTAGCCAATGTGCGGGAGCACTGGTTGGTCGGCCCAATTGAGGTAGTATGTACATGAATGTATAGTTAAAGTGACTATGCATATATGATAAACAAAGAGTAGCAGCAGTGTAAAATGAGGGGTTGGGGGGGCACACAATGCAAATAGTCTGGGTAGCCATTTGATTACCTGTTCAGAAGTCTTATGGCTTGGGGTAAAAACTGTTGAGAAGCCTTTTTGTCCTAGACTTGGCACTCCGGTACCGCTTGCCATGCGGTAGTAGAGAGAACAGTCTATGACAAGGGTGGCGTGCTCGGTCCTCTTTTTCCTGTAGTCCACAATCATCTCCTTAGTCGTGGTTACGTTGAGGGATAGGTTGTTATTCTGGCACCACACGGCCAGATCTCTGACCTCCTCCCTATGGGCTGTCTCGTCGTTGTCATGATCAGGCCTACCATTGTTGTGTCGTCTGCAAACTTAATGATGGTGTTGGAGTCGTGCCTGGCTATGCAGTCGTGGGTGAACAGGGAATACAGGAGGGGACTGAGCACGCACCCCTGGGGAGCTCCAGTGTTGAGGATCAGCGTGGCAGATGTGTTGCTACCTACCCTCACCACCTGGGGGTGGCCCGTCAAGAAGTCCAGGATCCAGTTGCAGAGGGAGGTGTTTAGTCCCAGGATCCTTAGCTTAGTGATGAGCTTTGAGGGTACTATGGTGTTGAACGCTGAGCTGTAGTCAATGAATAGCATTCTCACATAAGTGTTCCTTTTGTCCAGGTGGGAAAGGGCAGTGTGGAGTGCAATAGAGATTGCATCATTTTTGGATCTGTTAGTGCGGTATGCAAATTGGAGTGGGTCTGGGGTTTCTGGAATAATGGTGTTGATGTGAGTCATTACCAACCTTTCAAAGCACTTCATGGCTACAGACGTGAGTGCTACGGGTCTGTAGTCATTTAGGCAGATTACCTTTGTGTTCTTGGGCACAGGGACTATGGTGGTCTGCTTGAAACATGTTGGCATTACAGACTCAATCAGGGACATGTTGAAAATGTCAGTGAAGACACCTGCCAGTTGGTCAGCACATGCCCGGAGCACACGCCCTGGAAATCCGTCTGGCCCCGCAGCCTTGTGTATGTTGACCTGTTTAAAGGTCTTACACACGTCGGCTACGGAGAGCGTGATCACACAGTCATCCGGAACAGCTTTGCTCTCATGCATGCCTCAGTGTTGCTTGCCTCGAAGCGAGCATAGAAGTGATTTAGCTCGTCTGGTAGGCTCTTGTCACTGGGCAGCTCGCGGCTGTGCCTCCCTTTGTAGTCTGTAATAGTTCTGCAAGCCCTGCCACATAAGTCGAGTGTCGGAGCCGGTGTAGTATGATTCAATCTTAGCCCTGTATTGACGCTTTGCCTGTTTGATGGTTCGTCGCAGGGCATAACAGGATTTCTTGTAAGCTTCCGGGTTAGTCCTGAAAGCGGCAGCTCTACCCTTTAGCTCAGTGCGAATGTTGCCTGTATTCCATGGCTTCTGGTTGGGGAATGTACGTACAGTCGCTGTGGGGATGACGTCCTCGATGCACTTATTGATAAAGCCAGTGACTGATGTGGTGTACTCCTCAATGCCATTGGAAAAATCCCGGAACATGTTCCAGTCTGTGATAGCAAAACAGTCCTGTAGTTTAGCATCTGCTTCATCTGACCACTTTTTTATAGACCGAGTCACTGGTGCTTCCTGCTCTAATTTTTGCTTGTAAGCAGGAATCAGGAGGATAGAGTTGTGGTCGGATTTACCAAATGGAGGGCGAGCTTTGCATGTGTCTCTGTGTGTGGAGTACAGGTGAACTACAATTTTTTTCCCTCTGGTTGCACATTTAACATGTTGATGGAAATTTGGTAGAACTGATTTAAGTTTCCCTGCATTAAAGTCTCCGGCCACTAGGAGCGCCGCCTCTGGGTGAGTGGTCTCCTGTTTGCTTATTTCCTTATAAAACTGACTGAGTGCGGTCTTAGTGCCAGCATCTGTCTGCGGTGGTAAATAAACAGCCACAAAAAGTATAGCTGAAAACTCTCTAGGCAATTATTGTGGCCTGCAATTTATCACAATACACTCTACTTCAGGCGAGCAAAATCTAGAGACTTCCTTAGATTTCGTGCACCAGCTGTTGTTTACAAATATGCCGGCCCTGTGGGGTGTTTGGAGAATGTCTTGTGCGTCTTGCTTGTTGAAGAAAAATCTTTGTCTAATCCGAGGTGAGTGATCGCTGTCCTGATATCCAGAAGCTCTTTTTTGCCGTAAGATATGGTTGCAGAAACATTATGTACAAAATAAGTTACAAATAACACGAAAAACCCACATAGTAGCACAATTGGTTGGGCGCCCGTAAAACTGCTGCCATTTCTTCCGGCACCATTTACTTCAGTCCAGAGCAGAGAAGGCCGTATTAAGACAGATTTAGACATTGCAAATAATTTAACAGTTCCAATTTATGTTACGCTGACCATATAAATTATTTATTATAATTTGCAAACATTTATCAACGGAAAAGTGAATGGGTTTGGGCGGGAAAACCGGGTTACAGAGATTTACCGGGTTTTCCCGCCAAAACCCACTCCCTTTTCCTGCTCGCCATTAAACCCTAATCCACACCCACCACAACACACGTGTTTCACTGCAGCAAATTAGGACACACAATACTCTTCTCAACCTTCCGCTCAACAGCAGGAAGTTAGCTCCCCACTTCCTATCATCTTCCTGCGGCTGCCTGTTTTTAGTCTCCTCTAAATCCCATTACTATAGGGCGCTCTCTGGCTGTCTCATCTAAATCCCATTACTATAGGGCGCTCTCTGGCTGTCTCATCTAAATCCCATTACTATAGGGCGCTCTCTGGCTGTCTCATCTAAATCCCATTACTATAGGGCGCTCTCTGGCTGTCTCATCTAAATCCCATTACTATAGGGCGCTCTCTGGCTGTCTCATCTAAATCCCATTACTATAGGGCGCTCTCTGGCTGTCTCATCTAAATCCCATTACTATAGGGCGCTCTCTGGCTGTCTCATCTAAATCCCATTACTATAGGGCGCTCTCTGGCTGTCTCCTCTAAATCCCATTACTATAGGGCGCTCTCTGGCTGTCTCCTCTAAATCCCATTACTATAGGGCGCTCTCTGGCTGTCTCATCTAAATCCCATTACTATAGGGCGCTCTCTGGCTGTCTCATCTAAATCCCATTACTATAGGGCGCTCTCTGGCTGTCTCATCTAAATCCCATTACTATAGGGCGCTCTCTGGCTGTCTCATCTAAATCCCATTACTATAGGGCGCTCTCTGGCTGTCTCATCTAAATCCCATTACTATAGGGCGCTCTCTGGCTGTCTCATCTAAATCCCATTACTATAGGGCGCTCTCTGGCTGTCTCATCTAAATCCCATTACTATAGGGCGCTCTCTGGCTGTCTCCTCTAAATCCCATTACTATAGGGCGCTCTCTGGCTGTCTCATCTAAATCCCATTACTATAGGGCGCTCTCTGGCTGTCTCCTCTAAATCCCATTACTATAGGGCGCTCTCTGGCTGTCTCATCTAAATCCCATTACTATAGGGCGCTCTCTGGCTGTCTCATCAAAAGCTGTGTAGAACAGGCTGCAATGAACCATGTCACCACCATGTCACCAGCTACTCAGAGCCACGCAAGCTGTGTTTGTTCTTTAATTAGGGAAACTGGATTAGCTAGTCAGTGACATTAAGACAAGAATGTATTACCATAATACACTAAGGAGGAGACATAAGACGCCTTTGAACTGCTATAAAGTGCATTATTAAATTACGTCATGGACCTGCATGAGTATGCCATGTGGTCGCTGAGCATTGGATGAGTGGGTGTTTGGTTGTCTGTGTGTTTAGTTGAGTGTTTGTTGGGATGGCCATTTGTGTGCTAAGGAGTGTGTTGAGTGTGTGCGTGCACGTGTCTCTGTGTGCACGTGTGTGTATGACGCACACATTGTGTATCTGTGTGTTTGATTTGTTCACCATGGCGGATTATCACACTCTTGCAGCGTGAGGTCTAATACACACATCTGCCAATCATTCTTAGAGAGGCTTACCGGCAGAATGGGGAAAAAACTGACTGGATTTAAGAAACAGATTTACTGGCCTATCTACCAAAGCAGTGTCTGGACACATTCACTCGCGCCTAGTTACTATAGCACTGATCGATTGGACACATTGCACACTAACTCCTATCTCAATTTAACCCTCTTCCTAGCTCTACTTACTACCCCCTCTATCTACGTATACCCCTCACCATCTTTATTTGCCACCCCTCTCTGCTAAACTTCTCCTGGGGTGCTGCTCTGTGGCTGACCATGTTGCTGTGTCAGATTGATATGAGGATATGAATGGGTGCTTAACTTTGTCCTAAATGTGTTTTTGGCATATCCCAACTCTCCCTGAGAAACCCTCGGAGAGTGGGGTAACATCCAGGGTACTCATTATCCAGCGACCCTGGAGCCTTGCTCAAGGGCACATTGGCAGATGTTTCACCTTTTTCACACCCTGATCTGTTTCACCTGTCTTTGTGATTGTCTCCAACCCCTCCAGGTGTCGCCCATCTTCCCCATTATCCCCTGTGTATTTATACTTGTGTTCTCTGTTTGTCTGTTGCCAGTTTGTCTTGTTTGTCAAGCCTACCAGAGTTTGTCCTGTCAGCTCCTTTTTCCCCCCAGCCTTTCTTTTTCTCGCCCTCCTGGTTTTTGACCCTGGCCTGTCCCGTCTCTGTACCCGCCTGCCTGATCACTCTGCCTGCCGCTGACCCTGAGCCTGCCTGCTGACCTGTACACTTGCCACATCTCTGGATTATTGACCCCTGCCTGCCTTGACCTGTCTCTCGCCTGCCCCTTGGACTATTAAACCATTGTTTATTCAACGTGTCTGCACCTGGGTCTCCTTGATTCCTGATAGTATTACCCCTTTCCAACTATACTTATTTTTCTACAACATCTCTCCACCACCCCTTTCTCCTTTATCTCCAATTATCCGCTCTGTATAACTTTCCTTAAAACTGGGAATTGTACCTTTGCCCAAATTTCTCTTACCATTTGGAGCATCAGCCAGATGCCTTAGTCTTTTAATGATTAGCACACAAGCCCTGATGCCATGGTAACCTTGTTGCTGGTTCGGAGTGTGTTGCTTTCACGAGGAGCAAGAGTCAGCTGACTCAAAGAGATGAACACTGCGAGACTCACATGCACACGTGCAAATGAACACACAATCACACGCATGACACACACATTTATGGTTATTGACGCTTCACTCAGATTTAGGTTCTGTGAGTTTATGTCTTGTACAGAACATGTGGATATTCCTAAGCCTCTCTGACTACATTACACACATCCCAATGCTATTCTCATTACTCCCGACATTATCTGTGTCATTACTATGGATGTAGGTCACACACACACATACACACACACACACACTCACAGACACACACACTTGGGAATTCTCACTATAGGCTGAGCTAAAGAATGACGCCTCGTCCTTCGAGGAGCATCATTTCTGCTCTATCCATCTATAATTCATCCACTTTCTTATTCACATTGTAGCGGTTTCAGGGGTTGTGTGGTGGATGGACAGTATGTGCCTGCGAGTTTCCTTTGTTTTCTGGCTGCCAGGACCACGGACAGCAATGTGAAGTATTCCCCAGAGGCAGGACCATGGACAGCTCAGGGGAAAACTTCTAGACTGCAGCAGAACAGCCACACCTGTCTCCAGTTGTAATCAGAGCCAAACTGCAGACGGGTGAAACCAATCAAGGCCTCTACTTAACGACGCCCTGGTAATTTTTTTAATTTGTATTTTCTTTGACCCCAGGAGGTGAAGGAGTAGGAGGTTATTGGGGAGACAGAACGTACGGTGGAGAAGGAGGTTTTACGGAAGAAAGGAACTTATGATTTCAACAAGGATTGAACCCCCACATCGACCAAGATTGGAGGACCTGCCACTGGTGACAAAGTGTTTTCTCTGTTTGCTTTGTATATCAGGAACACTGCCGAAACCTGATAGTAATAAACCGGTTTAACCCTTCACTTGGACTGGTGGTGTGTGTTTGTATGTGTAAACCCTGCCTTACAAAGATCTTTGCGCCGAATCCGCTACAATATCCTGTCACTATATTATTCACTTAGCCTTGTGTTCGCTAACCCAGTCCAAGAACCTAAACATACATTATATGGCAATATAACCCTTCCACCATAATCTATCCAACCCGTTTCTATTGCTTTGGTCTGACTCTCTGGTATTTCCTATGGGTCTAATACAGAGATTGAATAACAGACTAGTTAATTGAATGAGTGTTGGGGCATACCATGTTAGTAATTCAATAATACACTGATTCATGAGCACCTTGAGTTGGGTTACAAGACAGGCTAGGCAGTGTCAGAGTTAGCTGAACTGCTCTGTGCTCTCTCGTACAGGATTAAATGCATGCCTATCGTCTAATCCAACTCCAACACAAAGAGACAGACTATAAAGTCACCGACACGTCTGGGAACAAGGGAGCGAGAAGGATGTAGGGAGAGGGAGAGAAGGTGTGTGAGTCTTAACGACGCATAGCTCTACTCACTAATTACTCTTTCTGGGCTAATGCTCTTTAGTGCACCTTCTAAATACTCTTTAGGCACACACACACACACACAATCAATTCTGTACCCATGCCAGGGTAGTGCCTCAGCTCAGGCAGGATAGACAATTACCCACCATACCGCAGATACACAATTCTACCTGTATCCCAACATTGCAAGCTACCGCCCACCCGGAGCGGGTGAGAAGGGGACTAGAAATGGCAGGGAAGAGGGTAGAGGAGGTAGGAGAGTGGTGGTTGAGCTTCAGAGCACCCACCTTTCTCTGATTTGCAACATGCAGAACCCATGGCCGATAATCCAGCAAAGAAAATATCCCATTACAGACTCAGTGAGGCACGGCTGACAGTGAGCCGAGAGATAGAGACAGAAAGAGTTAAAGTGAAAGTAAAAGCGAGGACTGTAGTAGAGGACAGTTATCCGGGCCTTTTCATTCCACTAGAACGGCTAATGGTCAATGGCGGAGTTCGGGCTCTCATGGCCCCACCGGAGTCGAGGTGCGACGGCGTCCCGTTGTGAGAAGGTTCATGCTGAACGTGGGGAGCAGGATGGGTGGCCTGAGAAGGGGGAGAGGAGACGATGGCGGCAGATGTGAGAGACGCGGGGTAATCCTGCAGCGCTGCGTTTCATCTAGCCCTCGCTGCAGCTGTGAGGCCTGGGGAATCTTGCTCAGGGGGGGGGAAACAATTGTGGATTACATCTTTAGATTATTTTATTTATTTATCTATTCACTCTTTTTCTATTTATTTATTTCATTTTTTATTTAATTTGTCTGGGGATGGTAATCCCTCCCGCTTAACCTTTTTCCCTCCATGTGAAATAGTTTAATTAAGAAAGATGATGGCGTTGTAGGGCAGTGGGGGGTGTGGGGTGCACGGCAGATAAACCCACAGGGAAAAACGAGAAAGTAGAAATCTATTTTTAAATTCCTTTGGGAGAAGGAAACCATTTTTTGGGGGCGGGATTTAGTATAGTCATTCTATCCCTCCCTAACCCTGCTCTCATATGCCACCTGAGGGATCCTGGATTCCCCAGTGTGATAGGTTAGTCCCACGAAAGGGGGGGGGGGGGGGGGGTGGACCGAATGACAAATCCTTCTCTAGCACTCACACACAAACATGCACATGCACGCACAAACACACACTCACACATGCATGATGGAGAACATACTTGCAGAAGGGCAGACACACACACACACACACACATATATACAACAACAAAAGATCATACACAAGAAAAGATCAGCAACCTATTATCCAATAACATATCCATTTCAGACAGAGAAAAGTGGGAGGTGGAAAAGAGGAGGGTAACCATGGTTACTCACCTATATCTGTCTCTTTATGGTTCTTGACCAGTTCGGCCAGTTCAAAGTTCCCCGCGATGATGGCCACCTGCGAGAGGGAGAGAGAGGGGGGGGGGGGGGCACATTTCATGTCCGCAAAACAACCTTTACATTACTCTACAAATTCAAACAATTAATTGTGTGTGTGTGTGTGTGTGTGTGTGTGTGTGTGTGTGTGTGTGTGTGTGTGTGTGTGTGTGTGTGTGTGTGTGTGTGTGTGTGTGTGTGTGTGTGTGTGTGTGTGTGTGTGTGTGTGTGTGTGTGTGTGTGTGTGTGTGTGTGTGTGTGTGCGCGCGCGCGCGCGCGTGTGTCTGTGTAGCAATTCGGACTTGATTCTACTAAATTCCTATCTGGATGTAACCATCTGCAGCCTGTTACGAATCCTGACCTTTTAGCATGACACGCGCGCATACCAATGTGCGTACACACACGCCCACACTCACCTACACCCACCATCGGAAGAGTGAACGTTGGTGAGAGAGAGAGAGAGAGAGAGAGCAGTGGTGGAAGATAGCATGTGGGAGAAAGAAAGTGAGGAGAGGGAGCAAGAGAGGGATGAGAGAGAAAGCAAAGGGGTCGCTAGAGAGAGGGATATAGGGATATGTTGTGAGAAATGTGTGCTACCTACATATGAGAGAGAGAGAGAGAGAGAGAGACAGAGTGTGGTGGCTGGCGGGTCAGCTCTAGCATCTTGTTTTGCATGGCTCTAATGGAAGAAGGACCCTTTCACTAGCCCCGTGTGACGTGTTGGGTTCTGAAAATATGAAATGTACTTATTCATGTCACCGAGGGAGAGAGGGGAATGTGAACGTATACATTCTGTCAGGATATGTTATTGTTAGCCGTCGGGGATCCTATGGGAGGAGAAGAGACACAGTCTGGTACGAGTCAACAGGACAGCCGTGAGTTGGGGACGAGCGAGCAATTTGGGGCTGAAGTCAGGTCAGATGAAGCGAGGAAGATACAGATATCACTAAGGTTCTGTCTAGCAACAGAGACGCATTGGCTGTTCAAATGTGTGGGAGGAGACTCAGTATAGGAGAAAGGGTTAAATATCAGTGTTTGTGTGAATATGTCTTTTGTCTTATGCAGCTGTATGACCCAACGGGGGTATAAACTTTGTCTGAGCTTTATTAAGCGTCAGTGAGTTCTATTAGGTTCATTTAGAACCTAACACATGAAAGACTCATAAAACCCACATTCACCTTTCCCCTCTCTCATCTTTCTCGTTCTCTCCTTCTCTCTTCCCTTTCTCTTCATTTCCACTTCTCCATCAATGGACAAAAACACATGTAAATATAGCAGCAAACAGCCATGACAGTGTGTAAGCCTGATGGCATCACGGCGCCACCATCAGCCAGTCAACATGGCAGCGTGGGCAACTATGGGTTGATGACAAGTCACCCCCAGTCTTACCCACTGGACGAAAGGGAGCAATATCATAGTGTCCCCGGGGGGCAGTGGATGTACACGTGGTATACAGTGAGAGGAACAGAGCGTTGATTACATTACAGGAGAGATCATTCCTGGGAGAGGGAGTAGGGAGGAGGAGGGATTTGGAGGAGGGGGAGGGTGGGGTTTACTGCAATCTCTTTGGACAACACTTCATAACAAAATGACAAACCTTCTTCGCTTAAACATAACATGCCCTCATTGCTTATGAGCCGTTGTGATAGGTGTAACTCTGATTGCAGATCACTGGGTATCATAACTGAACACTGGTGAACTGAGAGTGAAAGCACTGTGAGGAGACGAAGGTATAGAATGAAGCCTACAGCTGAAGTGTACACTCTTAGAAAAAAATTGTTTTTCGGCTGTCTCCATAAGAGAACCCTTTGAAGAACCCCTTTTGGGTTCTACCTGGAACTTTTGGGTTCTACCTGGGTTCTACCTGGAACCCAAAAGTGGTCTCCTATGGGGACAACTGCAGAACCCTTTTTGAATCATTTTTTCTCAGAGTGTATAGCTGTAGTGTGATTTAAAGCCTAAAGACCACATCTAAACCACACGGCCGTAGTGTAGAGCACAGGCATGTATAGGGGAAAACACCCCACTGACGCCTTCATTGCCACCCCCTCCTTCACTCCCTCACTCCTTCATGTTCCCAACGCATAGGAATGCTGGGAATGACCCCTTGTTTCCATGAAGACACTGTTGTCTATGGTGGTGGATGAGAGGAGGAGGAGGAAGAGAAGGAGGTAGGGGAGGAGGAATGGGTGGAGAATTGTGCCTGAAACTACATCCAACAACTCAGGGAGGGAATTAATTCTGATTCAAGACCAGCGAGAATCCTTAAAGGGCCAGGCACATAGGAGAACGCGAGTAGGGAAGATGGAGAAGACAGGAGGAGATTGGAAAGGAGATGGGAAAGGAGGAATTGTTAGAGATACAGAGACAGACAGCAGAAATACTCTCTTTCCCTTCCCGTCGTTCTTGAATTTGCATGTTCTTGTTTCTCATCGTGAGTTCCTCAATACTGATAAACATCCTCCCATACCCTGGGCTAAAGGGCTAGACTTTCGCTGAGAGACAGATAGCGATTGGAGCTTCAGTATAAAGTTGAATACTTCTGCATGTTTCTCATTCCAGTTTATTATTTCACTTCCCGCTGGGCACAGACGGTTCAACGTCATTTACATGAAATGACACGGAAACAAAGTTGATTCCAACCCGTGTGTGTCCAGCGGGATTCCAGTCTCATCGGAATGCAACACAGCGGAAGAAACGGACACCACAGGTGACAGAATGAAAGAGGGAGAGAGAGAGAGAGAGAAAGGAAAGGAAAGGGAGAAATAAAATGGCAGAAAGGAAAGACAAGGAAGCAGAACATTTAGAGAGAGAGGAGAGAAAAGGAGAGAAATGTGAGAAATGAACAGAGACAGAAGGAAGGCGAGGGAGAGGAAAGAAGAAAGAAAAAGAAGAGAGGAGAAAGGGGACAGCGAAGAAATAATCAAATAAGAGACTGGAGAGGAGAGCGAGAGAAAAAGAAAATGTGAAAGGGATAAAGGAGGGGAACTATAAAGACACTGACACTGTCCATCACACATCTGGGAACAAGGGAGCAAGGGAGGGAACAGGGGGGGGCGTTAGAGAGTGAGGTTGAAACAGGCAAATGCTTTATAGAAGAATCTTGTGAAAACACCTACATCCAGAGTCTGGGCCAACAGAGGAGGGGGAGGGATTTTGAGCTACTCAGCAGAGCTCTAATTGATGATCTCATTGGGCTGCTGGGACTCTATTTTTAGCTACAGATACACAGGCAGAGCAGCGGAGACACACACTATCACATATTTTCACTCCCATTGAACTCCGCCCCAATAAGTGACATTACTTGATCAATTCATTGGCAACTTTGATAGAGACACCTATATTCCGTTTCAGGGGGCCCATACGGGAATTGTACCCACAACCATGGTATTGGGAGCACCATGTTCTAACCCTCTGCTTGTGTCTTCTCCTTGTCTCCTCTAGACATTTCAAGTGTAACAAAACCAGTGCAACTGGAAAAGAATAGGAGACAATTAAACAAGTTCAACTTTTGGGACCAACCCCACTGGCGAAAGCCAGAGAGATTAGGAGGGCCACTGAAGTGCCTGTGGAGGGCCATCGAGGATCCGAGGACTGCCATACATAAAAGCCTGCTTCAAAACGCTCCTTTGTGACTCAGACGTGACTCATGCAGGACTCTCATTGGAATCAATAGTGTCAGCTGCACTGCCTTCTGTGTATTCAAGCAATTATCTCGGCAAGACACACACAACACATCGAGCCAACCCGTGGACGTATGCAACTTTGTAAGATGTCTACAACTGCATCACACACACAACTGTGTGACCTAGTGACACTCGGCCCATTCCCTTCAGCACTTGCTTTTCAGATGCAGATAAAGGAGAGGAGTCAAGTAGAGGAGTTAGGTAGAGGAAGCCACTTCAGACTATTGAGATGCATCCTTGGTATTACTTGGGACTTGAAAGGTGTGTTTTTTCTCAATAGAGTCCCATTCACACTGACCCAGGTTTTACCCGCTGATAAGAAAACTTCTTCAGTATATATTCTGTATATTGGATAAACTATGTAGCCCATGAAGGAATTAAACCCGCAGCTCTGGTATGTCAGAACTACAGTAACGGTTTTGGATGAGAGGATGCATTACGGGTCTCACCTGGAAGGGACTCTGGCTGTTGTAGTTCTTCACCGCTTTGTCGGCTCCACGGACCAGCAGCACCCTGGCACAGTTATCCTGGGAAAGAACAGGGAAGAACAGGAATCTGAGGAGTGGCTCTGAATTTCTTGGGAATGATCAATCTCTATTACTCCCATGCTTCCCATACGACACAAAGACTAGACAGAACACTTGTACAGTAACCCCAACAGTCCAGAAGCCAGTTTTCGATTACTTGAATTAGCAGTGGAAAAAGGCAATAAGTCCTCCTTTGAATCCCCAACTTTTAAAAACAAGAGAGAGAGAGCGAGAGAGAGAGAGAAAGAGAAAGAGAAAGAGAAAGAGAAAGAGAGAGAGAGACAGAGAGACAGAGAGACAGAGAGACAGAGAGACAGAGAGACAGACAGAGAGAGAGAGAGAGAGAGAGACAGAGAGACAGAGAGACAGAGAGACAGAGAGACAGAGAGAGAGAGAGAGAGAGAGAGAAACAGTGCCTGCTACATGTATGAAGGGAGATTCTGTGTGAAGAAAATGAAAAAAAGCTGTTGAACAGAGAGTGTGAAAGAGAGAAAGGGTCTGAATGTGCTGCACAACTCGCCCACAGAGTGCTCAACCATGCATGAACAGTATTATATACAGAAACACACACATTAACACACACACACACACACACACACACACACACACACACACACACACACACACACACACACACACACACACACACACACACACACACACACACACACACACACACACACACACACACACACACACACACAATCAATTCTGTACTCATGCCAGTTTGCAAAGTAACTAACATGAAGGATGTAAATTCGGGCATTTGTAGAGTGTATAATATGTTCTCTATATTTTGACACGTTCAACAAACTAACAATCCCACATATTGTCATTTTATAACCTCCATTTGCATTGAAGCTCATTTTGAAATAGAAATGGATGACGTGTAAACCCCCCCCCCCCTCTCATTCTGCCTGTATTCTTTCGCTCTCACTGACTCTCTCACTCTGCCTCCCCCCTCCCCCCATCTCTAATTGTAGCCCTGACACAGGATAATACGACTTGAAGGTTTAAATACCAGGAGAACAGTGCATGTGTGTACAGACACTAAACTACAGAACATTAGGAGACATGGGGATTCCCGCCTCAACAGTTTGCAGAAAAATCCCCAAATGTGAAAGGGATAAAGAGAGAGAGAGGAAGAGGAGGCGAGATATAAGACATGATAGAAGGACATGTTCAAAACATGAATTTGTTCCTTGTGCTGTTAGACTACTAAATGCAAAATACATTTTATCGGTACAGTGCAGTTGGGACAGCGGTCGGATGTGAGTGAAGGTATTAAAGTCCTCTATGTTGTTAGTGTATGCAACATGATGGACTGACTGGTTTAAATGCGTATGATGTGAGAATGTATGTGTGTGTGATCCTTTTAATGGAAGGTGATGCCAAAAGAAAAATGTCCATCCTGGATGGACAATAAAGCTGTATTCTATTCTATTCTAGGCCATAGCGCTAATTGAGACAGATGATTCTGAATACGGACGTACTGGGAGAGTAGAAAAACAAGTGGGTTGAGATGTGAAAAGCTTTTCAAGCAAGAGAGGGGTCAGGACTCAAATGCATTTAAGAAATGCTATGATGTAAGATTTGATGTCAAATTGAATACATTTAGCTAATGAACATGTACAAATCTGGGGGTCTAATTGAGTCTAGAGTAGGAGGAGAGCTGTGTGGTGGGAATGAGAGACAGACTTATCCCCTTGTCACTCATTCTCCACCCTTACTCATGATCCTCTCCTCCAATTTCTCTTAATTGTGGAAAAGCACTTTGTTAACGCAAATAACTGCCATTTAATTGTGGATTTACTTACATCTCATACGAACGGAACGAGAAGCAGATGTGTGTGTGTATGTGTGTAAGGTCAGTAATGCGTGGTGGTGGGTTAAGTTAATTCACCCAGACACTTACAGACTCGAACACAAGTAGAACAGGTGAACAGAGAGACATCAGGGAGACCTCCAGGCCTACACAATCAAACCAGGTGGAAGAAGGACAGATACACTTGTATGAACAAACACACACGCGCACACACACACAGCTCACCTGATTGTAGAGAGCACAGATATGCAGCGCTGTGTTCCCTGAGGCGTTCTGTGCGCTCATGTCCGCCCCGTAGAACAGCAGATGCTCCAGGTGCTGGACAAAGCCATTCCGACAAGCCTGTACCCACGCACACAAACACACAGAAAACAATACATGTTGATTATAATTTATATATTTATTATACAGTGCCTAGTGAAAGTCTACACACCGCATTCACAGTTGTCACATTCTAAACCTAAAAAGGGATTACATTTTTTTTTTTTTATCTTACAGATCTACACAACCTGCTGCACTTTTTCAAAGGGAAAGAGACTGCGTATGTCTTCACACCCCAGAGTGAATACTTGGTGGAAGCACCTTTGTCAGCAATTACAACTGTAAATCATGTTTTGTATATACCTCTACCAGCTCTCTGCACAACTCTTAGGGCAACATATATCAATTGTTACTCGAGCTCATTCAATTTGGTTGGGAATCACGGATTGACAGCAATAGTCAAACCTTGTCTGACATTTTCAGGAAGATTGAAAGTCAGGACTGAGACTTGGACCCCTTGGGAACACTCCACACCTATTGGAAAGTTGATGTTGAGATGTGTTTGTTACTTGAAATCTGCGAAGCATTTATTTGGGCTGATATTTCTGAGGCTGGTAACTCTAATAAACTTATCCTCTGCAGCAGAGGTAACTCTGGGTCTTCCTGTCCTGTAGCGGTCCTCATGAGAGCCAGTTTCATCATAGCGCTTGATGGTTTTTGCGACTGCACTTGAAGAAACTTTCAAAGTTCTTGAAATGTTCTGCATTGGCTAACCTTCATGTCTTAAAGTAAAGATGGATTGTCGTTTCTCTTTGCTTATTTGAGCTGTTCTTACCATAATATGGACTGGGTCTTTTACCAAATAGGTGTCACGCCCTGACCTTAGAGATCCTTTTTAGGTCTCTATTTTGGTTTGGTCAGGGCGTGAGTTGGGGTGGGCATTCTATGTCTGGTGTTCTATGTTTTCTTTTCTGTGTGTTTGGCCGGGTGTGGTTCTCAATCAGAGGCAGCTGTCTATCGTTGTCTCTGATTGAGAACCATACTTAGGTAGCCTTTTTCCACCTGTTTGTTGTGGGTAGTTGTTTTCTGTCTTTGTGTCTGCACCAGACAGAACTGTTTCGGGTTGGTCTATTTTTGTTATTTTGTCTTAGTGTTCTGAGTTAAATAAATATCATGAACACGTACCACGCTGCACCTTGGTCCACTCCTTCCTCCTCAGACGAACATTGTTACAGAACTACCCACCACCAAAGGACCAAGCAGCGTGGTGGAATGGACTCCTGGACATGGGAGGAAAGCTTGGACGGCAAGGGACCCTGGGCACAGCCGGGAGAGTATCGCCGTCCTAAAGAGGAGCTGGAGGCAGCTAAAGCGGAGCGGCGACGCTACGAGGAGTTGGCTCGAGGAAACGTGCACGGAAGGCAGCCCCAGAAATTTTTTTTGGGGGGGGGGGCAGACGAGGAGATTGGCGGAGTCAGGTAGGAGACCTGAGGCAACTCCCCGTGCTTACCGTGGCGAGCGTCGTACTGGTCAGGCACAATGTTATGCGGTGGAGCGCACGGTGTCTCTAGTACGTGTTCTTAGCCCGGTGCGCTATATCCCAGCTCCTCGCGTCGGCCGGGCTAGAGTGGGCATTGAGCCAGGACGGAGTGTGCCAGCCCTGCTCTCCAGACCTCCAGTGCGTCTCCTCGGCCCGGGTTATCCTGCGCCAGCCCTACGCACGGTGTCCCCGGTTCGCCAGCACAGCCCTGTGCGGCCTGTTCCAGCTCCCCGCACTTGCCGGGCTTCAGGGGGGATCCAGCCAGGACGAGTTGTGCTAGCTCTGCGCTCGAGACCGCCAGTGCGCCTCCACGGCCCAGTGTATCCGGTGCCTCGGCCAAGGAAGAGGCCTTCTCTGTACATGTAGTGTACATGTACAGTTGAAGTCGGAAGTTTACATACCCTTAGGTTGGAGTTATTAAAACTTGTTTTTCAAACACTCCACAAATTTCTTGTTAACAAACTATAGTTTTGGCAAGTCGGTTAGGACATCTACTTTGTACACGACACAAGTAATTTTTCCAACAATTGTTTACAGACAGATTATTTCACTTATCACTGTATCAGAATTCCAGTAGGTCAGAAGTTTACATACACTATGTTGACTGTGCTTTTAAACAGCTTGTAAAATTCCAGAAAATTATGTCATGGCTTTAGAAGCTTCTGATAGGCTAAGACATCATTTGAGTCAATTGGAGGTGTACCTGTGGATGTATTTCAAGGCCTACCTTCGAACGTATTGCCTCTTTGCTTGACATTATGGGAAAATCAAAAGAAATCAGCCAAGACCTAAGAAAAAAATTGTAGACATCCACAAGTCTGGTTTATCCTTGGGAGCAATTTCCAAACGCCTGAAGGTACCACGTTCATCTGTACAAACAATATTAAGCAAGTATAAACACCATGGGACCACGCAGCCGTCATACCGCTCAGGAAGGAGACTCGTTCTGTCTCCTAGAGATGAACGTACTTTGGTGCGAAAAGTGCAAATCAATCCCAGAACAACAGCAAAGGACCTTGTGAAGATGCTGGAGGAGACAGGTATAAAAGTATCTATATCCACAGTTAAATGAGTCCTATATCGACATAACCTGAAAGGCCGCTCAGCAAGGAAGAAGCTATTGCTCCAAAGCCGCCATAAAAAAGCCAGACTACGGTTTGCAACTACACGTGGGGACAAAGATCGTACTTTTTGGAGAAATGTCCTCTGGTCTGATGAAACAAAAATAGATCTGTTTGGCCATAATGACCATCGTAATGTTTGGAGGAAAAAGGGGACGCTTGCAAGCCGAAGAACACCATCCCACGGGGGTGGCAGCATCAATTTGTGGGGATGCTTTGCTGCAGGAAGGACTGGTGCACTTCACAAAATAGATGACATCATGAGGGAGGAAAATTATGTGGATATGTTGAAGCAACATCTCAAGACATCAGTCAGGAAGTTAAAGCTTGGTCGCAAATGGGTCTTCCAAATGGACAATGACCCCAAGCATACTTCCAAAGTTGTGGCAAAATGGCTTAAGGACAACAAAGTCAAGGTATTGGAGTGGCCATCACAAAGTCCTGACCTCAATCCTACAGAAGATTTGTGGGCAGAACTGGAAAAGTGTGTGCGAGCAAGGAGGCCTACAAACCTGACTCAATTACACCAGCTCTGTCAGGAGGAATGGGCCAAAATTCACTCAACTTATTGTGGGAAGCTTGTGGAAGGCTACACAAAACGCTTGACTCAAGTTAAACAATTTAAAGGCAATGCTACCAAATACTAATTGAGTATATGTAAACTTCTGACCCACTGGGAATGTGATGAAAGAAATAAAAGCTGAAATAAATCACTCTCTACTATTATTCTGACATTTCACATTCTTAAAATAAACTGGTAATCCTAACTGACCTAAGACCGGGAATTTTTACTAGGATTAAATGTCAGGAATTGTGAAAAACAGAGTTTAAATGCATTTGGCTAAGGTGTATGTAAACTTCCGACTTCAACTGTAGGTAGAGTTATTAAAGTGACGTAGATAATGCATAGATAATAACAGAGAGCATCAGCAGCATAGAAGAGGGGGAGGGGGCAATGCAAATAGTCTGGGTAGCCATTTAATGAGATGTTTAGGATTGTTATGGCTTGGGGTTATAAGCTGTTTAGAAGCCTCTTGGACCTAGACTTGGCGCTCTGGTACCGCTTGCCGTGCGGTGGTAGAGAGAACAGTCTATGACTAGGGTGGCTGTAGTTTTTGACCATTTTTAGGGCCTTTCTCTGACACCGCCTGGTTTAGAGGTCCTGGATGGCAGGAAGCTTGGCCCCGGTGATGTACTGGGCCATACGCACTACCCTCGGTAGTGCCTTGCGGTTGGAGGCCGAGCAGTTGCCATAACAGGCAGTGGTCCTTGCACCACACGGTCAGGTATCTGACCTACTCCCTATAGGCTGTCTCATCGTTGTCGGTGATCAGGCCTACCACTGTTGTGTCATCGGCACATTTAATGATGGTGTTGGAGTCGTGCCTGGCCGTGCAGTCATGAGTAAACAGGGAATACATGAGGGGACTGAGCACGCAACCCTGAGGGTCCCCCGTGTTGAGGATCAGCGTGGCGGATGTGTTGTTACCTACCCTTACCACATGGGTGCGGCCCGTCAGGAAGTCCAGGGTCCAGTTGCAGAGGGAGGTGTTTAGTCCCAGGGTCCTTAGCTTAGTGATGAGCTTTGAGGGTACTATGAGCTGTAGTCAATGAATAGCATTCTCACATAGGTTTTCCTTTTGTCCAGGTGTGAACGGGCAGTGTGGAGTGCAATAGGGATTGCATCATCTGTGGATCTGTTGGGGCGGTATGCAAATTGGAGTGGGTCTAGGGTTTCTGGGATAATGGTGTTGATGTGAGCCATGACCAGCCTTTCAAAGCAGTGCTACGGGTCGGTAGTCATTTAGGCAGGTTACCTTAGTGTTCTTGGTCACAGGGACTATGGTGGTCTGCTTGAAACATGTTGGTATTACAGGCTCAGACAGGGATAGGTTGAATATGTCAGTGAAGACACTTGCCAGTTGGTCAGCACATTTATAGGGAAAGACATTCAACAATTACAGCATTTACACAAATGACTGATGATTGGCTGTGAGAAATTGATAATAAAAATAGTGTGTGCTGTTTCGTTAGACTTCAGTGCGGCTTATGACATTATCGATCTGCTGGAAAAATGTATGTGTTATGGCTTTACACCCCCTGCTATATTGTGGATAAAGAGTTACCTGTCTAACAGAACACAGAGGGTGTTCTTTAATGGAAGACTCTCCAACATAATCCAGGTAGAATCAGGAATTCGCCAGGGCCGCTGTTTAGGCCCCTTACTTTTTACATTTTTTACTAACAACATGCCACTGGCTTTGACTAAAGCCAGTATGTCTATGTATGCGGATGACTCAACACAATACATGTCAGCTACCACTGAAATCTTCCAATCCAATTCAACACATCACAGAGTGAAACCATCTGTATTTTCAAGTAATGTGGTGGGGCATCATCATGGTTTGAGTGTGTATGCTTGTCACCGGCAGGGACAGGGGAGTTTGTCAGGATCAAAAGGAATATGAAAGTTGTAGGAAACCCTGCCTCGGTCTTCTGAATACCTAACCCTGGGATAGAGTTTCACAATTCAGTGCGACAATTACACAAATGTTAAAACCAATGACACACCAGACTGCTTTAAAAGAAGAGTTCAGTGTTCCTAATGGGTCAAGTCTCAGTCCTTACTTAAATCTGATTGAAAATCCAAGACAAGGTTTGAATATCACTGTCCATCGATGATTCCCAACCAAATGTTTCGAGCTTGAGTAATTTTGACAAAAACAATGGATATACAGTATGTTGCCCTAAGAGTTGTCTTGAGTTGGTAGAATCCGACGCAATCAAGACATGTTCGTTTAAATTTTGGTTTTATTAATTTAGAAAATGTTCTATATTTTTTCTTTCACTTTGAAAATGTGGAGCAGGTTGTGTAGATCTGTATAATACTATAATTGAATCCCTTTTAGATACACGTATACAGTATATATATAAAGTGCATTCGGAAAGACCCCTTGACCTTTTCCACATTTTGTTACTTTACAGCCTTATTCTAAAATGTATTAAATCGTTTGTTCCCTCATCAATCTACAAACAATACCCCATAACGACAAAGCAAAAACTGGTTTATAGATTTTTTTGCACATTTATTAAATATAAAAAATTAAGTATAAAACATTTACATAAGTATTCAGGCCCTTCACTTAGTACTTTGTTGAAGCACTTTTGGCAGTGATTACAGCCTCAAGTCTTCTTGGGCACGACGCTACAAACTTGACACACCTGTATTTGGGGAGTTTCTCTCATTCTTCTCTGCAGATCATTTCAAGCTCTGTCAGGTTGGATGGGGAGCATCGCATTTCAGGTCTCTCAAGAGATGTTCGATCAGGTTCAAGTCCGGTCTCTGGCTGGGCTACTCAAGGACATTCAGAGACTTGTCCCGAAGCCACTCCTGCATTGTCTTGGCTGTGTGCTTAGGGTTGTTGTCCTGTTGGAAGGTGGACCTTCACCCCAGTCTGCGTTCCCGAGCTCTCTGGATCAGGTTTTCATCAAGGATCTCTATACTTTGTTCCGTTCATCTTTCCCTCGATCCTGACTAGTCTCCCAGTCCCTGCCAATAATAAACATCCCCACAGCAGCATGATGCTGCCACCACCATGCTTCACCGTAGGGATGGTGCCAGGTTTCCTCCAGACGTGATGCTTGGCATTCAGGCCAAAGAGTTCAATCTTGGTTTCATCAGACCAGAGATTCTTGTTTCTCATGGTCTGAGAGTCCTTTAGGGGCCTTTTGGCAAACTCCAAGCAGGCTGTCATGTGCCTTTTACCAGGGAGTGGCTTCCACCTGGCCACTCTACCATAAAGGTCTGAATTGTGGAGTGCTGCAGAGATGGTTGTACTTCTGGAATATTCTCCCATCTCCACAGATGAACTCAGGAGCTCTGTCAGAGTGACCATCGGGTTCTTGGTCACCTCCCCGACCAAGGCTCTTCTCCCCCAATTGCTCAGTTTGGATGGGCGGCCAGCTCAAGGAAGAGTCTTGGTGGTTCCAAACTTCGTCTATTTAAGAATGATAGACAGGTGTGTTGCCTTTCCAAATCATGTCCAATCAAATGAATTTACACAGGTGAACTCCAATCAAGTTATAGAAATGTCTCAAGGATTATCAATGGAAACAGGATGCACCTGAGCTCAATTTTGAGCCTCATAGCAAAGGGTCTGAATACATACCAATGTAATTTGAGCAGTAAAAATACATGTTTTGTCATACCCTTGGTATACGGTCTGATATACCACAGCCTTCAGCCAATCAGCATTCAGGGCTCGAACCACCCGTTTTCTAATTATGAACAGACACCACGGGTATGATTAAAAAAATACTATTTACTGGTCTTATTATGTTGGTAACCAGTTTATAATTGCAATAAGGCACATTGGGGGTTTGTGGTATATGACCAATAAACACAACTAAGAACTGTATCCAGGCGCTCCGCATGGCGTCGTCCCTAAGAACAGCCCTTCGCATGTTATATTGGCCATATACCACACCCCCTCGTGCCTTATTGCTTAAACATACAACATATAATACACATGGTGACACAAGCTATATAATAGTCTCTGCTTTGGCTTTGCCCTAGAGTCAGGCTGCAGTTACATGCCAAGTCCACTAGATGTCAGTGTTCTGCAGAGTAGGCGCACTGAGGCCCTGGAGTTCAGGATATTATGTCCTTAGTTTGAACCCAGTCATCAGATAGAATAATCAGTTCTAGGGGGATGTAGTGAACAGATGTAGAACGACACCAGTGCTAAATAAGGAAAGATGTATCAAAGTATAACTCGAAAACCTACATAGATGCAAAGTAATTTAGAGTAACTGGTTGACAGAGAGTGAGCGAAAGAGAGTCAGTGGGGGAGCGAGGGAGGAGAGCGCAGAGGAAGCGGAGGCATTTCCGTAGCACATGGGCAAGGCTCCTTTTTCGGAGGATGTAAATGCGTTTCGATGATAGTTAACTGATAGGCTAACCTAGAGGAGAGTTGTGTTTGATATGTTGACAGTGCCATGTTCTAAAGAAGAGAAAGTACAGTAACGTCAGGAAGAGTGACGTTACTGCTGGCTGGAGCTGATCGCAATCAGAGTAGCACAGGAAGGGAGAGGGTCTAGGAGAGCTATCAACCATCTGTACACACACAGGCACGCGCACACGCACTTACGCACACGTACAGGGGAAAAGTATGTGTGCGTGTGTGTGTGCCTGTGTGTGTGTGTACCTGGTGGACTTCGTGCCAGCCGTTTTCGTCCTGGCAGCAGACGGTGGCGTGTTCATGTAGCAGCAACTCACAGCACAACGGGTCTCCTCCCACCATGGCTGTGTGATAGAGCGCCGTCAGACCCCGACTGTCCTTATAGTCTGGAGACAAACCAAGCTCCAACAGGGTCTGCAACACACACACATACGCAGGCATGCAGGCAGGCAGGCACACACACATTGGCATTAGATTTAGATCAAAATACACCTTATGGAACAGCGGGACTGTGAAGAGACACAAACACAGGCACAGACACATACATACACAATCACATATGCACTATACACACACACGCAAACATGGATTTTGTGTTGTAGATATGTGGTAGTAGAGTAGGGGCCTAACCCTAACACAAATACAATACGTATCAATACAATGTATGGGTAACCATAAGAGTGGCAGGGTTAATGTTGTGTGTGTTCATGTGAGTATGCATGTGTGAGTGGCTGTGTGTGTGTCCGTACCGTCAGAGTAACCTGGTTCTTGGACCTAGCAGCTTTGTGTAGGGCCGTCATGCCGTCTTTGGCCCTGAAGTCCAGGTGGGCCCCTCCATTCTTCAGAACCTTTATGATCTCCACCACGTTATCCAGGTGGGCCGCAAACGTCAGGGGGGTCTCTGTAGAATGACATAGACAGGATACAGTGTAGATCATGGGTCTTAAAGTTATTCTGCCTGGGGCCACACCCAATTGTCATACTTGAGTAAAAGTAAAGAATACTTTTTTTAATTATTTTTTTTATCCCATTTTCTCCCCAATTTTCGTGGTATCCAATCGCTAGTAATTACTACCTTGTCTCATCGCTACAACTCCCGTACGGGCTCGGGAGAGACGAAGGTCGAAAGCCATGCGTCCTCCGAAGCACAACCCAACCAGCCGTACTGCTTCTTAACACAGCGCGCCTCCAACCCGGAAGCCAGCCGCACCAATGTGTCGGAGGAAACACCGTGTACCTGGCCCCCTTGGTTGGCGCGCACTGCGCCCGGCCCGCCACAGGAGTCGCTGGAGCACGATGAGACAAGGATATCCCTACCGGCCAAACCCTCCCTAACCCGGACGACGCTATGCCAATTGTGCGTCGCCCCACGGACCTCCCGGTCGCGGCCGGCTGCGACAGAGCCTGGGCGCGAACCCAGAGACTCTGGTGGCGCAGTTAGCACTGCGATGCAGTGCCCTAGACCACTGCGCCACCCGGGAGGCCCCCAGTAAAGAATACTTAATAGGAAATGACTCAAGTAAAAGTGAAAGTCACCCAGTAAAATCCTACTTGAGTAAAAGTCTAAAAGTATTTGATTTTAAATATACTTAAGTATCAAGAATAAATGTACTTGTTAAAAAATACTCCAATTCCTTATATTAAGCAAACCAGACAGCACCATTACATTTTTTTACTTTTTATTTACAGATAGCCTGGGGCATGCTCCAACACTCAGACATAATTTACAATCGAAGCAAGTGTTTAGTGAGTCCGCCAGATCAGAGGCAGTAGGGATGACCAGGGATGTTCTCTTGATAAGTGTGTGAATTAGACAAGTATTCAAAATTTAACAAATACTTTTGGGTGTCAGGGAAAATGTATGGAGTAAAATGTACATACTTTTCTTTAAGAATGCAGTGAATTAAAAGTAAAAGTAATAGTAAAGTAAAGTACAGATACCCCCAAAAACGACTTAAGTAGTACTTTGAAGTATTTTTACTTAAGTACTTTACACCACTGCATAGAGGAAACACAGACACAACAGACAACAGAAAAGAACAGCCACAAGAACAGATCAGAACAGCCACAAGAACAGATCAGAACAGCCAAAAGAACAGATCAGAACAGCCAAAAGAACAGATCAGAACAGCCAAAAGAACAGATCAGAACAGCCAAAAGAACAGATCAGAACAGCCAAAAGAACAGATCAGAACAGCCAAAAGAACAGATCAGAACAGCCACAAGAACAGATCAGAACAGCCAAAAGAACAGATCAGAACAGCCAAAAGAACAGAACAGGACGAGATAGAACAGACAAGGGAACAGGCAACAGAACATAACATAGACATGGAGAGAATAATGTGCACCAATTAAACTCAGATCAGCAGTGATGGTGATAACACCATCATATTTTCTCAGGAATCGAAGTGGTCCTCCCATAACTCTATTGTTCATCTTCACTTTTCTCTCCTCTGTCAGTGTCATTCATCATCCAATCACTGCAGCCACACGAAATCCCATCAATTCATCCACACTCGACCACTCGTCCATCTAGACTGATGTCCGTCCATGGGTCAATAAGTGGATTTATAATGGCCATGACACATCGGTTAAAGGTCCAATGTAGCCATATTTTTCCTGTCTCAATACCATTTCCGGGTAACAATTAAGTACCTTACAAACCACGTTTCCATCCAACCATTCCATGAGGCTGAATTTCTTGACGCATGAAAAAAAGTCACGACTGGTCTGATGGAAACATGAAATGCTGGTACAATTTCTTCATGCAGGCTTTGGAAAAGCCTTTTTGCTCAAATGTTGATATAATAACCATCATTTGGAAGTAAACTTGGGAGTCACGCGATGATATGCTGTGTGGTCCTCCCCACTACGACTCGGGAAAGCATGCAGTTTATAGACTACAGATGAAGTTATGAAGTTATAAGTTATGATGAACTTCACAGGATGGTGAATGTGCAAGGTGATTAACTTGATGCTCCTTGAATGTTCCAACAAATATCGAGGGTCTTATTCTGGTGACATGATGATCAATGCTCGGCTGCCTTTTGACAAATAATATCCCTTTTATTTATAATAATCTCATCATTTAGGTAGCTTCCCCACCCTGTATCTGTGATCTGTTGACTAGAGCACGTGTTCCAAGACCAGAGTGGGACCATTTGCTCTATAACGCAACCGTTTTTGTGACAAAACCATCAGTGGAGTTGAAAATGTCATGGAAACCCATTTAACTTGTATTTTTCATTTGGTACATGGGAAATTAACGGCAAAAGTTATTTCTATGTGCACTACTATGCGCACAGCCTTTTATCCGCAAAAAGTCAGTTTGATGGAAACACATCTCTGGTAGAAAATGGGCAAACTGTTTAATGCAGATTTTTTTCACATTTGTGTGAAAATCTGTCGCTAAATTGGATAGAAACGTGATTGTTTTCAATTAAAATGGCCAAAAAGACACACAAATAGCTTCTTAGCAAAGAGCAATTTCTCAAGCAAGAATTTTGATCGGACTGTCTGGGAGTGGTCTGAGTGGGGGGGGAAACTAGCCGTTATTGGCAGAGGTCTGGAAATCTCTGTCTTATTGGTATATTAACAAATTTAATTTCACCAGGCAGGCCAAAACTCCCTCCAACCAAAACAGGCTGAAATTTCAGACATTCTTTTCAAATAGCTCTTCAAATATCATGTTTTTGACTGCACTTGGCCTTTAACATACTCTACTGTATTATTAAAATACCTGAACAACATAGAAAAAAAACCAATCATATAGCAGGCTCTGACCATGTCCTACTGTACAGCATTATACGGTTGTTATGAATGATACTGTAACACTGAAAGTGTCATCGTGGCAAAGTGTGTTCCTTTGTAATGGGAGTAAAACAAGCTTATATTGTGGGTTCTGATGGGGTACGACAGTAAACTCACGAGGCATTTCTATGTTACATTCTTCAAGAAACAATGGCTATATATCATTCATTCAAAAGTCCAAAAGTGGATGTAGCAATCCCACATTGCACCTTTAAGACAGGCATACCAAAGATGCCAATTACTCTGTGAGATCTAGAAATCCACTCCATCAATTCAAATGAGTATGGAATAGAAAATAGTTGTATGAGACACGGAGGGAGGGGGCATGGTAGGGGGTGAGTGGGCGTCTGGGCGACACAGTGGGTGGAAATCTTTGGGGTCGATTGGTGTCGACCTACATCTGAGCCCCATGTAATTGTGATATAATTAGCTTGGGATTTAGAACAGAACGTGCGTTTGTGTGTGTGCTATGCTTATGTCCATGTCTGTGTGTGTACTTCTACAGCCAAAATCAATAGCGAGCCAGAGCTCTATAATTGAGCGCTATTCTACAAGCTGCCCTTATGCCTCAATCTCACAGCAACAAGGCTTAATCTACCAATACCACTTATATCCCATTAATGCCCCTTCAATGTCCCTGCTACAAGCCCTAACACCGGTTTGCTTTACGTACTTCTTTATAAGCCTTAACTGAAAGGCTGCATTTGCCCTGCATTTATCCAGCGTGTCCAGTACATTATTCACACAATGCTGACTGTGTCCCTAGCTCTTAAAATACCGTAATACCTCTAATTAACTCATTAAAATATTTCGAACCCTTACAGCCCTAATACCTCGAAAAGCTGCACTGATTGCCTTAAAACCTCAACTAACCCCCCCTCTTAGCCCCCAAATACCCTCCTTCCTTTGTTAATTGATGGTCAGAGCATTGGAGTACATTCTGGAAGTACATCATTTCAGTACAATGATGCTTCATAGGAGAAGGAGTACATTGGGTTGGACTGATAGTGAAGATAGTTTGTGCAGTTCTAATAGAGTATATGTAATAGCAATCTCAAACAGATTTTTCTGAACTCTGTGTTCATCTCCGCTCCCTCTTATCCCCTGTTGCTAACTCTGTATACACCACACAGGGAGGCTTATGGCCTCTCTCCCCTACGCTAACGATACAGATCTCTGAGTAGAGTTGACTCGAGTCGCCATTGATCTGTGTGTTAATTTAAAAACCAATGGGATTGATCAGGGGCTAGGTTGTGCTGTTCTTGGTAGTGGGTGGGAGGGTTTAAATGTGAGGAGCCACGGGGGTATTTCTCAGCAGTATCTATCTTGTTAGCACTGTGATTATGTCAAACCACCTGTGTTCATGATGTGTGAGTGTGTGCATGTGTGTGTGTAGTATTACCACCGGTCTCTGTATCCTGGTAGTTGGGGTCCAGCCCTCTCTCCAGCAGCCTAGATACTTTCTCCACCTGATGGTGCTGGATGAGGTCCATAAACTTTCTCAAGTTGGCCTGGAGATGGAGAGCGAGACCAAAAAGAGAGTTAGAGAGAGAGAGAGTGGAGTGTGTGTGTGTGTGTGTGTGTGTGTGTGTGTGTGTGTGTGTGTGTGTGTGTGTGTGTGTGTGTGTGTGTGTGTGTGTGTGTGTGTGTGTGTGTGTGTGTGTGTGTGGGTCAGAGATATGGAGGGGAGAAGGTTCGGAAAAAAGAGAGAAGGATGGAGAACAAGAGGGACAGAAGAAGGGGGAGAGAGGACAAGAGAGCGAGAGAGATAGATTGAATGATTGGAGTGTGCTGATTGGAGCGTGGAGTACACGGTGGGATGAGTGTTCTCATCTGCTTTCCAGGCCAGATATAAATAGATAAGAGAACAGCTCCCAAAACACAATAGGAAGAGAGGAGGTGAGGAAAGGAGGAGGAAAGGAGGAGAGGAGAAGAGGATGATGATGAAAATATGGAGTAGAAAAGAGGGAGGAGGGAGAGGGGGGTGTTCGGTAGGAAAGGGTGAGGGAGAGAAGGAGAGGACAAAAATAAGAATCTTTGAAGAGATGGAGGTAGAGAGAGAGAAATGTAGGGAGGAGGAAAGAGCAGAACATAGTAGGATGGTGGACCTGTATACACCTACATCTGCTTCATCACAGAGTCAATCTATATGTGTCAGAAATACAGTACATGGAACTGTACACCAGTATAGAAACCAGCATGAGCTCACTTCCCATCGTCTCTGTTTCCCTCTGCCTTTGTTTTCCATCGGATACTGCTCTCTCAATTCAGCGATGCTTTATTGGCCCATAATACGAAGGTGTGCACTGCCTTAGCATAAATGCATTTATAACAACACAATTAGAAAGGAATGACACACCATCAAGTTACTTAGATCATTTACTCATTATTGTTATCTATCATGTATGCATAATATTTCCCTCATACAGTCAGTGACCATTTACCAGGGGCAGATATGAAAAATGCGTATTTTGTGTGCTTATGTACGTTCATGCACGTGTGAGCACATGCACAAGGATCCAGGTAAAGTGGGCACAGGCGAGACATGAAATATACATGACATGCCTCCTTGACTCTTACGGAAAGTACAGAGTAGGCATGCGGACTGGAGAGTAGAGAGTAGAGAGAGACATGCAGACAGGATACTAGAGAGAGATTGCAGAGGCTAACAGTGATACCAGCTGACATAACTCAATATGTTTGTGTGTCTGTGTGTTGACAGTGAGATAAAGTGAGATAAAGTGACACTCCAGCATCTCTGTTGCTCCCAACAGTGTGTGTGTGCATGTGTGCATGTGTGCAGTGGGACCCCAGCTGGTTGTTAGGAGAGAGTGTGAAGTTTGTCCACACCACTCACCTTGGTGTGAAGTTTGGCAATCTGCTTCTCTTCCACATGGGGCTGCCTGTAGACTCGGTTCTTGTAGCGGAACTGTGGAAAAGAGGGAAAAAGAGAAAAAAATGGATTTTGGTCAGTCAGTTATGTATGACATGGTGTCATGTAGCAATGACAGTTGTTCTTATTGGATGAAAAGGTAATAGTCTGCCTAGAGACGCCCATGCTAATTGGTTGGGACCCAGGAGAAAATGGACCTCTTTATTTATCGATTGGCTAAAGCAATTTGTCTAGAGGAGTGGCGCCTTTATCGATTGGCTGAGGGATACTGCAACATAAAATCTCGGGTACTGATTTGCTCACTTGATTGGAGCAAGATGCTTCCAACATTAGAGTTGGGGGTTTGATTGATCCACACGGACCAATTATACCGTTCGGTTGAGGGGTACAGCACCCCATCTCTAACAATCGAACAACTTTACTCATTGGCTGAGGAGTACTGGAGGTTGCCGCACCGGCGTCCTCTACCCTGTTTCCAACACAGGGTTGATCCTACCTCGGGTTCAGATCTACAGAGCTCCCCGCCTCATCGGACAGTGAGGGTGTCCGAGACAAACATAAATATCACTGTCTGATAAGCCTCCAAGCAAAGCAATAAAAGCAACCAACAATATTGGTATTTCCATAGCAAGCAGTGATGCAGCCAGTCAAGATGCTCTAATGGTACAGCTGTATAACATTTTGAGGATTTGAAGGCCCATGCCAAACCTTTTCAACCTCCTGAGGGGGAAGCGGCGGTGTCGCACCTTCTTAACGACTGTGCGCGAGTGTGGACCAATTTAAGTTCTTAGTGATTTGGACACCGAGGAACTTGAAGCTCTCGACCTGTTTCACTGCAGACTCGTCGATGTGAGGCGTGCTCTCCCCACCATTTCCTGTAGTCCACGATCAGCTTCTTGGTCTTACTGACGTTGAGGGAAAGGTTGTTATTTCAGCCCCACAATGCCAGGTCACTGACCTCCTCCATGTAGGCTGTCTCATTGTCGCCGGTGGTCGGCAGAGCACCATCGTGTCATCAGCAATTTTGATGATGGTGTTGGAGGCGTGCGTGGCCACGCAGTCGTGGGTTAACAGGGAGTGCAGGAGGGGACTAAGCACACAACCCCGTGGGGCCCCCCTGTTGAGGGTCAGCGTAGCAGAGTTGATGTTGCCTACCCTCACCACCTGGGGTCGGACCATTAGGAAGTCATTCAGATTCATATTCCTGTAGAGCTTAGAGAGGATCTCATGTCAACTGTTGTTGAAGTAATATGGCTACAGGTTCACCTGCCTAAAGCCTATTATTTTGGGGAGTACTATAGACCACAAAGTGCTAACAGTCAGTATCTGGATAATATGTGTGAAATGCTTGATAATTTCTGTGACATCAACAGAGAGGTATATTTTCTGGGTGACCTAAATATTGACTGGCTTTCTTCAAGCTGTCCACTCCAGCAAAAGCTTCAAACTGTAACCAGTAACTGCAACCTGGTTCAAAGTATCAGTCAACCTACAAGCTTATTTACAAACAGCATAGGAATGAAATCTTCCACATATGTGACCGACCAGCTGAAATCGGTCTTACAGACAACCGCCGAAGCATCTATTCTATGAGAACATTTCTAAATGGTACTCTGTATCCCTTCTAACCACCTACAACCACTAAATACTTTGTGACTTCAATAAAAGTTAACCAGATGAACCCTACAGGATGATCGAGGATTCCAACAGAGAAGACAACAATGACATACGGGCGTAAATACATATACATTGCAGTTATTCTCGAATGAGCAGCCGTTCATGTGCAAAGGATTAGCATTTCAATGAATATAATTATAGACTGTGTGTAGTGAATCCATGTTGTCTTTCCCGCTCTTTCTCAGTGCACACCGCCTTCCCTTTGTCTACCAAGCCGTCATATCGGTGTTTTCTCCATCGCCTTCGCTATCATACTCGAATTCTACTGATTTCAAAACTTGGTCCCCCAGAAAGTGGAGAGCATACAAGTAACGTTCGCTCGCGAGCCAGCCAGCTAACTTTTAACTTGACATTAGGCTTATGCGCTCACCCAGAGGTGGCGCTCCTAGTAGCCGGGGACTTTAATGCAGGGACACTTAAATCCATTAAAATGTTATTATATCAGCATGTTAAATGTGCAACCAGAGGAAAAAGAACTCTGGACTACCTATACTCCACACACAGAAACACATACAAAGCTCTCCCTCGCCCTCCATTTGGCAAATCTGACCATAATTCTATCCTCATGATTCCTGCTTAAAGGCAAAAATGAAAGCAGGAAGCACCAGTGACTAGATCAATAAAAAAGTGGTCAGAGGAAGCATATGCTAAGCTACAGGACTCTTTTGCTAGCACAGACTGAAAAATGTTCTAGGATTCCTCCAATGGCACTGAGGAGAACACCATATCAGTCATTGGCTTCATCAATAATTGCATTGATGAAGTCGTCCCCACAGTGACCGTACGTACATACCCAAACCAGAAGCCATGGATTACAGGCAGCATCCGCACTGAGCTAAAGGCTAGAACTGCCGCTTTTAAGGAGCGGGAATCTAACTTGGAAGCTTATAAGAAATCCCGCTATGTCCCCTGACGAACCATCAAACAGGCAAAGCGTCAATACAAGACTAAGATCGAGTCGTTCTACACCGGCTCTGATGCTCGTTGGATGTGGCAGACTACAAAGGGAAGCACAGCCGAGAGCTGCCCAGTGACACGAGCCTACCAGACGAGCTAAACTACTTATATGCTCGCTTCAAGGCAAATAACACTGAAAGACGCATGAGAGCACCAGCTGTTCCGGACGACTGTGTGATCATGCTCTCCGCAGCCAATGTGAGTAAGACCTTTAAACAGGTCAATATTCACAAGGCCACAGGGCCAGATGGATTACCAGGACGTGTACTGCGAGCATGCGCTGACCAACTGGCAAGAGTCTTCACTGACATTTTCAACCTCCCCCTGTCCGAGTCTGTAATACCAACATGTTTTAAGCAGACCACCATAGTCCCTGTGCCCAAGAACACTTAGGTAACCTGCCTAAATGACTACCGACCCATAGCACTCACGTCTGTAGCCTTCTAGTTCTTTGAAAGGCTCACGTGTGGCTCACATCAACACCATCACCTAGAAACCTAGACACACTTCGATTTGCATACCGCCCCAACAGATCAACAGATGATGCAATCTCTATTGCACTCCACACTGCCCTTTCCCACCTGGACAAAAGGAACACCTATGTGAGAATGCTACTCATTGACTACAGCTCAGCATTCAACACCATAGTACCCTCAAAACTCATGAATAAGCTAAGGACTCTGGGACTAAACACCTCCCTCTGCAACTGGATCCTGGACTTCCTGACGGGCCGTACCCAGGTGGTAAGGGTAGGTATCAACACATCCGCCATGCTGATCCTCAACACAGGGGCCTCTGAGGGGTGCCTGCTCAGTCCCCTCCTGTACTCCCTGTTCACTCATGACTGCACGGCCAGGCACGACTCCAAGACCATTATTACATTTGCCAATGGCACAACAGTGATAGGCCTGATCACCGACAACGACGAGGCAGCCTATAGGGAGGTCAGAGACCTGGACGTGTGGTGCCAGGACAACAACCTCTCTCTCAACATGATCAAGACAAAGGAGATGATTGTGGACTACAGGAAAAGGAGGACCGAGCACGCCCCCATTCTCATCGACGGGGCTGCAATGGAGCAGGTTGAGTGCTTCAACACCATAGTGCCCTTAAAGCTCATCAATAAACTACGATCCTGGGACTAAACACCTCCCTCTGCAACTGGATCCTGGGCCTCCGACCGCAAGGCACTACAGAGGGTAGTGCGAACGGCCCAGTACATCACTGGGGCCAAGCTTCCTGCCATCCAGGACTTCTATGCCAGGCGGTGTCAGAGGAAGTCCCTAAAAATTGTCAAAGACTCCAGCCATCCTAGTCATAGACTGTTCTCTCTGCTACCGCACGGCAGGCGGTACCGGAGCGCCAAGTCTAGGTCCAAGAGGCTTCTAAACAGCTTCTATCCCTAAGCCATAAGACTCCTGAACATCTAGTCAAATGGCTACCCAGACAATTTGCAGTGCAACACCTGTTGTATTTGGTGCATGTGACTAATAACATTTGATTTAATTTGCAGTTTTACTACGCAATATAAAATGTAAAAGCTGCGTTAGACAGGATTGCCTAGACAGACCTAGGCAGACCAATTCAAACTCATCTCAGCATGTCCAGCCCACTCATTATCTCAGCCAACCATGGCTAGCGGGAAGGTTGTTGGCTTTTTCTGTGACTAAACCAACTAGGCTCCTAATTTTTATATATATATATATTTTTTTATTTTATTATTTTTTTACCCCCTTTTCTCCCCAATATCGTGGTATCCAATTGTTAGTAATTACTATCTTGTCTCATCGCTACAACTCCCGTACGGGCTCGGGAGAGACGAAGGTCGAAAGCCATGCGTCCTCCGAAACACAACCCAACCAAGCCGCACTGCTTCTTAACACAGCGCGCCTCCAACCCGGAAGCCAGCCGCACCAATGTGTCTGAGGAAACACCGTGCTACCTTGGTTAGCGCGCACTGCGCCCGGCCCGCCACAGGAGTCGCTGGTGCGCGATGAGACAAGGATATCCCTACCGGCCAAACCCTCCCTAACCCGGACGACGCTAGGCCAATTGTGCGTCACCCCACGGACCTCCCGGTCGTGGCCAGCTGCGACAGAGCCTGGGCGCGGACCTAGAGTCTCTGGTGGCGCAGCTAGCGCTGCGATGCAGTGCCCTAGCCGACTGCGCCACCCGGGAGGCCCTGTAGGCTCCTAATTTAACAATTTTATTCGTATTTACAGATGGCATACAAGTTTGATATTAAGGCACATGAAAGTTCACATGTTCGAGAAGGTATTTCTGCCAAAAAACACATTTAGATTTTTTTTTTAAAATGACGTTCAAACTGCTCTCCTGTGAAGTAGTGACCCGTGACGTATGCCCATATTTCCTGAAACTGGTCACATATATATACACATCTTTACTAATGCTGCAGAAATCCACTTTGAAGCAGTATCCAAATCCATTGGATGTACTTGCTAAGTCAAACTAGCTGTTTGCAGATGTAAGAAAGACAAACGAATAGTGTAATTATAGAACACTAGTGGATTTATATTAAGAAGCAAAGTGAAAACAGCATTGTTGTCATCAACATTGTTGCATATGCTGCATTCACCATGCAGGCTGAACGCAAGTGTCCCCTGGCCGATGAACAACAAAGTGGAAAGCAGCATGGAGAGAGAGAGTGGAGAGAGATGACTCAAGTAGCGAAGTAAACTATAAAAATGTACCTTATACACGGCGTATCGCATTTAACAAACCAAACATTCAAATACGCTTATAGAAGGTAAAATAAAAACCTAAACTGGTCCGTGCATGAATACCGGTATATCGTTAAATACGGTATACCACCCAACCCTAGTCTCTCCTGGCTCAAAGTAGAGGAGAGATTGACTGCATCACTACTTGTCTTTGTGAGAGGCATTGACATGTTAAAAGCAACAAACTGTCTGTATGACTAGCACACAGCTCGGACACACATGCACACTCCGCAAGACATGCTACCAGGGGTCTCTTCACAGTGCCCAAGTCCAGGACAGACTCTGGAATATGCACAGTACTACACAGAGCCGTGACTACATGGAACTCTATTCCACATCAAGTAACTCAGACTTAATAAAATCAGACTTAAAAAACAGATAAAACTACACTTTATGGAACAACGCAGACTTCAAAGAGACACACACATGCATACTAACAGTTCTTGTACACACACGTACATTTTTATATTGTTGTATGGTGAGATTATACTGCCTTGGCAGCAGCTAATGGGGATCCATAATAAACAGAAATACAAAATATCACAGCTTTTTAAATACGTAACAACTTCAGTGATTTGCTGGCACTCTACCTCCAGAGATGGAACTCCTTTGCTGATTGGCTGTGGGTATTCCAGGAGGAGGCGTTCTTCATCCAGGAACTTCCCGTCTCGTCCGTTCATGGCGGGCTGGAAGAGGCCGTAGTTCAACACATCCTTCAGACTCTGGTTCAACGAGCACAGGATCCTCTGCTTGGCAACCCAGACGGTCGCGTTGGGGTTGAACCGCATACATTTCTGTGTGAGGGGTTTGGGTTATGGTTGAAAGGGGTGGGTTAGGGTTGAAAGAGGTAGGGTTAGAGAGGGGGAAAGAGAGAATCATGGTTAAAAAAAAACAGATCACAGACTTTCAGTTGTAGGCCAAGAGCTTGGGCTTGAGCATTCCCACGCAAAACCGTCACCAACATTTATTTTACAAACACTTATAAACATTATCCTACAAACACTAATACAGACACAGACTTAAAGGTTCACCCAAGTAAAAAAATGACACATTGGTTTCCTTAACCTGTAAGCAGTCTATGGACAAGGTATGACAGCAATGCATGCTTTGGTTTAGTTCCACTTTCGACATGCTAACATTTTAGCATTTGTGGCACAAATCCCATTCAAGTCATGGGACCGATCTTAGCATTTGTTGCTCATCATGTCCAAATCATCCTGTTGTGACTTGGCTTGGGGGCAGGTGGGACGCAAACATCCCACCGGCCAATAGCCAGGGAAAATACAGCGAGCCATATTCAAATAACATGATATAAAAATCAAACTTTCATTAAATCACACATGTAAGATACCAAATTAAAGCTACACTCGTTGTGAATCCAGCCAACATGTCAGATTTCAAAAAAGCTTTTCGGCGAAAGCATAAGATGCTATTATCTGATGATAGCACATCAGTAAACAACAGAGTAGCATATTTCAACACTGCAAGCACGACACAAAACGCAGAAATAAAATATAAATCATGCCTTACCTTTGACGAAATTCTTTTGTTGGCACTCCAATATGTCCCATAAACATCACAAATGGTCCTTTTGTTCGATTAATTCCGTCGATATATATCCAAAATGTCAATTTATTTGGACCGTTTCATCCAGAAAAACACAGCTTCCAACTTTCGCCAAGTGACTACAAAATATATCAAAAGTTACATGTAAATTTACCAAAACATTTCAAACTACTTTTGTCATACAACGTTAGGTATTTTTAAACGTTAATAATCGGGATGATGGGATGATCTGTGTTCAATACAAAATTAAACCAAACTGACAACTTTTTTCATAACGTGATTCTCTCCAAAAATGTACTTCATGTGACCCTCATTTACGATAGCCCTACTTCTTCAGTACACAAAGGAATAACCTCAACCGATTTCCAAGGACTGGTGACATCCAGTGGAAGCGGTAGAAACTGCAAGCAAGTCCATTAGAAATCTAGTGTCTCTAAAAAAATCTTTGAAAAGACAGTGACATCAAAAAAATACAAATTCTGAATGGTTTGTCCTCAGGGTTTTGCCTGCTACATAAGTTCTGTTATTCTCACAGACAGTTTTAGAAACTTCAGAGTGTTTTCTATCCAAATCTACTAATAATATGCATATCTTATATTCTGGGGATGAGTAGCAAGCAGTTGAATTTTGGCATGCTATTTTTCCCGAAAGTGAAAAAGCTGCCCCCTGCCCTCAAAAAGTTTAACAATAATCCGAAGACTGTTATTTATCTAATCAACCTAAATATGTTTAATTGTTACCCGATTAAATTAATCATTCAACAATGAACTCATTAGGATCTGGGGCACCACGAGAGCGGTTCTTTAAAGAGTTACCATTTCCCAAACTAAACTCTAAAGGTCTTTACCTATGACATCTATAAACAGTCAACTTATTAATCATAACCTCGTATCATGTCATCACTCTGAACAGTCGTAACCTCCTTGCATCAGCAAAAACCCGAGCCTTACTTATGATTCAGTACTACACAAATTGGTTTAATGATTTATTTACTAGCTAACTAAATGGTAACACAGGATAAACATACACACTTAATACATTAAAAACAGGTCCCTAGTGGACTGACAACAATATGGCTGCTTGTTACAAAAGACATGGAGAGGGTGAGAGAAAGAAAGGGACAGAGACACTTAACATTGGTACATTTTAGAAACTACTCTCACTGATAGCACTCCTATACTTTACACACGAACCGCCGCCCGCTTGGAGTAAGAAATCATGAATGTATTTACGTGAAAATCCTTGGTTTCTCTCGGTGGACAGGGCCATCTTGGAAAGGGGGTTGGACCTTTTCGGGGCACGCTTGTAAGGCTCTGATTGTACAAAAGGGGTTTCTTGTTGTTCTCCTCTGCCGTCGTCCGGTATCCGGTGACTTGTTTTGTAGTCCTGAACAGAACTACACAAACAGAACTACTCCTTCTATTCACTCTGGAAGATGCTTCTTTGAAGATAGGCTAGCCAGTCGTGTCGATAGTTCCCAGTGGGGTGATGAGAGTAGCGTACTGCGGTGGTTAGAAAGTAGTAGAATGGTTCCACTTCAATTTGCTTTTCTAGATACTTTACTTAGGACAGCTTATCAGCCGTCCCAGTGATTGTCCAGGAGGTGACTTTACCATCTCTACCTCGTGTTGAGATTCAGAGTTCAAACCACTTTAAACATGACCTGCAGCTCTAAGTCTCTCTGGTCAGATATGTTAATTCTTAACCCATCATTTTATACAGTTTGTTCAAAAGGGCGGTTCTATCAGGCTGATCAGGCTGTCAGGCTGACTTGTCACTGTGCAAAGTTAAGTATAACTATCATCTCTTATGGCTCCTAAAATCATGTCCCTCTCTTAACAAAAACACTTTAGTTATTTTTCATCTTTCATGCACAACACATTTTTAATGATATCACAAAATAACACACAATATGACATTAGTGTTTTATAGATCGCCTGTGACCATTCCCCACGTTCTATTTTAGAAATATTGTTCCAGTACTCGTTTTAGAACGTGTTAGAGTTTCGACGGGAAAAGTCTTCTTAAAACAAAGGAACATTCCTCTGGTGAACATTGGAGGGAAATGCTGAATGTTCTGTCCTTGATTTACAACAGGGTGTGAGGTGTTAACCCCCACCAGTTCCCTCCTCTGCAGCTGAGAGGGGGTCTGGTTGAAGTTGTTTATTGCAAAGCTAACCTCACATATTTGGATCCTCACAGGACAGTCATGACAATCCGCAAGTATCTAAAATTGTTTGTGAAGTTCAACAATCTCACTTATAGTTGATTTGAAATAATACTAATATCTTAACTTGAATGGGATTTGTGCCACAAATGCTAAAACATTAGCATGTGGAAACAGTGCAAGGGAAACTAAACCAATGTATGGATTGCTGTCATACCTTGTCCATAGACTGCTTACAGGGTAAGGAAACCAATATCATTTTGTAATTTGGGTGAACTATCCCTTTAAAAAACATTGCCCATACAAACACGTCCCACATCTTCTCTAAGTGCCACAGCCTCAGCTATGGCGCGGGTACAGCATGACTCAGTCACACCACACCACCCCACTGACCCCTCTCCTGCACCCAGCCAGATTACCTCAGAGCTGAACAAACAAGCAAAACAGCTGCATCTGCCAGACCTGGCTGAATCAGAGAGGATTATGGGCCACGGGCCGTGTCATTCAGCGTTTGTTTGTTTGTGTTTGTCTCTGTGTGTGTGTGTGTGTGTTTGTGTGTTCACCTCCGGATCTGCTGCTCAGCTGGTGATAGTGGACCTGTGCCTGTGATAAAGACTGAGGCTGATGAACACTCTGAACTCTACCCATAATCGCTCCTGGCTGGCAGCAAGTAGGTGAGGAGGAGATGGAGGGATGGAGGGAAGGGTTGAGGTGTACAGGAACAGATGTCTGGTACCTGTCTGTGGAGAGACAATGGGCTGTTTCCGCCTGGCTGAGGACCATTGCAACAGTACAGTATGTTACTTTGCTCGTACATCTCCCATCATGTTACATTATGCCCCAGCTTCATCAGGAGTGCATCTCAGAACAGTAAATAGAAAGGTTTCAGGAGAAACTTTACATAATGTGGTCCTGTGTGCCTCAGTTGGTAAAACATGGCGCTTGCAACGCCAGGGTTGTGGGTTCAAGTCAAAAGTCAAATAAAATATTCCCACAAATTCAATTACCACAAGAGATCAGTACGAAAAAAGTATAAAACTCAATACTGTAAGTCAATCTAGATAAGAGCGTCTGCTAAATGACTAAAATGTTTTTTTTTTAAATGTAATGAAATGGAACGTTAACATAGCGGGAGAAACGTTATAAAATAGTGAAGCAGCTATTGAACAGTGAAATGGCTGAAATGGGTTTGAAGTGCAACCCCAGCAGGCGTGGTATAGGGATGGAGAAAGAGAATAGAATAGAAAGAAAAAGCAGAGGCACTTTGTCACTGGGTAATACATCAACATACATGTAATCCTCTCTTCAATTCAAAGTGCTTTATTGGGATGAGAAACGTATGTTTACATTGCCAAAGCAAGTGAAATAGATATTATAAACAAAAGTGAAATAAACAACAAATGTACAGTAAACATTACGCACATTTTTCCTCTCCAAAAGAATAGAGACATTTCAAATGTCACATGATGGCTGTATACAGTGTTGTAACGATGTCAAAATAGTACAAAAGGGAACATAAATAGATATGGGATGTTTTTACAATGGATGGTCTCTCTCTCTCTCTCGATAACACACACACACAGCCCACTGATGTTAAAACAACAGTCACCAAGCGATAAACCGATCTAATGAAATCATCCAGTGCACTCACAAGCCCATGCTATTATAATGAGTATATGATTACTCAACATTAATGAATGGTAATTCAACCTAATACGTAAACTAAGTAATTTGAATATATATGAAAGAGGAGGAATAGTTAATCCCAGTACTTTGATTTATTCAACACTATAGGGTACAAAACGACCTCATTTGTGGTCTTGTACTGTGTAATTTGTGTGTGTGTGTGTGTGTGTTGTACTGTGGGGACGTGTTGAATTATTCAACCGTGTCAGTTTTCCTAGTGGACTGTGTGACCCAATCATGTGATCAAATACCACAGCTGAGCACTCAGTTTTGATGAATCTGGAATTATGGGTATTAGCACATACATGTGTGATCACACACACACACACACACACACACACACACACACACACACACACACACACACACACACACACACACACACACACACACACACACACACACACACACACACACACACACACACACACACACACACACACACACACACACACACCTTTCCCTCTACATTCTGTACCAAAGCCCAAGTTCATTACATCAAAACTACATCAGGTTCATATGTAGGTCAATACAAATTGACCCTGAAGATTTCCACCCACTGTGTGACACACTCACCCCCTCTCATAACCCCTCCCCTCAAATCAAATCAAATATAATTTTATTGGTCACATACACATGGTTAGCAGATGTTAATGCGAGTGTAGCAAAATGCTTGTGCTTCTAGTTCCGACCATGCAGTAACATCTAACAAGTAATCTAACAATTTCACAACAACTACATTATACACACAAGTGTAAAGGAATGAATAAGAATATGTATATATAAATATATGGATAAGCGATGGCCGAACCCCATAGGCAAGATGCAGTAGATGGTATAGAGTACAGTATAAACATATGAGATGAGTAATGTAGGGTATGTAAACATGATATAAAGTGGCATTGTTTAAAGTGACTAGTGATACATTTATTACATCCACTTTTAATTATTAAAGAGGCTAGAGATTTGAGTCAGTATGTTGGCAGCAGCCACTCATTGTTAGTGATGGCTGTTTAACAGTCTGATGTCCTTGAGATAGAAGCTGTTTTTCAGTCTCTCGTTCCCTGCTTTTATGCACCTGTACTGACCTTGCCTTCTGGATGATAGCGGGATGAACAGGCAGTGGCTCGGGTGGTTGTTGTCTTTGATGATCTTTTTGGCCTTCCTGTGACATCGGGTGGTGTAGGTGTCCTGGAGGGCATGTAGTTTGACCCCGGTAATGCTTTTTTCTGACCTCCCTACCCTCTGGAGAGCCTTGCGGTTGTGGGCGGAGCAGTTGCCGTACCAGGCAGTGATACAGCCCGACAAGATGCTCTCGATTGTGCATCTGTAAACGTTTGTGTGTTTTTGGTGACAAGCCAAATTTCTTCAGCCTCCTGGGGTTGAAGAGGCAACTGTTGCGCCTTCTTCACCACTCTGTCTGTGTGGGTGGACCATTTCAGTTTGTCTGTGATGTGTACACCGAGGAACTTAAAACCCTCTTGCCGCTCAGATCCCTTTAGCGGGATCATTTTCGTCTACATCGGGTGAATTGCAGAGCGCCAAATTCAAATTAAATTACTAAACATTTTCATGAAATCACAAGTGCAATACACCAAAACACAGTTTAACTTGTTGTTAATCCAGCCGGTGTGTCAGATTTCAAAAAGGCTTTACGGTGAAAGCAAACCATGTGATTATGTGAGGACAGCTCTCAGCAGACAAAACATTACAAACAGCTAGCAGCAAAGTAGATTGGTCACGAACGTCAGAAAAGCAATACAATTAATCACTTACCTTTGATGATCTTCGGATGTTTGCACTCACAAGACTCCCAGTTACACAACAAATGTTAGCTTTGTTCGATAAAGATTCTGTTTATATCCAAAAACCTCCATTTGGTTGGCGCGTTTTGTTCAGTAATCCACAGGCTCGTGCGGTCACGATGGGCAGACAAAAATTCCAAATAGTATCTGTAAAGTTCGTAGAAACATGTCAAACGTTTTTTATAATCAATCCTCAGGTTGTTTTTACAATAAATAATCGATAATATTTCAACCTGGAGAGTAGCCTTTTCAATAGAAGAGAGAAAGAAAAGGTCTCGCTCCCGGCGCGTGCACACACACAAATCTGAGGACATCTGGCTATCCACTGACGCGATGTGATCATTCTCGCTAATTTTTCAGAATAAAAGCCTGAAACTATGTCTAAAGACTGTTCACACCTTGTGGAAGCCATAGGGAAATGAATCTGGTTGATATCCCTTTAAAATGGAGGATAGGCTTGCAATAGAAAAGAGTAGTTTCAGAAAAACAGCACTTCCTGGATGGATTTTCCTCAGGTTTTCGCCTGCCATATCAGTTCTGTTTTACTCACAGACAATATTTTGACAGTTTTGGAAACTGTAGAGTGTTTTCTATCCTAATCTGCCAAGTATATGCATATTCTAGGAATAGGCAGTTTACTTTGGGCACATTTTTCATCCAAACATCAAAATACTGACCCTAGCCTAAAGAGGTTCCACCTTCTCCACTACTGTCCCGTCGATGTGGATAGGTGGGTGCTCCCTCTGCTGTTTCCTGAATTCCACGATCATCTCCTTCGTTTTGTTTACGTTGATTGTGAGGTTATTTTCCTGACACCACACTCCGAGGGCCCTCACCTCCTCCCTGTTGGCCGTCTCATCGTTGTTGGTAATCAAGCCTACCACTGTAGTGTCATCTGCAAACTTGATGATTGAGTTGGAGGCGTTGCATGACCACGCAGTCATGGGTGAACAGGGAGTACAGGAGAGGGCTGAGAATGCACCCTTTTGGGCCCCAGTGTTGAGGATCAGCGGGGTGGCGATGTTGTTTCCTACCCCCACCACCTGGGGGCGGCCCGTCAGAAAGTCCAGGACCCAGTTGCACAGGGCGGGTCGAGATCCAGGGTCTTGAGCTTAAAGACAAGTTTGGAGGGTACTATGGTGTTAAATGCTGAGTTGTAGTCGATGAACAGCATTCTTACATAGGTATTCCTCTTGTCCAGATGGGTTAGGGCAGTGTAATTGCGATTGCGTCGTCTGTGTACCTATTGGGGCAGTAAGCAAATTGGAGTGGGTCTAGGGCATCAGGTAGGGTGGAGGTGATATGATCCTCGACTCGTCTCTCAAAGCCCTTCATGATGACGGAAGTGAGTGCTACGGAGTGATAGTCGTTTAGCTCAGTTACCTTAGCTTTCTTGGGAACAGGAACAATGTTCCTTGAAGCATGTGGGAACAGCAGACTGGGATAGGAATTGATTGAATATGTCCGTAAACACACCCGCTAGCTGGTCTGTGCATGCTCCGAGGACGCAGCTAGGGATGCCGTCCGGGCTGGCAGCCTTGCGAGGGTTAACACATTTAAATGTTTTACTCACGTTGAAGGAGAGGACGCAGGTTTCGGTAGCAGGCCGTGTTGGTGGCACTGTGTTGTCATCAAAGCGAGCAAAGAAGTTATTTAGTTTGTCTGCGAGCAAGACATCAGGGTCCGCGATGGGGCTGGTTTTCTTTTTGTAGTCCGTGATTGACTGTAGACCCTGCCACATACCTCTCGTGTCTGATCTGTTGAATTGCGACTCTACTTTGTCTCTATACCGAAGCTTAGCATGTTTGATTGCCTTGCGGAGGGAATAGCTACACTGTTTGTATTCAGTCATTTTTCCGGTCGCCTTGCCCTGATTAAAAGCAGTGGTTCGCGCTTTTAGTTTTGTGCGAATGCTGCCATCCATCCACGGTTTCTGGTTGGGGAAAGTTTTAATTGTCGCCGTGGGTACAACATCACCGATGCACTTGCTAATTAACTCGCTCACCAAATCAGCGTATACATCAATGTTGTTGTTCGACGCTATCCGGAACATATCCCAGTCCACGTGATTGAAGCAATCTTGAAGCGTGGAATAAGATTGGTCAGACCAGCGTTGAACAGACCTGAGCACAGGCGTTTCCTGTTTTAGTTTCTGTCTATAGGCTGGGAGCAACAACATGGAGTTGTGGTAAGATTTGCCCGAAAGGAGGGCGAGGGAGGGCTTTGTATGCGTCGCGGAAGTTAGAGTAACAATGATCCAGAATTTTTACCAGCCCGGGTCGCGCAATCGATATGCTGACAAAATTTAGGGAGCCTTGTTTTCAGATTAGCCTTGTTAAAATCCCCAGCTACAATAAATGCAGCCTCAGGATATGTGGTTTCCAGTTTACATAGAGTCCAATTAAGTTCTTTCAGGGCCGTCGAGGTGTCTGCTTGGGGGGATGTACACGACTGTGATTATAATCGAAGAGAATAATCTTGGTAGATAATGCGGTCCACAACTATCCCAAACCACAGGGAGTCATAACCGTTCCATATTTAAACAACATGTTTCCCATTTATAAGACTGAGCAGAGAGATAGAGAGAAAGATAAAGGGGAGAGACAGAGGCAGAAAGGGAGAAAAAGAAACAGTTAAGATTACAAAAGATAAACAGAGACTGACAAAGGAAAAGTGAGAGAGGGACATTGTATAAGCAAGAGAGTGTTGAGTAGTGGAGGGACAGAAAAACAGTTGTTCATTGTAGGTGTTCCCTCCCTCCCTCCAATTCAAAAGGACTTTATTGGCATGGGAAACATGTGTTTACATTGCCAAACCAAGTGAAATGAACAATTAGCAAAAGTGAGTAGACACAAAACATTAACAAAAACATATTAGAATAAACACTAATTTGTGTCAAGGCACAGATCTGGGGAAGGGTGACAAACCATTTCTGCAGCAGTCCCCAAGAACACAGTGGCCTCCATCATTCTTAAATGGAAGAAGTTTGGAACCACTAAGGCTCTTTCTAGAGCTGGCCGCCCAGCCAAACTGAGCAATCGGGGTTGAAGGGCCTTGGTCAGGAAGGTGACCAAGAACCTGATGGTCACTCTGACAGAGCTCCAGAGTTCCTCTGTGGAGATGGGAGAACCTTCCAGAAGGACAACCATCTCTGCAGCACTCCACCAATCAAGCATTCATAGTAGAGTGGCCAGACGGAAGCCCCTCCTCAGTAGAAGGCACACGACAGACACTTTGGAGTTTGCCAAAAGGCACCTAACGCACACTCAGACCATGATAAAAAATAATCTCTGCTCTGAAGAAACCAAGATTGAACTTTTTGGCCTGAATGCCAAGCGTCACGTCTGGAGGAAACCATGCACCATCCCTACGGTGAAGCATGGTGGTGGCAGCATCATGCTGTGGGGATGTTTTTCAGAGACTGGGACTGGGAGACAAGTCAGGATCGAGTAAAAGATGAACGGAGCAAATCGCAGACAGATCCTTGATGAAACCCTGCTCCAGAGGGCCCAGGACCTCAGACTGGGGCAAAGGTTCACCTTCCAGCAGGACAACAACGCTAAGCACCTTGCCAAGACAACACAGGAGTGGCTTCGGGACAAGTCTCTGAATGTCCTTGAGTGGCCCAGCCAGAGCCCGGACTTGAACTCGATCGAACATCTCTGGAGAGACCTGAAATTAGCTGTGCAGTGACACTCCCCATCCAACTTGACAGAGTTTAACTTCTTATGGCTGCAAGCCCGACGTCGGTACACTTATGACAACAGCCAGCTCAAGTGCAGGGCGCGAAATTCAAAATATATTTTTTAGAAATCCAGTCCAATACAGCAATTGAAAGATAAACATCTTGTGAATCCAACATGTCCGATTTTTAAAATGTTTTACAGCGAAAACACCACGTATATTTATGTTAGCTCACCACCAAATACAAAAAAGGACAGACATTTTTCACAGCACAGGTAGCATGCACAAAACCAACCTAACTAACCAAGAACCAACTTCATCAGATGACAGTCTTATAACATGTTATACAATAAATCTATGTTTTGTTCGAAAAATGTGCATATTTGAGGTATAAATCAGTTTTACATTGCAGCTACCATCACAGCTACCGTCACAAATAGCACCGAAGCAGCCAGAGTAATTACAGACACCAACGTGGAATACCTAAATACTCATCATAAAACATTTCTGAAAAATACATGATGTACAGCAAATGAAAGACAAGCATCATGTGAATATTTCCGATTTCTTAAATGTTTTACAGCGAAAACACAATATAGCATTATATTAGCTTACCACAATAGCCAGAAACACAAGCCATTTACCAGCTGCAAAAGTTAGCGATCGTAACAAACCAGCAAAAGATATATCATTTTTGACTAACCTTGATAAGCTTCATCAGATGACAGTCCTATAACATCAGGTTATACATACACTTATGTTTTGTTCGAAAATGTGCATATTTAGAGCTGAAATCAGTGGTTATACATTGTGCTAACGTAGCAGCTTTTTCCCATTATGTCCGGATATTTTTATGATAATCACCTATTCTGACCAAATAACTATTCATAAACGTTACTAAAAAATACATGTTGTATAGGAAATGATAGATACACTAGTTCTTAATGCAATCGCCGTGTTAGAATTCTAAAAATAACTTCATTACGAAATCCAGCTTACGTTATAGCGAGAGAGTGCCCAAAATCTGGGCGCAAACTACTAGTACACATGTACGACAGATATATGAAATAACATCATAAAATGGGTCCTACTTTTGATGATCTTCCATCAGAATGTTGTACAAGGGGTCCTTTGTCGGGAACAATCGTTGTTTGGTTTTAGAATGTCCTCTTCTCCAGTCAATTAGCACGGAAAGCTAGCAAAGTGGCGCGAAGCTCTCCTTCGTGAACAAACGCAGACAAAGCAACACGCCTAACGTCCCGAAAAAATTTCAATAATCTAATAAAACTATATTGAAAAAACATACTTTACGATGATATTGTCACATTTATCAAATAAAATCAAAGCCGGAGATATTAGTCGTCTATAACGACAGCTTTTCAGAAGGCAATACCAGGTCCCTTCTCGCGCGCTCCAGGAAACAGGAAACTGGTGACACGTCATGCCAAGAGCTTTTATTCGACCCCAGATCAAGTTATACACTCCATTTCTTCTCTCACTGCCTGTCGACATCTAGTGGAAGACGTATGAAGTGCATGTATACTAATAAATATCAAGGACATTTATAGGCAGGCCCTAGAACAGAGCATCGATTTCAGATTTTCCACTTCCTGTCAGGAAGTTTGCTGCAAAATGAGTTCTGTTTTACTCACAGATATAATTCAAACGGTTTTAGAAACTAGAGAGTGTTTTCTATCCAATAGTAATAATAATATGCATATTGTACGAGCAAGAATTGAGTACGAGGCCGTTTGAAATGGGCACCTTTTATCCGGGCTACTCAATACTGCCCCTGCAGCCCAAAGAAGTTAACCTCTCTTGGGTATTGGGCAGTATTTTTACAACCGGATGAAAAGCGTGCCCAAAGTAAACTGCCAGTTACTCAAGCCCAGAAGCTAATTGGTAGATTTGGATAGAAAACACTCTAAAGTTTCTAAAACTGTTAAAATAATGTATGTGAGTATAACAGAACTGATATGGCAGGTGAAACCCCGAGGACAAACCATCCCTCCCAAAAATTCAGCCTACCACTATTTTCAATGGCTGTCACTTTTATTATAAGGCGAAGTCCTCCCAGATTGCAGTTCCTAGGGCTTCCACTAGATGTCAACAGTCTTTAGAAAGAGCTTCAGGCTGGTTTTTGGAAAAATTTGCCAGAAATTGTAGTTTTTCTAGGTGGCTCCCATTTTGGCTGTAGTGTTTCCAAGCGCGTGAATGAGAGTGCATTCTTTGGTATTTTTCTCCGGTAAAGACAATAACGATTCTCCGTCTTAAATGTTATCTTTTATTTACGTATTAGGGTACCTAAGGTTTGATTATAAACATTGTTTGACTTGTTTGGAAAAGTTTATTAGTAACGTTTGTGATTAATTTTGTATGCATTTTGATGGAGGGAACTGGGTGGATTATTGACTGAAGCGTGCCAGCTAAACTGAGTTTTTATGGATATAAAGAAGGACATTATCGAACAAAAGGACCATTTGTGATGTAACTGGGACCTTTTGGAGTGCCAACAGAAGAAGATCATCAAAGGTAAGGCATTTATTATATCGCTATTTCTGACTTTCGTGTCGCACCTGCCTGGTTGAAATATGGTTTTTCATGGTTTTGTATGCGGGTGCTGTCCTCAGATAATCGCATGGTGTGTTTTCGCCGTAAAGCTTTTTTGAAATCTGACACAGCGGCTGGATTAACAAGAAGTTAAGCTTTATTTTGATGTATTACATTTGTGATTTTATGAAAGTTAAATATTTATAATCCTGTAGTTTGAATTTCGCGCTCTGCAATTTCACCGGAAGTTGGTCAGGTGGGACGAGAGGATCTGCAGAGAAGAATGGGAAAAACTCCCAAAATACAGGTGTGCCAAGCTTGTAGCATCATACCCAAGAAGACTCGAGGCTGTAATTGCTGCCAAAGGTGCTTCAACAGACCCAGTGAAGGGTCTGAATACTTGTGTAAATGTGATAGTTTTATATTGTTAACACATTTGCAAAAAAAAATGTAAAACCTGTTTTTGCTTCGTCATTATGGGATATTGTGTGTAGATTGATGAGGGCTGAGCAGACTGTTCTCTAGGATAATCTCTCTGTAGGTGAGGGCTTTGTGGTGGAAAGTGTGGGCATCGCTTCCTTTTAGGTGGTTGTAGAATTTAACAGCTCTTTTCTGGATAACTAGCAGGTATAGTCCCAATTATACTCTGCACGCATTATTTGGGGTTTTGCGTTGTACACAAAGAATATTTTGCAGGATTCTGCATGCAGTCTCAATTGGGTTATTGTCCCATTTTGTGAATTCTTGGTTGGTGAGTGGACCCCAGACCTCACAACCATAGAGGGCATTGGGTTCTATAGCTGACTGAAATATTTTTAGCCAGATCCTAATTGGGATGTCGATTTTTATGTTTCTTTTGATGGCATAGAAGGCCCTTCTTGCCTTGTCTCTTAGAGCGTCCACAGTCTCGTGTAAGTTACCTGTGGTGTTTAGGTGTTTAGCCCGAGGTATGTATAGTTCTTTGTGTGCTCTAGTGAAACGCCTTTATTGGAAAACCATTATTCACTGCCAGGGCCCAAGTCTGACAGAATCTGTGGTGAAGATATAGGTGCTGCCATAGCTGTGGGAAATAGGGGTGTTGAGGGTGCTGCAGCACCCCCTTTAAAATCGGATAAAAAAAAAATATATATACCATTTTAAATGTTTTGGGTGAACTGGGCCTTTACTAGTATTAGCGAACCGATACAGACTACTGTAGCGCGGACAAAGAATTGTTTTCAGCATCTCCGCTTTGGAGAGATAGTTGAATAATTAAGAACAGTATCTTGCAGGAAAGGTAGTTGTATATTTAAGAACTGTATCTTGCAGGATTCAATTGCTGAAATTGTAAGCGTTCTTGCCATATGGAATCCATAAATAACAAAAGCCTGTCCTCAAACATTAATATCAAAAGGTACTTACTTAATTATAGGCAAAGACACAAAACAGCCACAGCAAATGAAATATTCTTCTTGATTAAATAACATTGAAAACAACCACTTTTTGTGCAGTATCACTTAATTGAAATGCACACTACAGTTCAAAGGTTTGGGGTCACTTAGACTTGTCCTTGTTTTTGAAAGAAAAGCAACAAAAAAAATCCATTAAAATAACATAAAATTGATCAGAAATACAGTGTAGACCTTGTTAATGTTTTAAATTACTATTGTAGCTGGAAAAGGCAGATTTATTTCATGGAATATCTACATAGGCGTACAGAGGCCCATTATCAGCAACCATCACTCCTGTGTTCCAATGGCATGTTGTGTTAACTAATCCAAGTTTATCATTTTAAAAGGCTAATTGACCATTAGAAAAACCTTTTGCAATTATGTTAGCAGAGCTGAAAACTGTTGTTCTGATTAAAGAAGCAATAAAACTGTTCTTCTTTAGACTAGTTGAGTATCTGGAGCATCAGCATTTGTGGGTTCGATTACAGGCTCAAAATGGCCAGAAACAAAGCATTTTCTTCTGAAACTCGCTAGTCTATTCTTGTTCTCAGAAAGGAAGGCTATTCCATGTGAGAAACTACAAAGAAACTGAAGATCTCGTACAACGCTGTCTACTACTCCTTTCACAGAACAGCACAAACTGGTTCTAACCAGAATAGAAAGAGGAGTGGGAGGCCCCGGTGCACAACTGAGCAAGAGGACAAGTACATTAGAGTGTCTAGTTTGAGAAACAGAAGCCTCACAAGTCCTCAACTGGCAGCCTCATTAAATAGTACCCGCAAAACACCAGTCTCAACGTCAACAGTGAAGAGGCGACTCCGGGATGCTGGCCTTCTAGGCAGAGTTGCAAAGAAAAAGCCATTACTCAGACTGGCCAATAAAAAGAAAAGATTAAGATGGGCAAAAGAACACAGACACTGGACAGACGCCTGACAAGTCCCGCAAAACACCAGTCTCAACATCAACACTGAAGAGGCGACGCCGGGATGCTGCACCAGGCACGGTCAATCAATCCCAGCTCAAGTATTTGAAATTATATTAAATAGTATTTGAAGCCAGGTCTGGTAATAAGAGAGGAATGCAGAGCGACATTAATGTCCCCATACATTTGCGAGATACACACATCAACGCCCATACAACGCCCACAGATTGTTCACACAGCGTGTGTTCTCCAACAGGTGAAATGATGCAGCACAGCCAGGATAATGGATGGCCAGAGCTGGCTTAAATCAAAGGCATTATACCAAAGGGAAACGAGAGAAAGAGAGGATGTTAGCAAGTGTAATCTAAGACTTCTTTTGCAAGCCAGACATTCAAAACCTATGAGTCGGTCTATGAGTCTAGGAGTAAACAGTTCTATCCTTTAAAAAGAAAAATGGGTGTAAAAAACCCTCAAAAGGTAACCCATAAGTTGGTATATCAAACAATAGGGTCTTTATGGCTCATACAAACATACAACTCCTTCACACACATTCCTGAGTAAACATAGGGAAGCATGCACACACACACACACACACACACACACACACACACACACACACACACACACACACACACACACACACACACACACACACACACACACACACACACACACACACACACACACACACACACACACACTCACTGTCTGCTGCAGGTCGGGGATGGCGATGCGGACGACCAGGGAGTGAGTGTGTATGTCGTCCATGTGTCCGGGGGCCGGCTCGGCGGTGGCTCTTATGGTCTCGTAGATGGTCTCCTCACGGGAGCTGTCAGAGGCGGAGTCCTCTGAGTAGTCAGAACAACTCTGGGCCATCTCATCCTCACTGGACGTGGGACTCCGGGGCATAGTCAGTAGGCCGGACGAATTCAGCTATGGAGGAGTAGAAAACTATGAGTAAACAACTTAGAAAAAACTATTTTGAGACAAATCCTAAATTTCACTTGTCAAATTTTCACTTAGTCTCGCTCCCATTGATATGAATGCATGACTAAGTGAAAATCCGACATTAGAATTCACCCCTTGTAGAAGATAAGCTCTAATAATGCTCTATGTAGCAACAGTAGAAGTCGGAAGTTTACATACACTTAGGTTGGAAACTTTAAAACTCATCTTTCAAACACTCCAGAAATTTCTTGTTAACAAACTATAGTTTGTGCATGACACAAGTCATTTTTCCAACAATCGTTTACAGACAGATTACTTCACTGTATCACACTTCCAGTGGGTCAGAAGTTTACATACACTAAGTTGATGGTGCCTTTAAACAGCTTGGAAAATACCAGAAAATTATGTCATGGCTTTAGAAGCTTCTGATAGCCTAATTGACATAATTTGAGTCAATTGGAGGTGTACCTGTGGCTGTATTTCAAGGCCTACCTTCAAACTCAGTGCCTCTTTGCTTGACATCATGGGAAAATCAAAAGAAATCAGCCAAGACCTCAGAAAAAAGATTGTAGACCTCCACAAGTCTGGTTCAATTTCTAAATGCCTGAATGTACCACGTTCATCTGTACAAACAATAGTATGCAAGTATAAACACCATGGGACACACGCAGCCGTCATACCGCTCAGGAAGGAGAGACGAACATACCTTGGTCCGAAAAGTGCAAATCAATCCCAGAACAACAGCAAAGGACCTTGTGAAGATGCTGGAGGAAACAGGTACAAAAGTATCTATATCCACAGTAAAATGAGTCCTATATCGACATACCTGAAAGGCCGCTCAGCAAGGAAGAAGCCACTGCTCCAAAACCGCCATAAAAAAAGCCAGACTACGGTTTTCAACTGCACATGGGGACGAAGATCGTACTTTTTGGAGAAACGTCCTCTGGTCTGATAAAACAAAAATAGAACTGTTTGGCCATAATGACCATCGTTATGTTTGGAGGAAAAAGGGGGAGGCTTGCAAGCCGAAGAACACCATCCCAACCGTGAAGCACAGGGGTGGCAGCATCATGTTGCGTTGGTGCTTTGCTGCAGGAGGGACTGGTGCACTTCACAAAATAGATGGCATCACGAGGAGGAAAATTATGTGAATATATTGAAGCAATAGCTCAAGACATCAGTCAGGAAGTTAAATATTGGTTGCAAATGGGTCTTCCAAATGGACAATGACCTCAAGCATACTTCCAAAGTTGTGGCAAAATGGCTTAAGGACAACAAAGTCAAGGTATTGGAGTGGCCATCACAAAGCCCTGACCTCAATCCTATAGAAAATGTGTGAGCAGAACTGAAAAAATGTGTGCGAGCAAGTAGGCCTACAAACCAGACTCAGTTACACCAGCTTTGTCAGGAGGAATGGGCCAAAATTCACCCAACTTATTGTGGGAAGCTTGTGGAAGGCTACCCGAAACGTTTGACTCAAGTTAAACAATTTAAAGTCAATGCTACCAAATACTAATTGAGTATATGTAAACTTCTGACCCACTGGGAATGTGATGAAAGAAATAAAAGCTGAAATAAATAATTCTCTCTACTATTATTCTGACATTTCACATTCTTAAAATAAAGTGCTGATCCTATCTGACCTAAAACAGTGAATTTTTACTAGGATTAAATGTCAGAATTTGGCTAAGGTGTATGTAAACTTCCGACTTCAACTGTATATAGTCATGTTCATGATGTGCTTATAAATGTGCAATGCATGTATATAGTTCATGTACAGAGAATAGAGATTATACTGTAGACTGGGCTGATTGTACTTTTCTCTCACTTTAATGTGGTTTAGTACAAATATGATTCAGACAGTCAAGATTCAGATTCAGGGCAGTTCTCTCAATATTAGGCTACTGGGCAGATTGTACAATTCTCTCAGGTCAAAGTGGCCTAATAACAACAATTACTTGACATACCTAAACAATGGCTAATCAACATTTCAGAAAATTACCATAGTAAGATCATACAATACATGACATGTTCTGTTACAGTACAAGCAAGCAAGACAATAAATGCTTTTTGACAGTTGCAGGGCACAATTGTTATCTGTGTTCGATAAGGACTGATATGAGGGCATAAGGCTGTGTTTAGACACGCAGCCCAATTGTGATCTTTTTCCCACTAATTGGTATTTTGACCAATCACATTAGATCTTTTCACATCAGAACTTTATCAGAGCTGATCTGATTGGTCAAAAGATCATGAGGAGTGTGCCTTAGTGACACACTCCTCATCAACCCTCCACATTTCTAGTCCGTTTCTCATTTCAATGAAATAGGAGACTTAGCCCTGATTGAGGAATCTCTTCACTCTTCACTCTCAAAACCAATAAAACATTGCTGTAACATTGTCTGAAGGTGGTATGGATGGAATCAGACAGGCAAACATTATCTTTCCATGGGCAACATCTGTGACATCTAAGACGGTCATCCATCATAATGATGACTTCAAATATTTATTTTTGTGTTGATAGTGTCCAGATATGAGACGCTATCAAACAAATTGGTACAATATAGCCTTAGGCACCAGTTTGATAGCTGGCATTTTCCGTCTTTGTATTACACTTCACCAACGAGAGTTGTGGATAGATAGAGTAGAGCTATGGACCAAGTTGCATGTTCGATTCGCGTCGCGGACAATTGTAGCATTTTATCTTACCCTACCCCTTTTTCTAAGCTTAACCTAATTATCCTAACCTGATACTTTTGTTCTCCTTACCTGCTACAGTATGTAAGTCATCACTGTCCATAGCTGCACTCCATCTAGCCAAAACCACAAAAGAGGGATCTTTCTCACATTTTCTTTCTCACTCACTCCCTCTCTCTCTTTTGCTATTTCTCTGGCCACGACACATATGACTTAGATTAGCAGGAAATAAGTGGACAATTTGACCTGTCAGTGACACATTTTTTCTACTGCTCAATGGTTTAGCACAAACACTGTCTTGTACACACAGGCACACAGTTTTAGGTATCCAGGAAATGAACCAGTCTGGCCTAACACTCCACTCAGTGTAACCACTACCTTGACCCTACGGTCATTATATTACAGATTATCTCATTAACCTTAATAAAACAAATGACACAGTCACTCACTCAGGACGTCAACAGCGTTACAATAATCACCAAAGAAAATAGAAAATAGATTGTTATTCTCTATTTCCTTTGGTGATTATTGTAATGCATTTGACATCTTGAGTCAGTGAGTGACTGTCATTTATAATTCCTGATCTCGAATGGTAATCAGCGCTCACAGCTTAAACACGGGCTAAAAAATAAAACAAATAAACCGCAAAGCCCTTCCTTTAAATCCCCTTTAATCTTGTGATGCAGAAAGGAAGATAATGAAATCATACAATTAGCATGTGAATGTTAATACTGTGTGGTGGAAACTAGCTTTTGGAGGTGATCTGAAAGGTCAGTGTCATTGAGTTCTTCTTGTAGAGTACTTCTTTGGCACTGACGAGAGTTCTAATGAAGTATTGACTGAATTAAAATCAGTTTCAGGTTCACTGCCATCAACTTGAGCTTTTCTCTGTTCAATTTACCTGATTCTGGATCAGTAACCTGTAATTGTTAGCTATCTCCTTTTCAGGACATGATTCAATATAATATAATATAATATAATATAATATGGAGCGGCAGGTGATTAACAGCATTGGGACAGGTCGCTGGTACGAATCCCAAAGCCAACTATGCTAAAAACCTGTCAATGTGCACTCAAGCAAGGCTCCTGTTAAGTCACTCTTTAACCATGTGGTTGTGTGCAGAGGTAAAGAGAAAAAATATATACATTTTCTTCTAACAGACACATACTGTTGTACAAGTGTCTTTGGTCAGAGCCCAAGCCCAGACAAGCCCAGTCCCTGAGGTTGTCAAAATAAACCCAGCTATTTCCTTCACTGTGTGTCCCTGTTACAGATGGTGTTACCATATTGACCAGATGCTTGTCAATAACACAGCATACATGAACAAGTGCACACAAGGCAATGTAGGGTAATTATGACCGTGTTATTCAATGATGACTAGCACTACGATGGATACAAGTAGCGTAAGCATCCGATTACCAGTACATTAGTCTAGTCACAGATCTGTTTGTCTGTCTTGCAAACTCCTTTATGCTAATCTATTCTAAGTATATAACAATGGCCATTCTGAGATTAAGTCAAACAAAACTCTATGTGAGGGAAAATACCCTTCACATATCACTTAGAGTATAGATGTTTGAAAGCCCAAGGAGAAAGAGCAACGTTTCACTAACCTTCAAAAATCTTACCTCTCGGGGGGCCACTAGAGGCGCAATGTGCGACTACCGTGTTTTCCGTTATGTACATTTTGCAGTAAAACCATATTTATGGTGTACTGGGCCATACGCAATACCCTCTGCAGTGTCTTGTGGTCGAATGCCTAGCAGTTGCCATACCAAGCGCTGATGCAGCCAGTCAAGATGCTCTCAGTGGTGCAGCTGTGGAACTTTTTGAGGATCTGATGGCTCATGCCTAATCACTTCAGCCTACTGAGGTGGAAGAGGCGTTGCCGTGTCCTCTTCACGACTGTGTTGGTGTGTTTGGACCATGGTTGTTCCTTAGTGACGTGGACACAGGAGAACTTGAAGCTCTCGATCCGCCCCATTACAGGCCTGTTGATGTGAATGGGGGGCGTGTTTGGCCCTCTGTTTCCTGTAGTCCATGATAATCTCATTTGTCTTGCTCACGTTGAGGGAGCGGTTGTTGCTCTGGCACCACACGGCCAGGTCTCTGACCTTCTCCCTATAGGCTGTCTCATCGTCATCTGTGATCAAGCCTACCACCAATTGTGTCGTCGTAAAACGTAATGATGGTGTTGGAGTCGTATGCGGCCACGCAGTCGTGTGTGAACAGGGAGTACAGGAGGGGACTGAGCACGCACCCCTGAGGGGCCCCGTGTTGAGGGTCAGAGTGGCGGATATGTAGTTGCCTACCCTCACCACCTAGGGGCGGCCCATCATGAAGTCCAGTATCCAATTGCAGAGGGAGGTGTTCAGTCCCAGGGCCCTTAACTTAGTGAAGAGCTTGGAGGGCACTATGAAGTTGAATGCTGAGCTGTAGTCAATGAACAGCATTCTCACATAAGTGGTCCTTTTTTCTAGGTGGGAAAGGGCAGTGTTCAGTGCAATATAGATTGTGTCATCTTTGGGTCTGTTGGGGCGGTATGCAAATTGGAGTGGGTCAATGGTTTCTGGGATGATGGTGTTGATGTGAGCCATGACCACCCTTTCAAAGTATGTCATGGCTACAGATATGAGTGCTACGGGGCGGTAGTCATTTAGACAGGTTACCTTGGCGCTCGTAGGCACAGGGACAATAGTGGTTTGCTTGAAACATGTAGATATTACAGACTGTGTCAGAGAGAGGTTTGAAAATGTCAGTGAAGACACTTGCTGGTCAGCGCATGATCTGAGTACGCATCCTGGTAATCCATCCTGCGGCCTTGTGAATGTTAACCTGTTTAAAGGTCTTACTCACATTGGCTACGGAGAGCGTGATCATACCGTCGTCTGGAGAAGCTGGTGCTCTCATGCGTGGTTCAGTGTTGCTTGCCTCGAAGTGAACAAAGAAGGCATTTAGCTCATCTGTAGGCTTGTGTAACTGGGCGGCTCTCAGCTGGGTTTCCCTTTGTATCCGTGATAGTTTGCAAGGATTCGATCTTTAATCCTGTATTGGCGTTTAGCCTTTTTGATGGTTCGTCGGAGGGCATATCGGGATTTCTTATAAGCATCCGGATTAGTGTCCTGCTCCTTGAAAGCTGTTGCTTGTAATCCATGGCTTCTGGTTGGGATATGTACAGTCGTGGTCAAAAGTTTTGAGAATATTAATTTTCACAAAGTCTGCTGCCTCCGTTTGTATGATGTCGATTTGCATATACTCCGGAATGTTATGAAGAGTGATCAGATGAATTGCAATTAATTGCAAAGTCCCTCTTTGCCATGCAAATGAACTGAATGCCCCAAAAACATTTTCACTGCATTTCAGCCCTGCCACAAAAGGACCAGCTGACATCATGTCAGTGATTCTCTCATTAACACAGATGTGAGTGTTGACGAGGACAAGGCTGGAGATCACTTTGTCATGCTGATTGAGTTCGAATTACAGACTGGAAGCTTCAAAAGGAGGGTGGTGCTTGGAATCATTGTTCTTCCTCTGTCAACCATGGTTACCTGCAAGGAAACACGTGTCATTGCTTTACACAAAAAGGGCTTCACAGGCAAGGATATTGCTGCCAGTAAGATTGCACCTAAATCAACCATTTATCGGATCATCAAGAACTTCAAGGAGAGCGGTTCAATTGTTGTGAAGAAGGCTTCAGGGCGCCCAAGAAAGTCCAGCAAGCGCCAGGACCGTCTCCTAAAGTTGATTCAGCTGCAGGATCGGGGCAGCACCAGTACAGAGCTTGCTCAGGAATGGCAGCAGGCAGGTGTGAGTGCATCTGCACGCACAGTGAGGCAAAGACTCCAGCACGATGGAGCACCTTGCCATAAGGCAAAAGTGAAAAATAAGTGGCTCGGGGAACAAAACATAGATATTTTTGGTCCATGACCAGGAAACTCCCCAGACCTTAATCCCATTGAGAACTTGTGGTCAATCCTCAAGAGGCGGGTGGACAAACAAAACCCCACAAATTCTGACAAACTCCAAGTATTGCCAGAGTTCAAGTTCTCATTGTTTCAGGTGATGTTGCTCATTCCTGTGTTCTACCTGTGTAGGCCTACTGCAATGCAATGTCAGTACTCTGGTCAGCTAAAACGTCCGCGAGCTATTATGGTTCCCATACCTGAGAACATTCAGCCTGGTTATACTTATGTAAAACCCTGGTGTTTGTGTTTAAATGCTTTTGAGGGAGGTGGTAAATCTATAACTATTTAGTGCTTTTCCTCCGCACTTCGTCCGTCACGTAGAAGGTGGAGGAAATGTGACAATCAGCCAATGAGCTCTGTCACATAATGTAAAGACATGCCTTATATCAATCAGACATTGCAAACGGTTAAGGGTTTATGATAAGCACATATAGTACCAGTCAAAAGTTTGGACACAGCTACTCATTCCAGGGTTTTCTTTATTTTTACAATTTTCTACATTGAAGAAAATGTTCAAAGTTGTTGAAATTTTACAGATTGACTGACCTTCATGTCTTATAGTAATGATGGACTGTCGTTTCTCTTTGCTTATTTGAGCTGTTCTTGCCATAATATGGACTTGGTCTTTTACCAAATAGGGCTATCTTCTGTATACCAACCCTACCTTGTCACAACACAACTGATTGGCTCAAACGCATTAAGGAAAGAAATTCCACAAATTCACTTTTAACAAGGCACACCTGTTAATTGAAATGCATTCCAGGTGACTACCTCATTAAGCTGGTCGAGAGAATACCAAGAGTATGCAAAGCTGTCATCAAGGCAAAGGGTGGCTACTTTGAAGAATCCCAAATATAAAATATATTTTGATTTGTTTAAAAACATATTGGTTACTACATGATTCCATACGTGTTATTTCATAGTTTTGATGTCTTCACTATTAATTATTCTACAATGTAGAAAATAGTAAAAAAATAAAATAAAACTTGAATGAGTAGGTGTGTCCAAACTTTTGACTGGTAGTGTTTATTTATTCATGGTATAATGTGGGGTTAGCAATGTCCTTTAGGTAAATTATTACCTGGTATTTTGTCTTCAGATGCAACACAAACAACTGAGGACAAGCGATTTTTACTCACTAAGTGCTTCATCACTCAGCAGTCCCGTTCTGTGGGCTTGTGAGGCCAACCACTTTGTGGCTGAGCAGTTGTTTCTCCTAGACGTTTGCACTACACAATAACAGCACCTATAGCTGTCCGCTCTATTTGACGCACTGACTTGTGGGAAAGGTGGCATCCTATGGCTTTTCATTTGTATTTAACGAGGCAAGTCAGTTAAGAACAAATTCTTATTTACAATGACGGCCTACGAAAAGGCAAAAGACCTCCTGCGGGGACGGGGGATTGGATTAAAATAAAAATAAATGTAATACAAATATAGGACAAAACACACATCACGACAAGAGAGACAACACAACACTACATAAAGAGAGACTTAATAAGACAACAACATAATATGGCAGCAACACATCACAAAACAGCATGGTAGCAACTAGAGGTCGACCGATTATGATTTTTCAACGCCGATACCGATACCAACTATTGGAGGACCGATTAAATCGGACGATTTTTATATATTTGTAATAATGAAATTACAACAATACTGAATGAACACTTTTATTTTAACTCAATATAATACATCAATAAAATCAATTTAGTCTCAAATAAATAACGAAACATGTTCAATTTGGTTTAAATAATGCAAAAACAAAGTGTTGGAGAAGAAAGTAAAAGTGCAATATTTGCCATGTAAAAAAGCTAACGTTTAAGTTCCTTGCTCAGAACCTGAGAACATATGAAAGCTGGTGGTTCCTTTTAACATGAGTCTTCAATATTCCCAGGTAAGAAGTTTTAGGTTGTAGTTATTACAGGAATAATAGGACTATTTCTCTCTATACCATTTGTATTTCATATACCTTTTCCTATTGGATATTTATATTGTTTATATTGTGTTATCTAATTTTGTGTGATGTGATGTGTGTAAACTGAATAAACAGAGTTTTCAAAGAAAAAATACAAAATGATTCTCTCTTTCAATTCTCGCCTCAGGACCCACTCCCACCACACTTACACAATTGCTGGAGACAGATTTGTTTAACGCAGAGATTTCTCTAAACCCCCCGAAAGGATTACACCAAGCATTAGGGAAGCTGCTGTATCTCTTCCAATCTGGCAAAACAGCCCCGGCAAAGAGTCAATTTAGCACCATATTTGTATTGTAATTATTAAGGATCTCTATTAGCTGCTGCCAAGACAGCAGCTTCTCTTCCTGGGGTCCAGCAACATTAAGGCATTTATATACAATTTAAAATATTACATGACATTACAATTCATAACAAATTAAGTGTGTACCCTCAGGCCACTACTATACTAACGCGTATCTACAATACAAAAGCCATGAGTGTGTAGAGTGCGTGTCTTATCATGTGTATATGTAAGCCTGTGTCTGTGCCTGTGTGTGTGTCTCTTCACAGTCCCCGCTGTTCAATAAGGTGTATTTTTATTACATTTTTTCAAGACTCTCTCTAGAGTCCCCATTCCCCACGTGAAGACACTGCAGCACCAGTCCATACTAAAGTCTTTATTTTCCATTGACTAATTTAACAGCAATATACTTCTCACTAACCCCCAAATTCACTCATTTTGGAACTGCTTAGCTTAGCTTTTAAGTGTTACTTTAGGTTTTTGTGTCACGCCCTGACCTTAGAGATCCTTTTTATTCTCTATTTTGGTTAGGTCAGGGTGTGACTAGGGTGGGCAATCTATGTGTTCTATTTCTTTGTTGGCCGGGTATGGTTCACAATCAGATGCAGCTGTCTATCGTTGTCTCTGATTGGGGATCATACTTAGGCAGCCTGTTTTCCACCTTAGTTTGTGGGATTCTTGATTTTGTTAGTTGCTGTATAGCCTGCAGAACTTTACGTTCGTTTTGTATTTTTTCTTGGTTTTGGTGTTCATTTTAAAATAAAGTAAGATGTTCACCTACCACGCTACACCTTGGTCTCATTCCAACAACGGACGTAACAGAAGATCCCACCACCAAAGGACCAAGCAGCGTGGCCAAGAGGAGCAGGGATCCTGGGCCCGGGAGAAAAGTGAGTGGAGAACATCATGGACATGGGAGGAGGTTATGGTAGGGGACAAGACCCTGCCATGGAAGCAGGCGCAGGCAGCAAAGGAGGACCGATTCCGAAGTTCACGACCACGACGGAAGCCTGAGAGGCAGCCCCCCAAAAATGTTTGGGGGAGGCACACGGGTTGGTCGGCAAAGCCGAGGGGCGAGTTTGAGAGCGAAGAGGAGTATTGGGATAGACTGAGCGAGGAGTATTGTGAGATAGTTGAGGGGAGTGATGAGGTAGAGTGGATGGTTTGGTGTCTGGAGCAAGACAGTCGCCGTGAGGAGTGTGGGACCAGTCAGGCACCATGTTTTGCGGAGATACGCAATGTGTCTCCAGTGCGCATCCACAGCCCGGTACGTTCTGTGCCAGCTCCTCACACTTTCCGTGCGAAAGTGAGCACCCAGCCAGGATGGGTTGTGCCGGCTCAGCGCTCCTGGTCTCCAGTACGCCTCCTCGGTCCAGGATATAGTGTGTGGACTATATGTTTTTCAAAACCAAGAAAGCGGAAACATCACTTTGTATTCCTCTCATATCCGTCCTGCTGGTAAGTGGTCCTTATGCTCAGTGGAGTAGTCTGTTAGAGTGTGTTAACTTGGTTGAACTTGTGAATGGTCCGTAAAGTAGATTTTCAAATTTTTCAGTCTTTAAAGTGCAGTTTCATAATTTCTCTCACCCAGCACAAAGATACTGTAAGTATTCAGTTATTCAAATTGCCACCATGATTTGAATAATTGTTTGGAATTGCGTTGTACTGACTAATGATGTGCTCTGAAGTGTGAAGGTTGTGGTAAGATCAGCATAAAGACACTTCCTGTCTGAATGCTAATCTGGATAGGTCCTTCTTCACCTTACTTTTTACAAACTCTACATACACCCACACTTGTCTATATGAACAAATTGAATAGGTATAAGCAATATTGCAAGCAATACGATAAGCAATATAAAAAACAATAAGCACACTGCAGTCCTTGCCAGCATGCCAGGAGCAGCCAGCGGCTTTGTGAAAGAGGATCTAACGATGAGAGATTCTCGTCACCTCTCTCTTGGTAAACGGCAGTCCTGGCCGATTACTTCACTCACACAGTGCGGTCAGGACTGCCTCGCAACCGCCTCATTTCCAAAGCACTTTAGACTGTTAGGAGTGTGGTTTCTCTGCCTTCTGTCTAGCTTCTCATGCATATTCAGCAAGCACTGGATGTAGCCTCCAGATGTTGTTGATAGGCAGAACTGGGTTGCATGTGCACTATTGAAACATCGCATGGAAATGTAATGGCATTCCTACATAGATATAGAAGGTCCTGGCGAGTAATGTCTTTGTGTGTTGATGGCTTTTACATGGCCTGTACAGATGCGAAGTCTCGTAGTGTAAGGGAAGCGGTGTATTTGGTTGAAGACAAATACTGTGCACTTATTGACACTTGATTGAGAATCCAACAAACATTCATTAAAATAAATGAGAGATAAAATAAGGTAACACTTAATTTGGATAGTCCAAAGTAGATGTTTTTTAGATGTTCAGTAGATGTTAAATAACTGTCAACAACATACACATGTACTGTCCACTAACCCTAACCCTTATCCTAACCCTAAACTTAGCCCTTACCCTAAAACCTTACCTTGGTCCTTACCCTAACCCTTATTCTAAACCTAACCCTAACCTTAGCAAGCATGTGCTTATCAATAGATAGTATGACCATCTGTAGATCATCTTATCATTATCCAAATAAAGTGTTACCTTAAATAATTTTTCAAACCCTATATTTAAAGCCACAATGCGTAAGATTCCCAGCCATTCATTGGTAACTTCAACTAATTTACCTCTTCATTTTCAAATAATAACATTTAAACACCTGACTTATTAGCAGCATCTGCAATGCTGGTGCAGAAATTCCTGAGGGGTATATCACAAACCAGGATCAATGTTAGCTAACATCGCTAAAAACTCTCAGACCTCTTTATTTCCTATTAAAAAAATGAAGTCGTTTTTGTTTGTTTCATTGGGTTTTTGTTTTTTTCCCTGTTTTGTTTAGTTACTCGGGGGTATGACATCTTTCATATTTTATTCAGGATTATTGAGAGTTTATTGTTCCAAAAATGGAACTGTAATGCCTCTAATAATAGTCTGGTGTGTCTGTAGGCACCTCAGAGGAGGTGGTGGTTCTCACTCCCTTCCATAGACTTACACAGTAATGATGATGGCTTGGGGAGGACGTCCTCATACCCAAGTCAAACGCTCAGATCTGTTACAGCATGTACTAACATCTTGTCGATCCAATCAAAGGAGCAGAAAACTAACCTAGTGCTATGCACTTTTTGCCTATGGCTGCTCACTGCGCTTTGCTAACACCGAAAAAAAAGGAAGATTGCCCATTATTTTGTTTTTGTAAGGACCCAAAAAACAGTGGGAGAACCTATTCAAGTAATTAGATACATTTTTAAAATGTTAAAAACAATGCAGCCTATTATTAGCTAGCTAGCTACAGCAGGCCACTTTGTAGGCTAACTGAAATGAGCTGCTAGCTAACTGTACACACTGTTAAGCTAAGTGAATTACATTTAAATCAGCCAGCTAACTTCCCATTAGCTTGAATTCTTGAGGTAATCATTTTAAATAAAAAACACAATTTCCAAATGCATTTGTAAATAACAGCCATGGAAGAGGGTGAAATTGCAGCTCCAGCTGTCAGGGAGAGTTTGGGTACTGCTGGATAGGGCAGTTCCAGTCCCTAGAGGGGAACACTTTGAGAACAGAGGGATAATAGTGTTGGAATCGGCTAAACTTTGAGTATTGAGATATTAAATAAATGATAGAGAATAAGCTTTGAATAGAAAGAGTGGAAGAGAATGGGTTTTGTGTCAGAAGTTAAGGGTTCTCTGTAAAAAGCCAGAAGGCTTTGGAATGTGTTTGATGGAGGAGAGGAGAGCGATGTGTTGATATAGGGAAGACAGATGGATATCTGTGGATTAGGTGAAGGAGAGGTTGAGGTCAGGACGTGAGGGGTGAGGTCAGTTCCCCTTAAGGGAGTAATCAGGGTTAGTATCTGGTTACCTTCTTTCTCTTGGCCATAAACTAAGGATTGGAGAGAGGGAGTGTCTTAAGTAGGATGTATATAACCAATGGAGAGAAAAGTTTTGCTGTCTGATTACAGCTGTACAGAACCGTTGGGACGAATTAAACTTGGTTAAAGCTTCTCTAGTGTCCGTGAGCTATTTACTCTATAAAATAAGAACCTATCAATAGCAATAGAAAACCTGTTTGCAGATAAATTAGAGAAGTCCTAATGAATGTCCCAAGACTGGGTATATCCTATATGCCATGAATTATATGTGTACCTACAGTACCAGTCAAAAGTTTGAACACAACTACTCATTCAAGGGTTTTTCTTTATTTGTTACTATTTTTTACATTGTAGAAACCACTACTAAAGGACACCAATAAGAAAAATAGACTTTCCTGGGCCAAGAAACACAAGCAATGGACATTAGAGAGGTGGAAATGTGTCCTTTGGTCTGATGAGTCCAAATTTTAGATTTTTGGTTCCAACTGCCGTGTCTTTGTGAGACGCAGAGTATAAATGAACGGATGATCTCCACATGTGTGGTTCCCAACGTGAAGCCTGGAGGAGGTGGTGTGGGGGTGCTTTGCTGGTGAGACTGTCTGTGATTTATTTAGAAATAAAGGCACACTTAACCCCAATGGCTACCACAGCATTCTGCAGCGGTACGCCATCCCATCTGGTTTGGGCTCACACCTCCAGGCTGTGTAGGGGCTATTTGAGTGATGGAGTGCTGCATCAGATGACCTGGCCTCCTCAATCACCCGACCTCAACCAAATTGAGATGGTTTGAGATGAGTTGGACCGCAGAGTGAAGAAAAAGCAGCCAACAAATGCTCAGCATATGTGGGAACTTCTTCAAGACTGTTGGAAAAGCATTCCTCATGAAGCTGTTGTAAGATGGTGCCAGAGGCTTTCACGTGCCAACAGCCGATTGGGTTTTTATGGATGTTTATTTGCGTTGTTTGTAACTTATTTTTTTACTTATTTTGCACATAATGTTGCCGCTACCGTCTCTTATGACCGAAATTAACTTCTAGACATCAGGACTGCGATTATTCACCATGGACCAGCAGAATAATTTTTTTCCTTTCACGACTCTGACAAGCCCGGCGCGAAGGATATACTGCTTCCTCGGGAACAGGCCCGATCCCCGTGATCTGCGTGAAGAGGAGGCGGAGAAAGAGGGGCCGAAGGTCAGCCTGCTTTCTGAGAATTCGTAGGGGATTGAATAAACCCCCACTTCCCTCCATTCTGCTAGCAAACATGCAATCTTTGGAGAATAAAAATCGAGGAGTTACGCGGAAGATTAATCTACAAACTGCACATTAAAAACTAACATCTTATGCTTCACGGAGTCGTGGTTGAACGATGACAATATCAACATACAGCTGCTTGTTATACGATGTACCGGCAGGATACAACAGCGGAGTCTGGTAAGAGAAGGGGCGGCGGTCTATCTATTTTTGTAAACAACAGCTGGTGCACGATATCTAAGGAAGTCTCGAGCTATTTCTTGCCTGAGGTAGAGTATCTCATAATAAGCTGTAGACCACACTACCTACCGAGAGAGATTTCAACTGTATTCTTTGTAGCTGTTTTACATACCACCATAGTCAGAGGCTGGCACTAAGACAGCATAGAATGAGCTGCATTCCACCATAAGCAAACAAGAAAACGCTCACCCAGAGGCGGCGCTCCAAGTAGCCGGGGACTTTAATGCAGGGAAACTTAAATTTGTTTTACCAAATTTCTATCAGCATGTTAAATGTGCATCCAGAGGAAAAAGACCTCTTGACCACCTATACTCCACACACAGACACGCATACAAAGCTCTCCCTCACCCTCCATTTGTCAAATCTGACCACAATTCTTACAAGCAACAATTAAAAGCAGGAAGCACCAGTGACTAGATCCATAAAAAAGTGATCAGAGGAATATGTTCCAGGATTTCTCCAATGGCATTGAGGAAGTGCATTGATGACGTCGTCCCCACAGTGACAGTACGTACATACCCCAACCAGAAGCCATGGATTACAGGCAGCATCCACACTGAGCTAAAGGCTAGAGCTGCCACTTTCAAGGAGCGGGACTCTAACCCGGAAGCTTATAAGAAATCCCGCTATGCCCTCAGATGGACCATCAAACAGGCAAAGCATCAATACAGGACTAAGATCGAATCGTACTACACCGGCTCTGACGCTCGTCGGACGTGGCAGGGCTTGCAAACCATTACAGACTACAAAGGGAAGTACACCCAAGAGCTGCCCAGTGACACGAGCCTATCACACGAGCTAAACTACTTCTATGCTCGCTTCGAGGCAAATAACATTGAAACACGCATGAGAGCACCAGCTGTTCCGGACGGAAGACTGTGTGATCACGCTTTCCACAGCCGATGTGAGTAAGACCTTTAAACAGGTCAACATTCACAAGGCCGCAGAGCCAGACAGATTACCAGGACGTGTATTCAAAGCATGCACTGACTGATAATCATAGTAATCCGTCCTGACGGGTTGCATCATAGCCTGGTATGGCAACTGCTCGGCCTCCGACCACAAGGCACTACAGAGGGTAGCGCATACGGCCCAGTACATCACCGGGGCCAAGCTTCCTGCCATCCAGGACCTCTATACCAGGCGGTATCAGAGGAAGGCCATAAAAATCGTCAAAGACTCCAGCCACCCTATTCATAGACTGTTCTCTCTGCTACCGCACGGCAAGCGGTACCGGAGCACCAAGTATAGGTCCAAGAGGCTTCTAATCAGCTTCTACCTCCAAGCCATAAGACTCCTGAACAGCTAATCAAATGGCTACCCAGACTATTTGCACCCCCCACGCTGCTGCTACTACCTCTCTGTTATTATCTATGCATAGCCACTTTAACAACCCTACCTGCATGTACATAATTATCTCAATTACCGTGACACCAGTGCCCCCGCACATTGACTCTGTACCAGTAAACTCTGTATATAGCCCCACTAATGTTATTCACTGCTGCTCTTTAATTATTTATTTTTCTTATTTCTTACTTTTTCCTTTATTTGATTTTTTAGGAATTTTCTTTAAACTGCATCGTTGGTTAAGGGCTTGTAAGTAAGCATTTGACTGTAAGGTCTGTTGTATTCGGCGCATGTGACAAATACAATTTGATATGATTTGACCAACTGGCAAATGTCTTCACTGACATTTTCAACCTCTCCCTCTCTGAGTCTGTAATACCAACATGTTTCAAGCAGACCACCATAGTCCCAGTGCCCAAGAACACTAAGGTAACCTGCCTAAATGACTACCGACCCGTAGCACTCACATCTGTAGCTATGAAGTGCTTAGAAAGAGTGGCTCACATCAACACCAACATCCCAGAAACCATAGACCCACTCCAATTTGCATACTGCCCAAACAGAACCACAGATGATGCAATCTCTATTGCACTCCACACTGCCCTTTCACACCTGGACAAAAGGAACACCTATGTGAGAATGCTATTCATTGACTACAGCTCAGCGTTCAACACCATAGTGCCCTCAAAGATCATCTATAAGCTAAGGACCCTGGTACTAAACACCTCCCTCTGCAACTGGATCCTGGACTTCCTGACGGGCCGCACCCAGGTGGTAAGGGTAGGTAATAACACATCAGCCACGCTGATCCTCAACACATGGGCACCTCAGGGGTGTGTGCTCAGTCCCCTCCTGTACTCCCTGTTTACTCATGACTGCACAGCCAGGCACGACTCCAACACCATCATTAAATTTGACGATGACACAACAGTGATAGGCCTGATCACCGACAACGACGAGACAGCCTATAGGGAGGAGGTCAGAGACCTGGCTGTGTGGTGCCAGGACAACAACCTCTCCCTCATCTCAATCAAGACAAAGGAGATGATTGTGGACTACAGGAAAAACAGGACCGAGCACACCCCCATTCTCATCGACTGGGCTGCAGTGGAGCAGGTTGAGAGCTTCAAGTTCCTTGGTGTCCACATCACCAACAAACTAACATGATTCAAGCACACCAAGACAGTCGTGAAGAGGGCACGACAAAACCTATTACCCCTCAGGAGCGGGAAAAGATTAGGCATGGGTCCTCAGATCCTCAAAAGTTTATATTGCCGCACCATCAAGAGCATCCTGATGGGTTGCATCACTGCCTGGTATGGCAACTGCTCGGCCTCCGACCACAAGGCATTACAGAGGGTAGTGAAAACAGCCCAGTACATCACTGAGGTCAAGCTTCCTTCCATCAAGGATCTCCATACCAGGTGGTGTCAGAGGAAAGGCCCTAAAAATTGTCAGACTCCAGCCCTCTAGTCATAGACTGTTGTCTCTGCTACCACACGGCAAGCGGAGCGCCAAGTCTAGGTCCAAGAGGCTTCTAAGACTCCTGAACATCTAGTCAAATGGCTACCCAGACTATGTGCAGTGCCCCCCCCCCCCCCCCTCCTACCCCCTCTTTACACCACTGTACTCTCTGTTGTCAATACATAGTCACTTTAATAACTCTACCTACATGTACATACTACCTCAACTAACCGGTGCCCTTGCACATTGACTGGATCGGTACCCCCCTGTATATAGTCTCACTATTGTAATTTTACAGCTGCTCTTTCATTACTTGTTACTTTTATTTTTTATTCTTATCTCTATTTTTGTGAAACTGCATTGTTGGTTAACGGGCTCGTAAGTAAGCATTTCACTGTAAGGTCGACACCTGTTGTATTTGGCGCATGTGACTAATACAATTGATTTGATTTGAGAATGCCAAGAGTGTACAAAGCTAATCATCAAGGCAAAGGGTGTCTACTTTGAAGAATCTCAAATATAACATATATTTTAATTTGTTTAACACTTTTTTGGTTACTACATGATTCCATATGTGTTATTTCATAGTTTTGATGTCTTCACTATTGTTCTACAATGTAGAACATAGTGAAAATAAAGAAAAACCCTTGGATGAGTAGGCGTGTCCAAACTTTTGACTGGTACTGTATGTTAGCAATGTTGTATACAAAAATACAGTTAAATATCACACCCAATGTATAAACCTATTACAACTGGAGCAGGCCAACCCCGCTGAAGGTCTGATGGGTGTGTAGTGTTCCCAGCAATAATAATATGCATGTCAATCTCTCCTGGCTCAAAGTCGAGGAGAGATTGACTCCATCACTACTTGTATTTGTGAAAGGTATTGACTTGTTGAAAGCACCGAGGTGTCTGTTTAAACTACTAGCACACAGCTTGGACACCCATGCATACCCCCACAAGACATGCCACCAGAGGTCTCTTCACAGTCCCCAAGTCCAGAAAAGACTATGGGAGGCGCACAGTACTACATAGAGCCATGATTACATGGAACTCTATTCCACATCAGGTAACTGATGCAAGCACCAGAATCAGATTTTAAAAAACATAAAAAATACACCTTATGGAACAGCGGGGACTGTGAAGCAACATAAACATAGGCACAGACACATGCATACACACACAAAAACATATGCACTATACACATGGGTACACATGCATTTTGTGTTGTAGATATGTGGTAGTGGAGTATGGGCCAGAGGGCACACACTTAGTGTGTTGTGAATTATGTAATGAATGTATTGTAATGTTTTAAAAATTGTATAACTGCATTAACTTTGCCAGACCCCAGAAAGAGTCGCTGCTTCCTTGGCAGCAGCTAATGGGGATCCATTATAAATACAAATACCTGACTCAACTTATCAAACCTAATGAGTTGATAATCAAGTGCGCTATTGCTGGGCAGGAATAGAAGTCTGCTCACCCAATAGGTCAGGAATCAGTGCAGCAAGGTTTGCCACTGCTTTTTGTTGATGTTGTTCACCTGAAATGATGCTTTAGTAATAAAAAATATATATTATCTATTGTTGTTTAGACCAATTTGTCTAATTTTTACATATGAGTAAGCTTATTTCTACATTTTGAAGGGCTGATGTTTTGATTCTTTGAAGTGTTTAAATGTGTTTTTTTTTGTTGATTAATCACAGATCACATTCCTGTAATAAAGAGGGGAAGGGGTGATACCATTATCACTTATGTGTTGGATGGTTAGTCTAACTGCACATCTTTGTGGCGTTCGTCTTCACAGTACAATCCTGTTCTGCTACGAGTGGAAGAGTTGAGCTCTTCTCCAACACCATCCATCCATGATGGACCTGTCCTGCACACTGCTACTACCTTGACGAACTGGCCTGGTCCCATTCCCCATAATATTTTACTATTAATGCCTTTAATAAATGTTTTAGTTACAAATAATTTGTCTTAGACGATTTTTCAAACGAGCTTTGCCGTCCCATCCTCCGAAATGTTTCAAGTCACCTCCACTGATGCGTGTACGTGTATTAACATATTTTCCTACCTTATCAGGACCACAGTGTGTGTGTGTGTGTGTGTGTGTGTGTGTGTGTGTGTGTGTGTGTGTGTGTGTGTGTGTGTGTGTGTGTGTGTGTGTGTGTGTGTGTGTGTGTGTGTGTGTGTGTGTGTGTGTGTGTGTGTGTGTGTGTGTGTGCGCGCGCGCGCGCGCGAGTGCTTTCGACTGTCAGTCAACTCAGGGAATGTCCAATGCAAAGTGTCACACCATGCCCTATACACATTGTACAAAACATTAGGAACACCTGCTCTTTCCATGACATACACTGACCAGGTGAATCCAGGTAAAAGCTATGATCCCTTATTGATGTCACCGGTCAAATCCACTTCAAATCAGTGTAGATGTAGAGGAGGAGTCAGGTTTCAGAAAGATCTTTAAGCATTGAGACATGGATTGTGTGTGTGTGCCATTCAGAGGGTGAAGACAAAATATTGAAGTACCTTTGAACAGGGTATGGTAATAGGTGCCAGGCGCACCGGTTTGAATTCAAGAACTGCAACGCTGATGGGTTTTCCACGCTCAATAGTTTACCGTGTGTATCAAGAATGGTCCACTACCCAAAGGATATCCAGCCAACTTGAAACAACTGTGGGAAGCATTGGAGTCAACATGGGTCAGCATCCCTGTGGAATGCTTTCGACACCTTGTAGAGTGCATGTCCCGACGAATTGAGGCTGTTCTGTGGGCAAAATGTGTTCCTAATGTTTTGTGCACTCAGTGTATGTTTCCAAGACTACCGTTTTAAAAGGAGTATCACTCGCTCTCTCTCTCTCTGTAATTAGCGTAATAATGAGGTAAGTATGAAAAGCAAACACAAGTCCTCAGTAATAATAACTGTGTGTATGAATGTAATTGGACTTGCTAGTTTCTATTGCTGAGTGTGGAGTATGTCGGTGTGGATTCCCTATCGTTTATTATGACTCAATGGTAAAACAAATACAGGAGAGTTGAGTATGTAGAGAAGGAGGAGAAGAGGGGACCTCTCATGTACATCCAGTGGTGATTTTAGCTTGTAAATCTTGGTGAGAGGAAAAAGGAATATGGGATGCATGCCAGCAAAGCCACTACACAACACAACACTAAACAATACATTAATTGCACTATAACGGTGACAAACGGTGCCCACAAACTGTTAGGGCCTACATAAAGCTGTCCCAAAAGCAGAATCCCACACCTTACCACTGCTACACCTGGCTTTCAGCAGAGCCTTGTCTGGCAGCGAAACAGTTCATTCAGCCTCATTTACTGCCTTTTTAAAAAACATAGCTGATATAGCTGATATAGCTGATATGACTGATATGGCTGATATTTAAAAAAAACATAGCTGATATGGCTTAAACAAATGTGGTTTCTACTGACAACTGAGATGTACAACCTATGGCATAAGGGGATGACAAGCGGGTAAGAGGCAATCTGTAATTTTGATTGAGACATTAATGAGCGAGCGACGACAGACGTAGTCAATATAACTATTTGTTCAACACTTTTGAAATGTACAGTGACAGAATTCAGAACATGGGCCGTTCTTACAGTGTACTCCCTGTACAACAGGTCAGAACCGTAGGATAAATAAAGGGGGCATATAAACAGACAATGAAATCTCTTACAATATTCGATGATTACATTTCTCTAAAACAGTTTATAGGCTACATGTGCATCACCAAGTCAGAACAGTAGGCAAAATTATTAAGGTGAAAATAGACCAAATTATTAGGGTGAGGCTGTTTGGGTCTTTGCGTGTCAAAAAAGATGCACGTCATGTAACACTCTTTGACGTGTTAAATAAGCTGACATCTCAGTTGCTTATTACATCATTTATACAGCAGCATACAAGACCTTTTTGGACTCAACTTGTGAAGGAAGAGCAGCGGTCATTTGTGGGCAAAATTTGTCATCAAACTTTGTCATCAAAGTCTGGTATTCTCTGGATTTATGGTGGGAACTCGGGGGGAAAAAACACAGCCACTCCATTGGATAGCAGGCTAACGTTAGTGGTTGCTTTGCAATGCTTGCAGTTAGCCACTGATTCCTTACAAACCACTCATTGCTGAATTTGCCATTTCCAAACTTGTGTAATCTTTATGTCCGATGAGCACCGATACGTTTTATCTATAATTTCTCTTCATATGACAAGGATTAAAACTTATTTGCCAGTAGATTGTCGACTTGATTCATGATGATGACTGCTAGCTAAGACTTTGAAAGTAAGATGTTGACATGATCAGTCCAATCAAAGCTTCTGTACATATAATGTGATTTGACGTAATTTTATCTGCCAATGACATTGAGCCTTCTATTGCAGGACCCAAAGGGCAGAAATGTTGGATGTCTACCCTTACTAAGGACGTAAACTTAGCGATGACGTACTGTCCCCATGAGTGACAGAACACTGAGCCAATCACGGCTCAATGATCCTATTTTCTGCTGGCTCCCACCACCACCACTGAGCTAGGCTGAAACACCTGCATTTTGGAGCTGCATCACTCAAGAAAAAAAAAAGAGACCATGTTTGTATGCAGATTTATTTACTCAATGATATATATATTTTTTACATCGTTTGCAAGCTGATATGTGACACGTATTAATGCCAAAATAACATGCAAAACAGGCTCTGCCCCACCTGCCCTGAATGACGGTTCGCCACTGTGTACATCTGCCATCTTTCATCTCTGCTGTGAAGGCAAATAATTGATTTTTGATTACTGTCATCCTCACCCACTGTGGGAGCTTCTTCAAACACAGCCTCTGCAATGGATGAAAACAGTGTGTGTGTGTTTGTGTTTGCAAAGCCATCACTGCTATCTGCAGAGGAAGTCACCAACCCATCTCCCATCTCCTGTTTTGACTTCTATATATGAAATCACCAACGTATTCATGCATTTGATTCTAAAAAGATAAATTCCCATCACCCCGAAATTAACGTACACACAAAATTAACAGGCACACACACAGACACAGCGGTGTGATGCTGACTCTTACCCAGCCCTGTCTCCTCTCTGAAACATCATCAAGCAGGGACATCATGCCCTTCACCATCCCCCCTGCCTGGCACAATCAGAGAGTGCATAGAGAGCTAGGATTGAGCAGAGTGAGCACCCTACCACAACAATGACAGGGGTGAGGAAGGGGGGGGGGGGGTTAAGGGATTGAGTGGATGGGATGAGTGGAAAGTAATGATGGTAATGATGAGGCAGAAGGGGGTCTGTGCACTTGAGTAATAAGTAATAAGGAGCAGCATGATCTGGAGTTTTCAGAACGTTTTAAATAGGATGAAAGTAAAGAAATCAGTGGTGAAAAGTACTTAAGTAAAAATACTTGAAAGTCCTACTTAAGTCGTTTTTGGGGGTATCTGTACTTTACTATTTATATTTTGACAACTTTTACTTCACTATATTCCTGACTAAAAGAATGTGGTTTTTACGCCATACATTTTCCTTGACACCCAAAAGTTTTCATTACATTTTGAATGCTTGGCAGGACAGGAAAATTGTCCAATTCACACACTTGTCAAGAGAACATGCCCGATCATCCTTACTGCATCTGATCTGGCGGACTCACTAAACACAAACGCTTTGCTTGTAAATTATGTCTGCGTGCTGGAGTGTGTCCCTGACAATCATTACATTTAAAAAAACAAGAATATAGTGCTGTCTGGTTTGCTAAATATAAGGAATTTGAAATTATTTATACTTTGATACTTAAGTATATTTTAGCAATTACATTTTCTTTTGATACTTAAGTATATTTAAAACCAAATACTTTTAGACTTTTACTCAAGTAGTATTTTACTGGGTGACTGTCACTTTGGCTTATTTTCTCGTAAGGTATCTGTACTTTTACTCAAGTTTGACAATTGTGTTGTTTTCCCTTCACTTAAAGAAATACTACCCTACTTCTCTGCAACAACCGAACATCCTAGCTCCTCCTGCAACTTCCCTCACATTCTTGCCCTAGCTTTTTAATCAGCTGGCTACTTTTTTGCTTTTGTTTGACCACCACCTCTGCCCATAAAAAACTCTTGGAATGCAGCGATACAGTAGCGGAGTATGTGTGTGCGGACATGCGTGTGTGCTTGAGTGTGTCTGTCTGTCTGTGTGTGTTCACCCTACAACACTTCTTGCATCCTTAACTTTATAGGGAAACCCTGTAATACAATGTGGGAGTCCAGTAAAATCCTCCCAAGGAGTAGGAGGACGACGGGTATGGCTTGTAAAGTTCCCACCAAGCCAGAACACAAAACCCCATGTTGAAGCTTCAGTCTGCGAGAAGTGCACTGAAATCGGGTCTGAAAGATACTCAGACATGAAGCTGGGTTGTTGCCTTTCTCGGAGGTGAAGCGGAAAAAACAGCACTCTCTGCACTAAATAATCATATAATTTCCTCTACTTTAGAAGCGGAAACAATAACATTAAATGGAGATCTATAAATCTATATTTCAACAGCTGCTATGCCTCCTCGCCGCTTATTGAGATTCAGCCAGCAAAGTCAGTCTTTGTCATTAAGGAAGACTAATATAAACAGAGAAGTAGTTAAGAAGTTAATTAAGGTATGAGGAATCATCTCACATCTCAACTAATCACTATGCATTAGAGAGTGGATTAGGTTGTGTTATGAGTTGTTGGATAAGATGATGAGGTGGGTAATGTCTTGTCTGTGTGTGTGCTTGTGTGTGCACGAGCGTGCGTGTGTGTGTGTGTGTCCAGTCATTGATACTGACTGAACACAAATGGATGTTAGAGAATGGGAAACATTGTTTCCTTTTAACGTCAGATTGTAAACAGCTTCAAAACAAAGGCTTGGAGAGTGAGGGCTGGGAAAAAGCACGCTGTAAGAATCTGGACTGGGCAAGAGTCACACTCCCACTCTAAAAATTACCATATTTTATCTACAATCAAGTCTTCAATTCATGTAAAAAAATATATACACTTCTAGTCAAAGAATATTGAACGCCTACTCATTCAAGGGTTTTTCTTTATTTTTTACTATTTTCTAAATTGTAGAATAATAGTGAAGACATCAAAACTATGAAAAAACACATATGGAATCAAGTAGTAAGTAAAAAAGTGTTAAACAAATCAAAATATATTTGAGATTTGAGATTCTTCAAATAGCAACCCTTTGCCTTGATCACAGCTTTGCACACTCTTGGCATTCTCTCAACTAGCTTCTTTATGTATTTTGTATTTATTTTATTTCACCTTTATATAACCAGGTATAACCACCTTTATATAACCAGGCGACCTGGCAACCTGGCCAAGATAAAGCAAAGCAGTGCGACAAAAACAACAACACAGAGTTACACATGGGATAAACAAACGTACAGTCAATAATACAATAGAAAGAAGAAGAAAAAAAACGATAGAAAAATCTATATACAGTGTGTGCAAATGTAGTAAGATTAGACTATGGCAATAAATAGGCCATAGTGGCGAAATAATTACAATTTAGCATTAACACTGGAGTGATAGATGTGCAAATGATGATGTGCAAGTAGAGATACTGGGGTGCAAAAGAGCAAAAATAAATAACAATTTGGGGAATGAGGTAGTTGGGTGGGCTATTTATAGATGGGCTGTGTACAGGTGTAGTGATCGGTAAGCTGCTCTGACAGCTGATGCTTAAAGTTAGTGAGGAAGATATGTCTCCAGCTTCAGTGATTTTTGCAATTCGTTCAGTGATTTTTGCAATTCGCTTCACCTGGAATGCTTTTCCAACAGTCGTGAAGGAGTTCCCACATATGCTGAGCATTTGTTGGCTGCTTTTCCTATACTCTGCGGTCCGACTCATCCCAAACCATCTCAATTTGGTTGAGGTCGGGGTATTGAGGAGGCCAGGTCATCTGATGCAGCACTCCACTCTCCTTCTTGGTAAAATAACCCTTACACGGCCTGGAGATGTGTTGGGTTATTGTCCTGTTGAAAAACAAATTATAGTTCCACTAAGCCCAAACCAGATTGGATGGCGTATCACTGCAGAATGCTTTGGTAGCCATGCTGGTTAAGTGTGCCTTGAATTCTAAATAAATCACAGACACTGTCACCAGCAAAGCACCCCCACACCATAACACCTCCTCCTCCAAGCTTTAACACCACCTCCTCCTCCAACGGAGATCATCCATTCACCCAAACCACGTCTAACAAAGACACAGCGGTTGAAACCAAAAATCTCCAATTTGGACTCCAGACCAAAGGACAAATTTCCACCAGTCTAATGTCCATTGCTCGTGTTTCTTGGCCCAAGCAAGTTTCTTCTTCGTCTTTGCAGCAATTCGACCATGAAGGCCTGATTAAAACAGTCTCCTCTGAACAGTTGATGTTGAAATGTGTCTGTTACTTGAACTCTGTGAAGCATTTATTTGGGCTGCAATCTGAGGCTGGTAACTCTGTAGCAGAGGTAACTCTGGGGCTTCCATTCCTGTGGCGGTCCTCATGAGAGCCAGTTTCATCATAGCGCTTGAAGGTTATTGCGACTGCAATTTTCCGTATTGATTAATATGGACTTGGTATTTTACCAAACAGGGCAATATTCTGTATACCACCCTTACCTCATCACAACACAACTGATTGGCTCAAACGCATTAAAAAGGAAAGAAATTCAACAAATTAACTTTAAGAAGGCACACCTGTTAATTGAAATTCATTCCTGGTGACTACCTCATGAAGCTGGTTGAGAGAATGCCAAGAGTGTGCAAAGCTGTCATCAAGGCAAAACTATTTGAAGAATCTCAAAATATAAAATACATTTTTAATTGTTTAACTTTTTTGGGGTTACTACATGATTCCATATGTGTTATTTCATAGTTTTGATGTCTTCACTCTTATTCTACAATGTAGAAAATATAAAAAATTAAGAAAAACCCTTGAATGAGTAGATGTTCTAAAAGGTTTGACCTGTAGTGTGTGTGTATATATATATATTTTATACATATATTTTTTTATATCTCTCAGATGTTTTTGGGACTATCTGCTGTTCCATGTAGTGAATCTGTTATTGAATGCGTTTGTAAGGGTTAAAAATAATTTTATCAAATCATTATTTTATATATTTTTGGGGATACTTTAAGGGGTCTTAAAATTCAAAATCAAATAGCTAAGTGATCCTTGGTAAGACCTTCTCAAAACATTCCCATATAGTTTAGTAGAACCCCTACCCCAGCTTAGACAAGGCTTAGACTCTGATGTGTTTATAAAAATCCCAGATTTTTTTTTACACATTAAACCTTTCAAAGTAATGTCCAGTCATTAACTAAAAATGATAATAATGTTTCTAATGTAGATACCGAAAACTTGCAACTCAGTCATGGTTGATGTTGTGCAAAGTAACACTATGTTTAAACCAGTCACACCCTGATCGGTTTCACCTGTCTTTGTGCTTGTCTCCACACCCCTCCAAGTGTCGCCCAACTTCCCCATTATCCCCAGTGGATTTATACCTGTGTTCTTTGTCTGTTGCCAGTTCGTTTTGTTTTCCCCTTGCTCTTGTCTTTTTCTAGTTCCTGTTTTCTAGTTTTCCAGGATTTGACCATCCTACCCTGAGCCTGTCTGCCGTTCTGTACCTTGTCACACCACCCTGGATTATTGACCTCTGCCTGCCCTGACCCCGAGACTACCTGCCATTCTGTACCTTATGGACTCTGATCTGGATTACTGACCTCTGCCTGCCCTTGACCTGTCCTTTTGTCTGCCCTCTGTTCTAGTAATAAACGTTTGTTACTTCGACACTGTCTGCATCTGGGTCTTCTCCTGAAACGTGATAAAACCAGCATAACGCATGATAGGATCCAGTTACAAACATAACAAAGCATACTGCAGAAACAACAAAAAGTGCTTTATCATTGTGTATACAGTATATAGCATCAAGTGACTTTGTGAATTAAGTCCTTATACAGTTTACATCCCTCTCCTCAATCCTCTGTTGCTAGGTGATGGGAAGACTGCAGGGGTCATAGATTAAGTCTGTGTGACCTTTACAGAGAAAATGAAAGGAAACACGCCTGCAAATATAATAATGCACATACTTGCACGCACACACATTCGCACACCAGTGGAGGCTCCTCAGGGCAGGAAGGGGAGGACCCTCCTCCTCAGTGAAAAATAAAAAAGGTGAAACAAAGCTATCCTTTTTATATATTAGCTGTCCTCTGGCCACACCATGGTGCTACCCTACAGAGTGCTGTTGAGGCTACTGTAGACCTGCATTGCAAAACAGTTTGTTGGCATCAATTATTTGGTGACGTGAATATATTTAGTATCGTTTTTTTTGTCCTCCTCTGGGTACATTGACTTCAATACAAAACCTAGGAGGCTCGTCGTTCTCACCCCCTTCCATAGACCTACACAGTAATTATGACAACTTCCAGAGGACGTCCCCCAAACAATCAGAGTTCTTGCAGCATGAACTGACACGTTGTCCACCCAATCAAAGGATCAGAGAGTACTGAAAGCATAAGCTAGAGCTAGCTAGCACTGGAGTGCAGTGCAGTGCATAAAATGTGGTGAGTGGTTGACTCAAAGAGAAAGACAATCGTTGAATAGTTTTGAACAAATTAATTTCTTTAAAAAGAAGAGGAAGCAAGAGAGAGAGAGCTAGCTATATTTTGTTTTTTAACTTTCACTTTCACTTACTTAGCGAATGGAGTTAATTAGTTTAGCCTACGTTTGTAGACTTGATTATTCACAGTCATTCTTAGCTTAGCTAAATGGTGTAGTCGTTGTGCGTTCTCAATGGACATTGTTAAATGGGGTACTTGGTAAATTCGCTCAGGCTATTGTTTGGATTTCAGTGCAGTTGTCTGAATGTACCAGAGCACAGAATAACGGATGAATTTACGAATGCTCAACGCCCGTTGAATATGGCCAGTGTAAAATTGGCAGTATATATGGGCGAGAGCACGAATTATGTTTACAAAAGGTCAAACTTTGCATCACACCACATTTAAACAATCGCTAAAAGGTGTAGATTTGAGGGTTCTGTGATACAATATGTCATGAATTTGTTATTGCTGTAAAAAGACGAAGAAACTCATATGCCAAACATCACCACATTAGTATACTATGTGGTAGAGCAGGGTCACAAGGCATCATATGGGAAAGTACAACCAGGGAATTAATAGATAACACATTTGTTGGTTTCGAGAACAATGCGACTCAGGAAAAACCCCTGGGGGTTTTAATCTCGTGCGACACTTCATTTAGTTTTATTCTAAAATAGATTTATAGAATTGACAAAAGGGAGGAGGGGTCACAAGTGATTAAAGTGGCCTCCCTGTGAATAGAAGATATGTTTGTTTTGACTATAATAAAACAAATATGTTCACCTGGTATAGTAACGTTAGACGGAAAGACAGAGCTAGCGGTAAGACAGAGGTAGAGTATGGTTGAGATTGTAGAGAGCTTTCTGAGTTTAAGGAAACAGAGATGTAGACTAGTGAAGGTAACAAAGGAAGCTCAGTCAATTGGAAAGTGAGAATTTCGCATTTGAATTGATTAAGATTTGGCTGATGTATTTTATACATTTGGTGTATTACAGGTTAATCTTAAAATAACAGACGTTTAATACATGTGAGGCAGAAAGGGAATATCCAGCAGAGGTTGGTTTTAAAAATATAGAGTCATATTGTTAGGGTAGACTACAAAGAAAACATTGTCTTCTAGTAAAGAGAGAATAATCATGGTTTGGTTTCTTTTCATTTCTAAACCTTACGATGGGTGGCACTGACGAAGTCATTGATAATTTGGGTTGATGTAAACCCAATGACGTTTGACAGGTTGTGAATGGTAATATGTTAGATTTTTTTTATACAGCACTCTATGTGATATTTTAGTAATTTGAAAAGCTGAGGTTTCAATACAAGGTTAAATTATGAATAGAGGGATTGAGCCTTGATATTGTAAAACAGATTAGCTACGGTTAAAAGCGAGCGGGCAATGGGACATTTGAAGTAGAGGTAATGAGAAACGTTCTTTGACAGTTCCTGATTATTTGTCACGCCCTGACCTTAGAGATCCTTTATATGTCTCTATTTTGGTTTGGTCAGGGCGTGAGTTGGGGTGGGCATTCTATGTTTTGTGTTCTATGTTTTCTATTTCTGTGTGTTTGGCCGGGTGTGGTTCTCAGAGGCAGCGGTCTATCGTTGTCTCTGATTGAGAACCATACTTAGGTAGCCTTTTCCCACCTGTGTTTTGTGGGTAGTTGTTTTCTGTTTTGTGTCTGCACCAGACCGAACTGTTTCGGTTTCGTTCGTTCTCTTTGTTGTTTTTTTGTTATTCAGTGTTCAGTTTTATGAATAAATCATGAACTTACCACGCTGCGCTTTGGTCCACTTCTTCATGCAACGATGGCCGTTACAATATTGTTGCTTGGTTTTATAGTTTAGGTAACATCAGTGAATTTGAGCTGGAAGTTTATGTATTCAAAAATTATAATCTGTTTCCATTACGTGGAACAGTGTCCAGTAATTAAAGTAGATTGAAATAAGTATTGAATATTAAGCTGATAAGACAACACCAACTTTTTGAAGGTTCTATATTTGTTATACAACAGGTGTATATTTTGACTAAATTAATGCAACAGGTGGCAATGATTAGATTGCCAGAAAGGTGTTACGGGTTTGTTTATTTTAGGTGTCGATTCCACTTAATGGAACACTGTATTGTTTGATGTGTCTTGAGTAGGATTCTTTCTTCCAGGACAGATGGAAGTCCATTACAGTATGTACGTTAAGGAAGACATAGGAGATGCCTGAGATCAACTATCACTGATTCCTTATGCTAAAGAAATGTACACTTTCTCTTCCAGGAGAATGGGGGTAGTCATGTTTCCCGAGGCTACGGTCTTGGGGGAACAGTTAGTGAAATTCGGCAGTTTTATAGGTATAATGGTATCCGGATTCGGTGGTAAAGAGGAGCTACCAAATTAAATAAGGCCTTGCCATTTTTGTTAGTTTTTGCCATATAGTTTACCACACACAAACACACACAACTTACTGGTTATGATTATGGGTTAGTGCCAAGGTATTTCAAAAGGGGCACACACACACACATGGAATATTTAGAAGTTTTTATTTTCTGAGTTTAATTGAACACGTGAATTCTTTTGATAATAAATGTACTAGAAACTTACTAGAAACCTGGGATACGAAATGTATGAAATGTTTGATGGTTTTTCATTAGTCTAATATAGTAAGAAACACTTCGTTGAAGGGTTTGTATGACCTCTAACCTCGTTCTTTACTTTCTAGTGTTGTTTGATGGCCCTCACTGGAAAGCCAAAATAAATTTATCATCCAATGTAAGGTGATATGTAATGATGATAATTACGAAGAAGGTTATAATTAAGTGTGAGATTTGGACCACGAGAAGGATAGACCTGTCTCTGGTCTATTTTTCTATTCCTTGAATCAAGTTATGGGTAAAAAAAAAAATCATCTTTGGGGAGTTATTATGGGTAGTGATTCTAATTTGATTTTGTTATTTTAAAATTAACCAGTAGTGTTTTTGCACATTAGTCACTATGTGAGTCGTGTCAAAGTGGAGGAATTACAGTCTCTTGAGGTTTTTGGGTAGAGGTTTACACACCTTGAGTTATATGTAGCTATGTATCGAATGATGTATGAAGGAGTGTATTGTGGTTTGTCTGTTTTGTTTGATAAATCTCACCAGATTGGGTCTGCTGGATGATCGAGATTACTTCCTAAGGATTAGCGGTCTCATTTCCTGATCCTATGACTACGATGAGATTGACAGTGTGAGCATTGTTTCAGCAGAATGTGTTGTTATTCTCTTTGACATTTGTTTTACAGATTTGTGTTAAGAATATTGTTAGTCGTAATAATTTGTTATACAGTACATCATTTGTTTTCGATTTCTTGAAATGCTTGTCTGGATTTCCTGAATCAGAGATGCACTGAACTGAATTGTTGTTCTGATCTGTCCTTCTCGAGGTTATGGTGGAGATGGTATCTAGATGCATGGAAGGGATAATTTGACCAAATGGGGTGGACCTCAAAACCCTCTCTAACCAGCTGAAGAACTGGCGTTCCAGTTGAAGTTATCGACTGCCTTTTCTCTCATGCCTTTTCTCTCAGGAGTGGAACAGATGTCCGTTCCAAAACTTCTCATATCCTAGTATACTGGTTGGCAAATGGACAATACATAATAGGAGTTGTGGTGGGGCTCAGGTGACATTGAAATTGGGACATTGTCATGGGCCATCCACTTTTAACTGTGAAGCTATCTGAAGAATAAAAAATAAGAAATGCCAGATTGAGTGCCGGGAAAGGGAGGGGATTGGTCAACTGAATTGTTTTCAACTTGTCTAAAATTATTATTTGGGGTATCGGGGTGATTGAGGAGGTCTATACATCGCTACATTTATAGTAATTTAGGCTAAGAATGAATTGAGATACTGATCAGTAATTATAACCCTGATGAGAGCGTTAATTGGGTTAATTATAAGGTGAATATATTATATATTAATATAAATGTGCATTCTGCCAGTGTTGATGTGTGCTAAGTTGAGGTTTTAATTTTGAGTGATTGAACCGATGTGAATCACTGAGCAATGTCATTCTAAATGTTGTTTGGATAATTGAGAATTTCTTATGATTTGGAAACTGAATGATGTTAATACTGACTGCTTGAGTTGAGTAAGTTTTAGTATGTTAATAACTATATGGGTGGAGAAATTAATATATTATGGATTAATTGTTTTAATTGATGACATGGGTAAAGAAGTTGTGTACTATGTTGAGACTATTCTCAGCATGCCTTGGTGAATGGAGGGGAGAACTCCAAACCTGAGAGTGAAACTGATGTTAATCTATTTTTTTAACCTTTATTTATAACTAGGCAAGTCAGTTAAAAACAAATATTTTCAATGACGGCCTAGGAACAGTGGGTTAACTGCCTTGTTCAGGGCCAGAACGACAGATTTTTACCTTGTCAGCTCAGGGATTCGATCTTGCAACCTTTTAGTTACTAGCCTTTTAGTTACTAGGCAATTTCATTGGCTGTTGGCGAGGTTTCCAGACAGGTTAATGCAACCGCTGTGTCAGATTTCAAAAAAACTTTAACGAAAAAGCATAATCTGAGTACGGCGCTCAGAGACCAAAACAGCCAAAGAAATATCCGCCATAATGTGCAGTCAACATTAGTCAGAAATAGCATTATAAATATTCACTTACCTTTGATGATCTTCATCAGAATGCACTCCCAGGAATCCCAGTTCCACAATAAATGTTTGATTTGTACGATAAAGTTCATAATTTATGTCCAAACACCTCCATGTGTTAGGGCGTTTAGTAAACAAATCGAAACTCACGAGGCGCGGGCAAGTCTAGCGGAAATGTCGGAGGAAAATTCCCAAAAGTTATATTACTGGTCGTAGAAACATATCGAACGATGTATAGAATCAATCTTTAGGATGTTTTTATCATAAATGTTCAATAATGTCCCAACCGGAGAATTCCTTTGCCTGTAGAAAAGCCATGGAATGAGAGCTACTTTTCACATGAACGAGTGTCAAGAGTTTGTGGCACTCTGCCAGACCACTGACTCAAAGAGCCCTTATGAGCCCCTCCTTTACAGTAGAAGCCTCAAACAAGTTTCTAAAGACGGTTGACATCTAGTGGAAGCCTCAGGGAGTGCAAAATGACCCCATAGACACTGTGTATTCGATAGGCCAAGCTTTGAAAAACTACAAACCTCAGATTTCCCACTTCCTGGTTGGATTTTTCTCAGGTTTTCGCCTGCCATATGAGTTCTGTTATACTCACAGACATCATTCAAACAGTTTTAGAAACTTCCGATTGTTTTCTATCCAAATCTATGAATACTATGCATATATATTAGCAACTGGGACTGAGTAGTAGGCCATTTACTCTGGGCACGCTTTTCATCCAAACGTGAAAATGCTGCCCCCTATCCATAAGAAGTTTTAAGTTAAGGAAATATCAAAATGGGGGAATGTGATAGAAAAATTCCGTATTTACCTGATTTGTTTGATGTTAATAGTTAGCAATTAATACTTAACAAATAGGAAGACATGTCTGTTCTGTTTAATTCTGTGTTTCTATAAAGAGATGGTTTCCACTCCAGCTTCGTGAAGTTAGTCTGGGCAAATGGTCAAGGAAATGGGTTTTGCTAGAGATAGCTTGAGCTGCCAATGACTTGGTGATGAAACCTAAAGCTGGCATTCTATAGACAAGATGTGGTGTGTGTGACCCGAGATAGAGATAGCCTGGAAGAGTTTAGAACAACGCCTCATTGTCTCATCATCCTGGCATCTGGGAAACTCAGCCAGACCACTGACTCAAAGAGCCCTTATGAGCCCCTCCTTTACAGTAGAAGCCTCAAACAAGTTTCTAAAGACGGTTGACATCTAGTGGAAGCCTCAGGGAGTGCAAAATGACCCCATAGACACTGTGTATTCGATAGGCCAAGCTTTGAAAAACTACAAACCTCAGATTTCCCACTTCCTGGTTGGATTTTTCTCAGGTTTTCGCCTGCCATATGAGTTCTGTTATACTCACAGACATCATTCAAACAGTTTTAGAAACTTCCGATTGTTTTCTATCCAAATCTATGAATACTATGCATATATATTAGCAACTGGGACTGAGTAGTAGGCCATTTACTCTGGGCACGCTTTTCATCCAAACGTGAAAATGCTGCCCCCTATCCATAAGAAGTTTTAAGTTAAGGAAATATCAAAATGGGGGAATGTGATAGAAAAATTCCGTATTTACCTGATTTGTTTGATGTTAATAGTTAGCAATTAATACTTAACAAATAGGAAGACATGTCTGTTCTGTTTAATTCTGTGTTTCTATAAAGAGATGGTTTCCACTCCAGCTTCGTGAAGTTAGTCTGGGCAAATGGTCAAGGAAATGGGTTTTGCTAGAGATAGCTTGAGCTGCCAATGACTTGGTGATGAAACCTAAAGCTGGCATTCTATAGACAAGATGTGGTGTGTGTGACCCGAGATAGAGATAGCCTGGAAGAGTTTAGAACAACGCCTCATTGTCTCATCATCCTGGCATCTGGGAAACTCAGCCAGGTTGGAAGTAAAACAACATCCAGTGCAGATAAGCAGTAGATGGACCAAGGTGGCTTATGGGAGGGGTTAGAAGGGGTAAGATCTGTTTTTTCATTATCAGTTAGGCTGCTCAGCCCAACAGTCAAGACTGTTGAGTCGACCGTTTCATTATGCAATATTTAATTGATATCGAATATAGATAATTGTTTGAAGAATTGACAAAGTATCTGCCACTTGACTAGAATATTCCACCACACAGGGAGTAAGCAACTGTGAACAGAATGATAAAGGACTTGTGCTTTCTTTCATTGTCCAAAGTAACCTTTTTTCGGGAAAGTGTTCTCGGGGTTGTTAGCATGTCCTGGCCGTGTTCGACTGACACAGGGATCGTTCTTGGGTCCTTGCTTAAGTAACATTGGTTAATAGTCTTGTTGAAGTAGAAAGTGTCTGGAATTTTACAAATCCAATATAACAGCATTGTTACCTAAATGGAATTCTGGAAGGGGTCCCAAACAATACATGGACGCACGCACGCACGCACGCACACACACACACACACACACACACACACACACACACACACACACACACACACACACACACACACACACACACACACACACACACACACACACACACACACACACACACACACCTCTCTGAAGGAAAATTTTCGCTGGAACAGTGGTGCTGTGATCCTGTGCTATCATGTCAATCACACTCCATTTACCTCCACTGTGCATGAAATATGTTCTTATCCTACACTATAATTTCTTTAACATTATATAGGTAGTGCTATGCAGTGTGTGTGTCGCCTAGTGCCTCAGTGACAGGTGTACTAAGCATTTGCTCGACATGTACTTTATTACAGCAGCTTCAAGTAGGTCATTTCAGTAACAGAGGTAGTACCTGTTAAGTAAATCTTTTATAGAATCCTTATCAATAGAAGGTAAACTATTTAGTATGCTTTCTTTGAACCTAAATCTATAGGAATAATGGTCAAGGAGAGTATCCAGACAGAGCCAACAGATTGCAGAGCCCGAGACCGAAACGAACTTAGCCACTAACCATGATCCCACAGGGGCAGTGAGAGTGATTTGGCAGAGCGAAAGCGGCTCGGCTCTCTGGACTGGACATAACCTTTCCTCATCCCCCTCTCATTCTCTCTTGGCCAGTCTGAAACAAGCACTTTTCAGCGAGCCCCCTACCCATTTGGTGCTCACAGATCAGAGGCGACTGAGTAGATAAGTACTGTTGTAAAGCTGTCAAGTCGACCGAAAAAGATTAGTTGATTAATCAGTAGATTAGTGGAATGAACTGTCTTCAAACCAGGTCCCTTCCTCTCCTTATCCTCTCATTTTCACCCTTCCATTTTACTTTCACTTGTTATTGCTCCCTTTATTCTCTTGTTATGTTCTTTCTCTCGCAGACTCATCATGAAACGCTCATTCTCTCTCCTAGTCTCTCAGTATCACGCCTTGCTCTCTTTTTACCTCTCCCTCTGTCTCTCAGCCTCTCTTCACAACCTCCCCATTTCTCTTCCTTTCTCTCTCAATGCAACATGTGAACGCAAATAGGCCAGCACACAGTGGAGCACTTTCTCCAAATTGAGAGGTGTCTAAATGGAGTGTATTAGCCCTCATAAAAAGGCTGCCCTCATACAGAAGACCGAAATACAAATTGGAACACCCTCACAGACACAAAATGTCAGTCCTGGTGATAACTAGCTAGCTAGCTACTTGGCTTAGCACCTTGAGAAAGGGATGTGTCAGACTAGCATCTCCTCAAACAGAGCAGTGAAAGTGGTGCTGAAAGCCTTTTGGCTTCCCAACAGCCAATGACATGAGGCCAGGGCCATGAGGGTCTGAGCGTTCCAGCCAATCCCATATGAACCCCTAAACCCTACACCCTATGTACTTGTGGAGATCTGAGAGGATTTGACAGGTGCAATCTTGTCCTCTGATAGGCTAGGTTGAAATTTCACCATATACCAATCCAATCCTCTCACTGTAGATCTCCACACGTGCATAGGGTTAAGGGTTCTATTTGGGATTGGGCATGCTTTCTTCTCTCCTCCACCCTCTGGTCTTCCCTCCCTCCCTTCCTCCATCCTCTCGGTCAAGACGAGATGAAATGGTCAGGTATGGAGGCCAAATAACAGATGTATGATAACTGAATTATTCCATGGTTCTGTAAGTCTCATCAGTCAGCCTAAGTGTGTGAGCTCACTACTCTGACAGGTCAAAACAAAAACATGGTTATGTAGGCTTTATCTCTGTTGTGGGTGGGATATGGCCTAAAGAAGCTATTTCCACATATTTGGCTCACTAACAAATTCCAATGAGGTAGCTAGTGAAGATGTGGACATGGACATGGACATTGTAGTATGGCCCAGAAGACAGCTGGTGTGTCACGCCCTGACCGTGGAGATCCTTTTTATGTCTCTATTTTGGTTGGTCAGGGCGTGAGTTTGGGTGGGCATTCTATGTCTGGTGTTCTATGTTGTCCTTGTTTTCTATTTCTGTGTGTTTGGCCTGGTATGGTTCTCAGTCAGAGGCAGCTGTCTATCGTTGTCTCTGATTGAGAATCATACTTAGGTAGCCTGTTCCCACCTGTGTTTGTGGGTGGTTGTTTTCTGTTTAGTGTATGTCACCTTGCAGAACTGTTCGTTTATCGTTTTTGTTGTTTTGTTCTAGTATTCGTATTCATTAAAAGGAATTATGAATACTTACCACGCTGCACCTTGGTCTTCTCCTTCTCCTCTATACGACGATCGTTACATGGTGGCCTACTACAGTATTACTCACAGAGAGCTAAGGCGTTACTTGCTAGTCGTTCAAGGCAAGCCGGCACTTTTAATAAATAAATAAATAAATAAATAAATAAATGAAGGAAGGAAGGAAGGAAGGAAGGAAGGAAGGAAGGAAGGAAGGAAGGAAGGAAGGAAGGAAGGAAGGAAGGAAGGAAGGAAGGAAGGAAGGAAGGAAGGGAGAGAGAGAGAGAAAGGAGCTTCTAGTGTTGTTGTATCAAGATGTATTGCCTTAGCCTTAAAACAACATCTCTGCCATTCTCTTGAAATGCCCCCTCTCCTCCTGCTCCCTCTCCTGCTTTAAAGTTATTGGAAGCGATGAGTTCACCCTTGAGTGTGTACTGTACGCAAGGCAATACTCAAGGAATGTGACTGATAGGCCTAACAACACTCTAGGAATGTGAGTGATACCATATTGACTCAAGGTGGGTGATGCCATCATACAAGGGTAACACTTTCTATGCGCCACACATGTGTGATGGTTTATGAATGCATGTATAGTTATAATGGGCTGTTCAATTAAAAACAAAAAAGTTAAGTGAGAAGTAGGCATTGGTCTGAAGCCGAAAAAAGAAAGGAAATTCAGGAGTGCCTACTTCACCCATGCTCTACCAAGGTTTCCCAGCACACAGCTTTGACCTACTACAGTAGCTATGTTGCTCTATGCATTCAAACCTTCTCAGACAGCCTAATTCATACTCGGAGAGGAGTTGCTCCCACAATAATGTGATTTGTACTGTATACAAGGTCATGTATTGCATTCTTCCCACCCAAAAAGTAAGACACTATCCCATTCCACAAAAATTGTCAAGCTTTTTCTTACAAGACTGTCAGGCTTGATTGAGTGAGCGGTTTTGTCTTAAATATTCAAAACACATTTTTTGGTCAATAGGTGCCCAACATAAGAACAGGTGGTGGTGTGTTGGAGACAGTCACTCATATAGATATAGAGGTCTGCATTCCTGATTTCTGTAACCATTAGCTTACCTGGGTAATATTTACATAAGTTTATAACCGCCTGTATTGCATACATGGTCCTGTTTTATCAATTGCAATTCCTCTGTCAAATGACTATGTAGCTCTACAGTTGTGTGCATTTGTATTTATTTTGCAATAAAGATGATGCTACAATAATACACATTTACAATTGGCCGATATCTAATACATACAGCCTAATGATATACTGTATATTGTATATACATCATTTTAATCATTATACTTTTCATACGTGAGTTCCGAATATCTCTAACGGTCGCCCCAGCGTGAGTTGTTCTATGCACGTGATGTCAGAAATCACTCACTGTTCCAAAATGTGATTGTTACGCAACAGGACAGTTATTATTGTTAGGTTCTAATTTTGAGGAAATAACACAATAACAAATGACACTCGAGAAGCTTAACCGAGTTTAATTTTTCCTAAAGGTTCGATACAGCTGTAATTCAGACAACCGACATTTCACACAAGCACTGATATTTAACCCTTTCTCCTAGGCTGTCTCCTCCTCCACAACTGAACAGCCAATGCATCTCTGTTGCTAGACAGAACCTAAGTGATATCTGTTCTTCCTCACTTCATCTAACCTGACCTCTACCCCAAAGTGCTAACTCCTCCCCAACTCAAGGCTGTCATGGTGATTGATACCAGACTTTGTCTCTTCTCCTCCCAGAGGATCCCTGACGGCTAACAATAACATATCCTGGCACAATGTAAAGTTATACATTACCCTCTCTCCCTCAGTGACATTGTTAGTTTCCAAGATCTCCACCTGTCTCCCCTTCTCAATGGCTGCCAGATGTAATCGCTTTCCTGCACTCAACACATTCCAAGCTTAGTTGCACACACTATATACCTTCCTCCTATAACCCTTAAAACCTGTTATGGCTGCAAGGGAAAGTATTGAGTAGCCAGATAAAACATGCCCATTTCAAACGGCGCCGTACTCAAATCTTGCTCGTACAATATGCATATTATTATTACTATTGGATAGAAAACACTCTCTAGTTTCTAAAACCGTTTGAATTATTTCTGAGTGAAACAGAACTCATTCTGCAGCACTTTTCCTGACCCGGAAGTTCAAAGTCTGAAATCGATGCTCTGTTCAACTTCATGCCTATACATGGGCAATGAACGTAAGAGTCTACGTACACTTCATACACCTTCCTCTGGGTGTCAAGAAGGCTATGAGAGAAGAAAGGAGGTGATTATCTCGATCTGGGATGGAATAAATCCTCTTGGAATGACGTGTACCCAATTTCCGGTACTCTGAAGAACGCAATTTGGACAGTGGGGTTGCCTTTTGTTTTGCTGACGTTATAGGCGAATATTATTTCCGGCTTTGATTTTATTTGATACATGTCACCATATCATCGTAACGTATGTTTTTTCAATATAGTTTCATCAGATTATTGAAATTTTTTCGGGAGTTTTGCCGTGTTCCGTTCTCTTCCGTTTGTTTACATGGAGAGATCCGTGCAACCCGGCTAGCGCGCTTGCTAAATGGAGAGAGAAAGTTGCCATTCTGAATCCAAACAACGACTCATCTGGACAAAGGACACCTTGTTCAACATTCTGATGAAAGATCAGCAAAAGTAAGACCCAATTTATGATGTTATTTCATATATCTCTCGTAGTCGCCGGCGCCCAAGTGTTTCTATTGTGCTAAGCTAAGCTAATATAATGCTACATTTTGTTTTCGCTGTAAAACACTTAATAAATCGGAAATATTGTCTGGCATCACAAGATGCCTGTCTTTCATTTACTGTACACTATGTATTTTTCAGAAATGTTTTATGATGAGTAATTAGGTATTTGACGTTGGTGTCTGTAAATATTATGGCTGCTTTCGGTGCAATTTCTGAATGTAGCTGCAATGTAAACTATGATTTATACCTGAAATATGCACATTTTTCGAAAAAAACATATGCTATACAATAAATATGTTATCAGACTGTCATCTGATGAGGTTGTTTCTTGGTTAGTGGCTATTTATATCTTTATTTGGCCGAATTTGTGATAGCTACTGATGTAGTAAAAAACTGATGGAGTAATAAAAGTGGAGTCTTTTGCTAACGTGGTTAGCTAATAGATTTACATATTTTGTCTTCCCTGTAAAACATTTTAAAAAATCGGACATGTTGGCTGGATTCACGAGATGTGTACCTTTCATATGCTGTATTGGACTTGTTAATGTGTGAAAGTTAAATATTTAAAAAAATATATATTTTGAATTTCGCGCCCTGCACTTGAAGTGGCTGTTGTCATAAGTGTACCGACGTCGGGCTTGCAGCCCAAACAGGTTAACTTCTTGTCTAGACCCTCTAAACCTTAGCACTCCATCAGTGACATGAATAAGTATATTTTCCTATTCTCAGAACCCAACATTATCTATAGGGTATGTTTTTCAACTTGTCAATTTCAAAATTATTTTCTAACAAGTTGTATTTTCTAACAACAGTTTGAATTGAGGTGTGTTCCGCCTCATCATTAATTCACATAGAAGTAGCCCATTTCAGCATTGCGGACAATTTATGTTTGAGGCTTTATTGAGCTGGACAAACTTCTCTCTTCAAGGACAGCCCATGCACTTCACCAATGTTTCCTCAGATCAAGTATGCAGACATTTGCGCAGTCTTGCACGAATTGGCACATTTTCTGGCTGGCGCTCGCATAACCTTCCTTGTTGTTCTCCTTACAAATAATAACTTTGTATACGTGTGCAAACAGACCAAACGTATTCTAAATCATGCAAATATAACTTGTCTGTGTATAGCCTGTGGTGGTTAATTTCTGTGTTATCAAATGAGGAGATAAACTTATCACACAAGTCAGAGTTATACTTAAACTAAATCTTTATTCACGTATAAGGAAAGCATGTCACACCACACCCACAAGTGAATGATGTGAGTGCTCTACAATAACGATGGCTGGTCAACAAATCACTCTTAGATGATTCTTTGATAGCCCCGACACAAAGAATACAACACCTTTTTATAGCTAAGATAAAACCCCTAAATGTTCATGACAAACAGATGTATGGAATGGGTCACAAGGTTAGGATTCGTATGATAGATACTAATAATTCACAGCAGACAGTATCTGCTGTAAAGACTGTTCTCATTGTGTAGAAACCAGGGTCTAGCCCCCAAAACAAGGTTCCTCTCATAATTATCCATACTGGAGCCTTCTCCACCCTGGTACCTCAGTACAGAAACACCAACTCATGCTATGGAATGCGGTCTTGTTAGGTTTATCACCCAAGGCATCGTAAATCTTCTGTCAGCATTAAGCCCCCAGAGGCCCATTCTCAGTAGAACACACACAGATGAGAGCGTTCCCCTATTCTGCTGCATAAAACAACCATTTGATGCAATTACAGTATTAGCACATAATCTTGCAATTTTGCTTTCACAAGCCGTATATAAAGACACCTGCTGGGTATGCCCAGGCAGAGCTTCTGACAGACATTCACTATGGTGCATTACGTTTGTTGAAACCTCTCCAGCGCACTGACGAATAAACAATGATTCATTTAAGATTGACTTCGAGTGTCCCTGTGTAAGAATGTCCACAACAGTGCGTTCCTATCAAAGCAAGTGCCTTATTTTCTGTATATCGTGTTGTCGTTTCTACTGTAGCATACAGTATGTATGTATGTATGTATGTATGTATGTATGTATGTATGTATGTATGTATGTATGTATGTACTGTATGTATGCATGCATGCATGGAGCATAATGTATTTACAGTTTTATTCACACGTTTTCAAGTACTGGTGACAAATAATGTATTCTGATTATTGCATAGATTGTAATGGACACCTATGATGTGTGTAAAATACTTTTTTGAAGGTTGTACTTATTATAATGAGCTAAAGCTAAGCTATTTGTTTGACATTATACAATGCGTTCTGGGTGTTACGTAAACGTCTGTCAGTCCAAAGACGTTATAATGAGGTGAAGGAATGGTTCACTCATCTTTCGGGTAAACTTCCGGAAGTGAATGATCATCGATGACACACCCCCTTCAACATGCATACAGCAAACAGACCAAACTCATCTTGTCTCCTCTTATTATCTTTGGTTGACGTGAATAACGAACAAGGCGGCACACACCACCTACCCATCATCGGATTACTTTCGATTTCTAGAAAGTGTTTTACTCAATTATTTTGATGTTGAACTCATCCGTGATGTAATTGTTTATAAATAGTAATTCTGTCAGCCGAGAGTTATCTAAATATGAACGCTTGTGTTATGTCAATATCTCCTCAGTTAGCGCTAGGACTAATTTTCCAGTTTGGTTGATTGTGTATGCTGTTGCTACTTCTGTAAATGTCAGAACAATGCATCCTGAAATAAACTTGTCATATTCAGGACTTAACTTTGTAAGGACTGTGTTTGTGCAAAATGTTTCTGTGAAAATACAGTGTGGCTAGCTCAAATGCTGACTGTTGCTTCAAATCGAAACTGGACGTTCTAAATAAGTGTTCTAATCAAACCGGTTTGAGCGTACGCTCCAGGGACCACTGTAGAATTATCACACCCATTTGTTGGTACGTGTGAAAAGGTTAAGTGTCTATTGACGCACCCGTGCATCAATCTAAGTGACATAATAAAACAATCATCAAAATCTGTCAGTTTAAACTAGAGATATGTTATGTTTTTGTTGTTGCATGGGCTGTCTCAATCCACCACATCCGCCTATGTCAGCCTTCCCCATCTGCGGTGGAAGGTTGCCGAGCTACAGCGATGTTTGTCAGATCATGAGGCATCCCGAAAATCGGTCTCCTCATGAAAACATCTGTAGCGTTCCGAACCGTTTAAGCCACTGTCACAGCGATCACCAACTGGACATCTGCTGTCCAGCCATGAAGCAGACTTCTTCATTTGCAGACACCCTACCCGGGTCGACCACACCAGAGGGGGGACTGCCACAGCGATCACCAACTGGACATCTGCTGTCCAGCCATGGAGCAGACTTCTTCATTCGCAGAAACCCTACCTGGGTCGACCACCAGATGGGGACCACAACGATGGTCCACAACCAGAACAATCTAGAAGAAAAAAGAAACGCACACCTATGTAGGCGAGGTGCTGGCTAGCGGAGTAGAAAACTAGAAAATAAAGGAGAGCCGCACACTCTAGGAGCTCAGATGCAAAAATATTTAATTACCAACGTTTCGACAGGCAAGCTGTCTTCATCAGGGTACAATCACAGACACTGCGGGATGACTCGTTTATATATAGTGTCAAGACACACAGGTGTCTGTAATCATGGCCAACAGTGGCCTAATATCATTGGTTAATTACTCATATTAAAACGGCATAGAATGAGCAACATACAATTAATACAAATGGATAACATACGATCATAGACTCACTAAAGGCCACACAAGCCTACAAACAACCACAATGGCAAAGTCACAACAATCACAACAATCACAAGAATGGCTTCAGATCAAAGTCCACATTAAGACCGAAGGGAGCAAGGGTCTTTAAATTAAATATCCAAGCAGCCTCTCGTCTTAACAATAAATTATCAAGGTCACCCCCTCTCCTAGGGAGGGTGACATGTTCGATGCCAATATAACGCAAAGATGAAATCGAGTGGCCTGCCTCCAAAAAGTGGGCCGCAACTGGGTAGGTCAAGTTTTTGCACCTAATGGTGCTACGATGCTCTGAGATACGTACTTTTAATTCACGCTTTGTTTTACCCACATAATTTTTACCACAAGGACAAGTTATGAGATAAATAACTGCCTTAGTGGAGCACGTAATAACACCTTTGATTGGGATCGATGTCCCTGTTTGTGGATGTTTGAAGGATCTGCATTTATAAATGCCATTGCATTGGGCACAGCCATTACACTTATAATTACCATCCAATAGGGGCGCAAATAGACGTTGTTCAGGAATATCTTGGGGGGTTAAATCAGAGTGTACCAATTGGTCTCGGAGATTTCTGCCCCGCGAAAATACGACCAAGGGAAGGTCAGAAAACACATTACCGAGACTATCATCGGATTTAAGAATATGCCAATGTTTGTGAACGATTCCCTTAATTTGTTCAGAGCGCTTTGAATAGCGGGTAGTTAAAATGCAAGAATGCGTCTTTTTGCGAGACTGCCCTTGAAAAAGGTCATGTCTCGTTTTGTTTTGAATTTTCTCAATGGCATTATTAATCTGATCATTTTTGTACCCCCTCTCCTTGAACTTTCTTTGCGTCTCAGCCATATTTCTGTCGAAATCTGATTGTTTTTTGCAAATTCTTTTGATTCGACAGAATTGGCTGTAGGGCAAACTACTTTTCAAGGGAAGTGGGTGACAACTGTCAGCCCTCAACAAACTGTTACGATCAGTAGGTTTCCTGTAAAGATCAGTGTATAGAACATTATTTTCACACAAGATCAGAAGATCAAGAAAACTGATTTGACGTGTATCAGATTGCATAGTAAATCTCAAATGTTCAGAACAGGAGTTAAGAAAATCATGGAACGCCTGGAGCTGTTTTACATCACCCCTCCATAGAACAAAAATATCATCAATATACCGTTTCCAAATAATGATGTTAGGCAAGAAAACATTTTTGAGAGGATTGAAAATAGACTGTTTCTCCATGTAACCAACATACAAATTAGCATAGTTAGGAGCCATGGGGGATCCCATAGCAGTACCCTTCGTCTGAATAAAGAAATCATTTAGAAACATGAAATAGTTGTGTGTAAGTACTATTTCAGCCAATGTTATAATGCATTCACTGGAAGGTAGTTTATTGGGGTCACGTTGCAGAAGAAAATGTTCCATAGCTTCAATACCGCCCTCGTGAGGAATATTAGTGTATAACGACTCAACATCAAAAGTAACTAACAATGTGTTCTCAGGGAGAGGATCAAGAGATTCTATGATAGAGATCATACTGCTGGTGTCCTTTACAAAGGAGGGGAGCTGTTCTGCGAGTGGTCTAATAAAAAAGTCAACAAAAGTAGAAAGAGGGGCCGTTACTGCATCAATGCCCGCTACAATAGGGCGCCCTGGAGGTTTAGTAACATTCTTATGTAATTTCGGCAAAGTATAAAAAGTGGCAATTTTTGGGTGTTGAATAGCCAAAAAGTCATATTCTTTTTTGGTTATCTGACCACAACCTAAATACCCATCTAGGACAGTTAAGATAGTATTCTGAAATTGAGAAGTGGGATCACTTCTGAGTTTCTTGACCTTGATAATTTATTGTTAAGACGAGAGGCTGCTTGGATATTTAATTTAAAGACCCTTGCTCCCTTCGGTCTTAATGTGGACTTTGATCTGAAGCCATTCTTGTGATTGTTGTGTTTGTTGTGACTTTGCCATTGTGGTTGTTTGTAGGCTTGTGTGGCCTTTAGTGAGTCTATGATCGTATGTTATCCATTTGTATTAATTGTATGTTGCTCATTCTATGCCGTTTTAATATGAGTAATTAACCAATGATATTAGGCCACTGTTGGCCATGATTACAGACACCTGTGTGTCTTGACACTATATATAAACGAGTCATCCTGCAGTGTCTGTGATTGTACCCTGATGAAGACAGCTTGCCTGTCGAAACGTTGGTAATTAAATATTTTTGCATCTGAGCTCCTAGAGTGTGCGGCTCTCCTTTAATTTCCACAACCAGAACAACCCACGGTCATTTGTATGTTGGTTTGCAACATGCAGGTTAATCGCAAGATTGAACCCAACATGGGGGGACTGTCATGACGTTGGGTTGGGGGTAGGTTTACGACAGTCATAAATACCTCTTTCCCCCTTTTTCTCTCTCCCCCACTATAACTGATGTGACATAAGGAAACCCATGGGTTAACATAGAGATTCTGGGTAACATCAGAAGTTGGGGGAAATGAACTATATTCTGGTAATCCAACCAACTGTACATATGCGGTGGTACTTAAGGTATATTATGTCAGTTCGGTTGCCCTCTGACACATTCTCATCAATGATAGAATGACATAAACGCTACTGTGAAAAGTCTAAACGTCAGAGGTATCGGATTCACATGGAATTGTTGTTTAATTCAAATGTTTGAATATGACATTGTTTGTGAAGAGGTGAAATGTAATTTTACCTTCCAAATGAGAGATCTGTGTTTTCATAAATTTGGCTTCTGCTCAACCAGGGGCCCGCCCCTGTGAAGAGACCTGGGTAATAGACTTTTCAGACACACCCCTCTCCCTCCACTATATAAAGCCAGAGACAAGAATATAACTTCCTGTTCCGGGTACTCTAGGATGACGATCCAGGGTCAGAATGGTTCAGATAATCACTATAGATGAAGCCAACATCAGCATGGACTTTGATTGTGAATGGTATGAACTTTGAACTCGTATTCACTACAGAAGTGATATCTCCTAGCCTTGGAGTTAGCAACAGCTAAACGCAGGTTCGGAAGGACAGTCCAAGTATCCCGTCTAATACACACAACGTGTTCCCGTGACTACCAGAGACTTCTTCAAAGGACAGAGGACTCGGGTTGGCGACACGGGCCATCTACCACCAACCTACTGAAGTGCAGCTCAGAGTAAATATTCATTGCATTTTCCTCTTCAAATGGCGGTAATTTAGAATGCATAAGATAAGATTTACGATAGCACAGCTCGCCTATGCTCAAGTCTCCCGCGCTTTCACTAGGACTCCCCCCCTTTCCTTTGTGTAACAAGCTGCCATATCTACTCCGCCCGCTAGGGACGTTTTCTGTATGACGTAATTTGTGATCAAGTTATGATTTAATTGTATATGTGTGATTCTGTGTGATTAGTTAGGTATTTAGTAAATAAATAATTAAACCCAATTTTGTATTGCTGATTCAACTTGTTAGCCAGGATTCTTGCAGATAATCAAGGACTTACAACTTTCAGATGAGACTGAATATAAGGACGATTAATGTGACTGCTATTTAGTAAAATATTACTAAATCTTTAAGAGTTTATTCGAAAGATAACAGCTCTATAAATATTCTTTCGTGGTGTCCCTCTCTAGTTAATTAATATTTACATGATTAGTTCAATCAGGTAATATTAATTACGGAGAAATTATTTTATAGAATAGCATGTCATAGCAATCAATCTGGCATAGTCAAAGACACAACACCACAAACTAATATGACCCCACTGTGGAAAGATGAGACTCATGTTTTGCTCTCCACTTCTTTCTCTACGACCCCCGCAAGTGTCACGGGACTCGTCTGAAGGTAACCCATACAAATGAATGGAAGTATGGAGGTAGTTTTGTGCCAACAAAACTAAGGGGTTAAATATGTGTCCAAAAAAACACGAATATTTCCTGAGCTTTCTTGTATCTCCTAGATATAGGACAGACACTTCAAAACCTCATGATCCATTTTTTGACTCTTTTTTGCCATTAATGAATGTGTTATTATATGTGTTTCTATGGACTATAGTAGTAAAGGCCAAATTCAATATTTTATCAAATATTTTTATATATATTTTTGGGATACCTAAAGGGGTCATACATTTTTTTTTTTTAACAATAAATGATCCATGGTATGATCATCTTAAAACAATTCCATATGTTAGCTTAGTAGAACCTCCTCCCCTAACAGCTTAGACTTTTAGAGGTTAATCGCAGTAAAGTCCACTGCAAAATTATCGTGCAGATTTGTCTTTGTGAAGGACGCATGAATCAGGGTTATTCCACCAAATATTGACTGCTGAACTCATCCTAAGTTAAAAAATTAGTTTTGTGCTGTTTAAAAATGAATATGAACTTATTTTCTTTGCATTATTCGAGGTCTGACAACACTGCATCTTTGTTATTTTGACCAGTTGTTATTTTCTGCAAATAAATGCTCTAAATGACAACATTTTTATTTGCAATTTGGAAGAATGTTGTCAGTAGTTTATAGAATAAAACAAAAATGTTAATTTTACCCAAACACCTATAAATAGTAAAACCAGAGAAACTGATCATTTTGCAGTGGTCTCTTAATTTTTTTCCAGAGCTGTATATTAGTCTGTTTGAGAAGGTTTGAATCCTAAGCAACCTGACTACACATTGTTGGAAGTACAATAGACCAACATAGCTACTGTAGTAGGTCAAAGTTGTGTGCTGGAAAAGCTTGTTAAAGCATGGGTAAAGAAGGCATTGTGGTGCTTCTCACTTAAAACATCGTTTTCCGTTTTGAAATTCCATGTTTTTTACACCGAAAGGTGATTAAACAACATTTTTATACCACATATAGCGTATAGCGTAACACAGCAATACAAGTACAAGTACAATCTGTCCCCCTTACATTAAGCAGTGTGTCTCTTCGCTATACCGTAGGGATGGCCATACCGTAAGGATACAATAGGGATGGCTTGCATCTCATGGATGAGGGCACCGATGACCTCTGATGAGCCATCAAACAAGAAAAAGGACAATATAGGATTAGGATTAAATCCTACTACACCAGCTCAGATGCTTGTCGGATGTGGCAGGGCTAGCAAACCATTACGGACTACAAAGGGAAACCGAGCAGTGAGTTGCCCAGTGACGCAGACCTCCCAGACGAGCTAAATGGTTGCTTCGAGGCAAACACTGAGCCATGTATGAGAGCCCCTGCTGTCCCAGACGACTGTGTGATCTCGCTCTCCGTGGCCGATGTGAGTAAGACTTTTAAAACAGATTAACACTTGTAAGGCCGCTGGGACAGACGGAATACCAAGGCGCGTTCTCAGAGCACGTGCAGACCAGCTTGTAAGTGTCTTCACAAACATTTTCAACCTCTCCTTATCCCAGTCTGTGATACCAACATGTTTCAAGCAGGCCACCATTGTCCCTGATCCAAAGAAGGTAACCTGCCTAAATGACTATTGTACCGTAGCACTCACATCTGTAACCATGAAATGCTTGAAAGGCTGGTCATAGCACACATTAACACCATCACCCCAGACACCATAGACCCACTGCAATTTGTATACCGCTCAACAGATCCACAGATGACACAATATCTAGTGCACTCCACACTGCAGTCTCTCCTTTGGACAAGAGGAATACCTATGTGAGAATGATGTTCATTGACTATAGCTCAGCATTCAACACCCTAGTCCCCTCCAAGCTCGGGACCCTGGGACTGAACACCTCCCTCTGCAACTGAATCCTGGACTGCCTGACGTGCCATCCCTAGGAGGTGAGGGTAGGCAACAACACATCCGCCACACTGACCCTAAATACGGGGAACCCTCAGGGGTGTGTGCTTAGTCCCCTCCTGTACTCCCTGTTAACCCATGACAGCGTGGCCACGCACGACTCCAACACCATCATCAAGCTTGCTGACGACACAACGCTGGTAGGCCTGATCACAGACGATGATGAGACAGCCTACAGGGAGGTGGTCAGAAGGCCCGAAAAATGGTCAGACTCAAGCCACCCAAGACGTAGTTATCTCTGCTACCGCATGGGAAGCGGTACCGAGGTGCCAAGTCTGGGACCAAGAGGGTCCTGAAAAGCTTCTACTCTGAAGCCATAAGACTGCTAAATAGTTAATCAAATGGCTACCCGGACTATTTGCATTTATCCTTTTTTGCACTGACTCTATGCACACTCACTGGACTCTACCCACACACTCACACTCACACTCCACCACAGACATACAGTACATTACCAAAAGTGTGTCGACACCTGCTTGTCGAACAGCTCATTCCAAAATCATGGTAATTAATATGGCATTGGTCTACATTTTGCTGCTGTAACAGCCTCCACTCTTCTGGGAAGGCTTTCCACTAGATGTCTGAACATTGCTACAGGGACTTGCTTCCATTCAGCTACAAGAGCATGAGGTCGGGCACTGATGTTGGGCAATTAGGCCTGGCTTGCAGTCAGCTTTCCAATTCATCCCAAAGGTGTTCGATGGGATTGAGGTCAGGACTCTGTGCATGCCAGTAAAGTTCTTCCATACTGATCTCAACAAACAATTGCTGTATGGACATCGCTTTCTGCACACGGATATTGTCATGCTGAAACAGGAAATGGCCTTCCCCAAACTGTTACCATGAAGTTGGAGGCACAAAATCATCTAGAATGTCATTGTATGCTGTAGCATTATGATTTCCCTTCACTGGAACTAAGGGGCCTAGCCGAAACCATGAAGAACAGCCCCAGACCATTATTCCTCCTCCACCAAACTTAACAGTTGGCACTATGCATTGAGGCAGGTAGCATTCTCCTGGCATCTGCCAAACCCAGATTCATCCATCAGCTTGTTTCATCACTCCAGAGAACGTGTTTCCACTGCTCCAGAGTCCAATGGTGGCAAGCTTTACACCACTCCAGCCGACGTTTGGCATTGCGCGTGGTGATCTTAGGCTTGTGTGCAGATGCTCGGCCATTTCATGAAGCTATGATGGTGCCACGTTGAAAGTCACTGAGCTTTTCAGTAAGGCCATTATACTGCCAATGTTTGTCTATGGAGATTGCATTGCTCTGTGCTTAATTTTATACACCTGTCAGCAACAGGTCTTGCTGAAATAGCCAAATCCACAAATTTGTCCACATACTTTTGTATATATAGTGTACACACACACCTCTGTTTATTATCTATCCTGATTGACTAGTCACTTTACCCCTACCTACATGTACACATCTACCTCAACTACCTTGTACCCCTGCACATTGACTAGGTTATGGTACTCCCTGTATATGTATTTACATTACATTTTAATCATTTAGCAGACACATTTATCCAGAGCAACTTACAGGAGCAATTAGGGTTAAGTGCCTTGTTCAAGGACACATCGACAGATTTTGAAACTACTCGGGTCTGGGTTTCGAACCAGCAACCTTTTGGTTATTGGTCCAACACTCCTAACTGCTAGGCTACCTGCTGTTAGTGTAATTATGTTACTATTTTTCTATTTTGATTTCTTACTTCTTAACTCTGTGGTTGGGCAAGGGTTCACAAGTAAGCATTTCACGGTAAAGTCTACAATTGTTCTACTTGGTGCATGTGAGAAATAACTTATGATTTGATTTTGAGAGCTGGTCTCTCCACTGTTCTCTCCTCCGTTGTAGCAAGACGAGCGCAGTACCGGTACACACCACACTCCCTGCCCCTTGCCACTCAATGATGTTCAACAACCCCATAGTCTCTCAATTAAAATAATCAGACACTGTGCGTGCGTGTGCACGATGGTGTGTGTGTGTATCAAAACTATACATGAAGGAGAACTGTCAAAAACATGCCTGGCAGTCTGGTCCTAGCAGTGATTGGTCAATGCCAACGAGACCCGCCGTACCAAACCAGCCATACCAACAGCGTCTGTGCCGATCAAGCTGACTGCACTACTGCCTACTCCTGAAGCCAAGGCACTTGATTCATCATTCTCTCACTCCTTTCTCATTTTCTCCCCCCTCCCCCCTGGGGGCTTACGATGCCATCTGGACAATGACCACCGCCAGATACGATCAGTCCTCTCTTTTGTCGGATACAGAGAAAAGGACAAAAAGAACAATACAAAATGTACCTCTTCCTGTTGCTACCGTCATTGTCAACCTAACAGTAGGTAGGTAGACACATTTATCTCCCCGGACCTCGCATACTCTGTATCTCACCACTGATAAAATAGAAAAGCCAGTATCTCAACCGCCACCCGCCTGCTCTGACAATCGAGCCACGACAAAAGCCAAGAGGTCACTGATAAACAAAATGTCACACCTCGTCTCCCGCTATTGCCACCTGCAAAGTCTTCTGGGAAACATCTTCACAGCGAGCAAACCATCAATTTCTCAGTTTGCCTCAGAAGTAACAAAGGACGTCAAACCTGCCTATTGTGCATTTTAAGGGGAAAAGAGCACGGGTAGATTTCTGAGCGTTGATACACACCACAGCCTCTGAATGGTTTCCCCACTGAGCTCTCATTCTGCGGGTTGTGATGAGGAGCAAAAGGGTGAGAGCTTCTCTAATGAGTATAATCATCACCCCTTATCTCCAAAATGGCTGTTTTGTTGTGTATATTTCCCCCTGGGGATCTATTAAGTCAGGGAGAGCAGGGGCATTCAACACATATTACCTGAGGGATATTGAAAAATGTAAATATCCTCAATGAACACAATCCATTGTCAGAGTGGTAATAAGAAAATATCATTAATATGAGGCCTCAAGCAATAATTACCAAGTGTGGGGGATGTCGGATGTGTGTCAAATTGAAACTATACCATTGGTTAATGAGGACGGCGCCATCTGATTGCAGTCACACCTCAAGCTATTCCACATACGCTGTTCGGCTGTAATTAGCTGAGCGACTCAATTAGTAAATTGCTAATGAACGATGCAGAAAGTTGTTAGTAAACAATCCCTGTCAACATACTTTGAAATTGAAATCTTAAGGAATATTAAATGAAACTATTTCATTTAACCATCCTATCTTTGACAGAGGAACAGTTGCAGAGTAAAACAGTGCAGAGTTCCCTTCTTCATGACAGTGAGATTTGGAAAGCTTGTCACACAGTGTGGGGATTCCTGAACTTGTACAGTGTCAGCCTGGCATTATCTTCACCATTTGGAGGATAAGAAAATACTAGTGATAGGGGAAAATGTTTTTTATAGTTACATATTGCAATATTATTTTTGGACGATATAGAGCTCGCCAGCTTGTAGTTCTAATATAACAGAAATGAGTTACCTCTGAGTCATTTAGCCATTCCTATAGGGAAAATTAATTGGGAAAGATTAGGGTTTGTGATTAACACCGAAAATATTTGATAACACAGGCTTAGGAGATATTATACGTTTTGTTCTATGAGATAATAACAGTCAGTTAACATGACCTTTATGAATTGTGAAGCCTAAATGTGCTTTGTGATATTTTTTATTATATAAATGCTTCAAAATACACAAAAAAATGACATTAGCTGATGAAGATTCTCATAGAACAAAACATAAGATCTTCTAAGCCTGTGTTTACCACAGAGCTGATTTTCGGCATTTATCCAAAAACCCTACAAAAACACCACTGTTCTGGCCCCTGTAGTTGGGTTTGAGTTCCTTTAGGCTATTGTGTTGGTTGAGGTCAGGGGATTGTGGAGGCCAGGTCATCCGATGCAGCACTCCATCACTCTCCTTCTTGATAAAATAGCCCTTACACAGCCTGGAGGTGTGTTGGATCATTGTCCAGTTGAATAACAAATGATAGTCCCACTAAGAATCGTTAAAAGTTCTTGAAATGTTCCGTATTGACTGCCCTTAAAATATTGACGGACTGTCTTTTCTCTTTGCTTATTTGAGCTGTTCTTGCCTTAATATGGACTTGGTCTTTTACCAAATAGGGCTATCTTCTGTATATCCCCCCTACCTTGTCACAACACAGCTGACTGGCTGAAACGCATTAAGAAGGAAAACATTTCCACAAATTAACTTTTAAGAAGGCACACCAATTAGTTGAAATGCATTCCAGGTGGCTACCCCATGAAGCTGGTTGGGAGAATGCCAAGCGTGTGCTAAGCTGTCATCAAGGCAAAGGTTGGCTACTTAAAGAATCTCAAATATAACATATATTTAGATTTGTTTAACACTTTTTGGTTACTACATTATTCCATGTATTATTTCATAGTTTTCATGTCTTCACTATTATTCTACAATGTAGAAAATAGTAAAAATAAAGAAAAACCCTTGAATGAGTAGGTGTTCTAAAACTTTTGACCGGTAGTGAGTGAGTGTGTGTGTGTGTGTGTGTGTGTGTGTGTGTGTGTGTGTGTGTGTTTGCGCATTCAAACCCCTTCTCTTTTTCCACATTTTGTTATGTTAAAGCTTTATTCTAAAAATGGATTAAGTCGCTTTTCCCCCCCTCATCAATCTACACACAATACTCCATAATGACAAAGCAAACACCATTTATATTTTACATTTCTGCAAATATATAAAAAAATAACATAACATTTACATAAGTATTCAGACCATTTACTCAGTACTTTGTTGAAGCACCTTTGGCAGCAACTACAGCCTCGAGCCTTCTTGGATATGACGCTACAGTGGTTGCTTCACTAAAAGTTTTGCGATTATGCTGCAGTACTTAGAGGTAATTTGTGGTTTAGTACAGTACCCTGCGTCACCACTTCATTGCTCCAGATCAGCACAAGGGGGAGTTAGAGCACTGATTATGTTTTTGGGTTCAAAGGTGCTACTGTGACTCTAACTGAGAATGACTAAACCAAATAGAAACTGATAATTGTGCACGACTTCAGTATTACTTACTAAAACTGTTGTTACACTAAGGTTTTTATTCATTTATTTTGTTAGGATTATTTTGCCCTTACTGTAGCCCACTCCCGACCAGTCACGTTGTACAGCGCCCGAGTGGTGCAACGGTCTAAAACACTGTATAGCACTGCAGGCTTTGTTGCTACAAATGCTGGTTCAATACCCGTGCCGGCCTCGACTGGGAAACCCATGAGATGACTGTAGGATTTTGGTTTCTCTCCCTCTAAAAACAGAAATAAATAATTCTAAATAACAAACCGGCTTTATTTACAAATTAGTAACAATGTCTCACCCCATGTTCAAGAATGGCGTTTTCCTCACTCATTTTACGTTATTTGAAAACAAAATATTTTTTTAACAATGCGATTATTATTGATAATTTAGAATTATATAAAAGCCCCTTGGATATTCTGACAGATATATTTTTAACCCTGTTATTAGCAGGACAATATATATTTTGGTCATATTGGTCATGGCTCCCGAGTGGCACACAATGGAATTGCCTTGCAGATTTCCAGCTGTATCCATTGAAAGTGCACCACACTGGGTAGCACAGAGCAACACTTTAAGGGGCATTGCACTAATAATGGCGCTGACTAGGGAAACGTTCCCGCTGTTCTTTGTGCCAGTCTGCACGTTCAAAGTAAAACAATGTAACTAATAATGGCATCTTTATGCTTTCGTTAATAAAATAATTATAAAAATACTCTTTCAAAATGCTGATGTTTAACAAATTACTATATCACTGAATTACAGAAATATCCTCCAATCCTTTATATGTAATTATTGGAGGAGAGTCACGTCATATATTTCGATATAATGTAGGCCTACCGTAGGTGACATGAGTCTCACTAGTGTTGAGTAATGTGCTGTTAAAAACTTCTTATGGGCAGGTGGGACGGTAGCGTCCCACCTGGCCAACAGCCGGTGAAATTGCAGTGCGTGAAATTCAAACTACAGTATTATAAATATTTAACTTCCATAAAATCACAAGTGTAATACATCAAAATAAAGCTTAACTTCTTGTTGATCCAGCCGCTGTGTCAGATTTCAAAAAGGCTTTACAGGGAAAGCAAACCATGCGATTATCTGAGGACCGCGCACCGCAAACAAACATATGAAAAACATATTTCAACTAGCTAGGTGCGACACGAAAGTCAGAAATAGCGATATAAAAAAATGCCTTACCTTTGATGATCTTCTTCTGTTGGCACTCCAAAAGGTCCCAGTTACATCACAAATGGTCCTTTTGTTCGATAATGTCCTTCTTTATATCCATAAAAACTCAGTTTAGCTGGCGCGCTTCAGTCAATAATCCACCCAGTTTCCCTCCATCAAAATGCATACAAAATTAATCCCAAACGTTACTAATAAACTTTTCCAAACAAGTCAAACAACGTTTATAATCAAACCTTAGGTACCCTAATATGTAAATAAATGATCAAATTTAAGACGGAGAATTGTTATTATCTTTACCGGAGAAAAATACCAAAGAACGGGCTCTCTTCCACTCGCTTGGAAACACTACAGCCAAAATGGGAGCCACCTAGAGAAACTACAATTTATGGCTCATTTTTCCAAAAACCAGCCTGAAACTCTTTCCAGACTGTTGACATTTAGTGGAAGCCCTAGGAACTGCAATCTGGAAGGACTTGGCCTTATAATAAAAGTGATAGCTATTGAAAATAGTGGTAGGCTGAATTTTTGGGGGGGATGGTTTGTCATCGGGACATATCAGTTCTGTTATACTCACATACATAATTTTAACAGTTTTAGAAACTTTAGAGTGTTTTCTATCCATATGCATATCCTAGCTTCTGGGCCTGAGTAACAGGCAGTTTACTTTGGGCACGCTTTTCATCCGGACGTTAAAATACTGCCCCCTACCCAAGAGAGGTTAAAAGTGGCGCAGGTCTTATTTATTTAAAGAGCATATTGAAGTTAGAAGCATTAGGATTTGAAGCAATAGCCTACAACTATTTTAGCACTGCTGTGAGACAAGGATGGGGACTGGTCTTGATAAATCAATTGAGATTTATATTTTGTCTGAATCTCCATTTGGGTATTGGTTAGACTATCATTATACAATTAGGGTGTAGAAAGGTTATGCTCTTAATATAACCTTTATTCAACTAGGCAAGTCAGTTTAGAACAAATTCTTATTTTACAAGGACAGCCTACACCTTCCTCCCTGTCAGGGAATTGAACCCCAGTCTCCCACGTGCCCGCACTACACAGGGACTCTTTAGCTAAATAGCCCAGTAGAGTATCCTACTCCCGACCATCACATTGTACAGCGCCATATTTTCCGTACCCATCCTATCGGAAACCCGGAGGGCGTTTCGTTTTCTTGGAATAGAAACACCATAATATTAAGTACTCTGAAGTGTTACATTTCTAACTCAAAACAGCAGTATAGTATTTCTTCAACATCTTTATGCTTTCGTTTATAAAATAACTAGAAAAGACATTCAAAAATGCAGATGGTTATTTAAACTACATTTTAGTTGCACTTCCACCACGACTCCACGACCACGGGTAAAACCTTGCTGACCTCATCAATGTATTTGTTGGCAGAGATACGGATGAATGTTTTCAGTTGATGCCAAACAGTTCGATCGGTTTTAAAAATCAGGAGACCTACATGTAGAGATTTTTTTTTAAACTTTTATGATATACTGTAGGCCTACCGTAGGTGTTGTAGGTACTTTATTTATTTATTTATTTATTTGTATTTAACCTTTATTTTACTACATCCCAGAAACACCTCTCTGACATATCTCTTGATGCCAACATTTTTTCACCACTTATTTCCATGACTGATCAAAGCTTGTTTTCTCATGCTCTCATCTCTCTGCAGCCAGACATATGGTGAGCAATATGTTTGGAACCTCAAAATCGCAATAGATATAGAATCTTGACAACCGCAATACATATCGTATCGGCACCTAAGTATCGTGATAATATCATATTCTGAGGTCCCTGGCAATTCCCTGTCCTGGAAAATAGTCAAACTAACGGTTAGGGGAAACAACTTCTACCTTATTCCCAGAATGCGCTGACAGTTGGGTGTCTTAGGATGCCAACAGACAAAGTAAAGACAAAGAGGACAGTCATCTAAGGATAATTTGATTCTCTTATCCACCCACCCACAGAAGGGGAGACAGCAGTGTGGGAGGTTAGACTACCCCCCTTCCTCCACCTCACCCGTTCCACCCTCATCCTGTTCCACTGAAACGAACTAGCCTACCCAGATCAAACATTGATCGTCTTTGTATTGATATCTGTCGCCTTGGTCACCACGGACCCAGCAACCGTCTCCTAATGACAGGAAATTGGGAGGACTCACTGGGGCATGCAACCCTGCAAGCATACGAGTGTGTGTTTGTGTGTGTTAGATTGTGTGTGATTGAGAGTGTGTGTGTGTGTGTGTGTGTGTGTGTGTGTGTGTGTGTGTGTGTGTGTGTGTGTGTGTGTGTGTGTGTGTGTGTGTGTGTGTGTGTGTGTGTGTAGCATTGTTTTGGCTTCTCCCCAGGGTGAGCAGAAACAGTAGCTCATTTGGAATAATTGGCTTCTTAAAGGCCCTCTGACATTATAATGGCTGCTTTCGGGGGTCTAGAGGAATTTCTGTCATTTTCTCCACTCCGTCTTATTTCAGATCATGGCAACACTAGATTTATGCTCCCAGGTGTCTGGGTTGGACACAAAGCTTTCCCCATTACTCTGTGCCTGTGTTGAAATTGCCACTGCTTATATTGCAGTATGTGGAACACATACACGCGCACACACCCACCCAAATCAATACTCCAGCGAGACAAGAGGATATATGAATTATGAATCCACTCACAGAAAAAAAAACTGGAAAATGGGTCAATGTGCATTAAAGTGCATGTTTCCGCCAACAGTCATAACGTATATAGGATGTGTAGTATGCTAGCCTACTATAGCAGTGTATTGTGGTTCTAGGACCACCAGAGTAAAGAAAACATGAAGAAAGTTGATACCACGTGTGTGGGAAATTCCACAGTAAGAGACTAACACAGATTCTTCACTTGAAAATGTTAGCAAAATCCTATGATGCAAAGTTAAACAAACCATTCAACTCTATGCACAAGGACTTTAACAATTTCCACACAAAATCGTACAAAAACTAATTTACTTGAAGAACAGTGCAGATACAAAGTTTGGTAACAGAATGACGGTTTGTGCTGTTTGTGCCATCATTTTGTTAACAAATTTTGCATCTGCACTGTTCTTCGAGCAAATGTGTATTTTTTAACAATTTCCACAGAAGATTTTACAAGTAGTCCTTGTGCATGGAGTTGTATTGTTTTTTAACTTTGCAATCATTGGCGAGGTCATTGGCCTTGAGTAAAGCACTCTGATCCTCCCTTGGTGGTGGTCAAAGAACCATGGAGCACTAGGCTTCAGTAAAGAGATTGTACCGTCTGCCGCCAGCTAACCCAATCAAATCCAATTACAGCATGGTTCAAGCCATGTTCCCCCAAGATTGACATTCAACTGATTTCTTATCTGATTCCTCATCCATTCTTAGTCAGAGTTTTGTTTCAATGGGCACTAGAACGGGTTATTGTATCAGAAGCCTCTCCAAATCTCTACATTTTGACATTATTGCTTATAATATGCTGCCGGAAAAACGTATGTGTTAAGGCTTTACATCCCCTGCTATATGGTGGATTGAGAGTTACTTGTCTAACAGAAGACAGATGGTGTTCTTTTATGGAAGCATCTCCAACATAATCCAGGTAGAGTCAGGCATTCCCCAAGGCAGCTGTCTAGGCCCTTACTTAAAAAAAATCTTTACTAATGACCTGGCACTGGCGTTAAGTAAAGTCTGCGTGCCTATGTATGCTGATGACTCAACACTATACACATCAGCTACCACAGCAATTGAAATCACTGCAACAGTAAACAAGAGCTGCAGTCAGTTTCAGAATGGGTGGCAATAAATAAGTTAGTCCTAAATATTTCAAAAACTAAATTGCATTTGGGACAAATCATTCACTAAATCTCACCTAAATCTTGTAATTAATACATGTTGAAATTTAGCAATTTGAGGAGACTAAACTGCTTGGTGTAACGCTGGATTGTAAACTGTAATGGTAAAACATATTGATGCAACAGTAGCTAAGATGGGGAGAGGTCTGTCCATAATAAAGCGCTACTCTGCCTTCTTAACAATGCTATCAACAAGGCAGGTCCTACAGGCCATAGTTTTGCTGCACCTGGACTACTGTTCAGTCGTGTGTTCAGGTTCCACAAAGATTACAATTGGCCCAGAACAAGGCAGCAAGGCTGGCACTTAAATGTTCACAAAGAGCTAACATGAATAATATGCATGTCAATCTCTTCTGGCTTGTAGAGGAGAGATTGACTTCATCACTACTTGTATTTGTGAGAAATATTGACATGTTGAATGCACCGAGCTGTCTGTTTAAACTACTAGCACACAACTCAGACAACCATGCGTATCCCACAAGACATGCCACCAGAGATCTCTTCACAGTCCCCAAGTCCAGAACAGACTATGGGAGACGCACAGTATTACATAGAGCCATGACTACATGAAACTCTATTCCACTTCAAGTAACTCATACAAGCAGTAAAATCTGATTTAAAAAAACAGATTAAAAATGCACTGTATAGAAGTGGAGACTGTGAAGATGCACACAGGCACAGACACAGACGACACACACACAAATGTATGTGGACACCTCTTCAAATTAGTGGTTTAGGCTATTTCAACCAAACCCGTTGCTGACTGGTGTATAACAATTGAGAACACAGCCATGTAATCTCCATAGACAAACATTGGCAGTAGAATGGCTTTATTGAAGAGCTCAGTGACTTTCAACGTGGCACCGTCATAGGATGCCATTTTTTAAAACAAGTCAGTTTGTAAAATTTCGGCCCTGCTAGAGCTGGCCTGGTCAACTGTAAGTGCTGTTAATGTGAAGTGGAAACATTGAGGAGCAACAACGGCTCAGCCACGAAGTGGTAGGCCACACAAGCTCACAGAACGGAACTGTCGAGTGCGTAGCGCGTATAAATTGTCTGTCCTCGGTTGCAACACTCATTACCAAGTTCCAAACTGCCTCTGGAAGCAACATCAGCACAATAACTGTTAGTCGGGAGCTTCATGAAATGGGTTTCCAAGGCCGAGCAGCCGCACACATGCCTAAGATCATCATGCACAATGCCAAGCGTCGGCTGTAGTGGTGTAAATCTCGCTGCCATTGGACTCTGGAGGAGTGGAAATGCATTCTCTGGAGTGATGAATCACGATTCACCATCTGGCAGTCCAACGGACAAATCTGGGTTTGGTGGATGCCAGGAGAAAGCTACCTGCCTGAATGTATAGTGCCAACTGTAAAGTTTGTTAGAGGATGAATAATGGTCCGGGGCTGTAATTCATGGTTTGTGCTAGGCCCCTTAGTTCCAGTGAAGGGAAATCACAACGCTACAGCATACATTGACATTCTAGACGATTCCGTGCTGCCAACTTTGTGGCAACAGTTTGTGGAAGGCCCGTTCCTGTTGCAGCATGACAATGCTCCCGTGCACAAAGTGAGGTACATACAGAAATGGTTTGTCGAGATCGGTGTGGAAGAACTTGACTGGCATGCACAGAGCCCTGACCTCAACCCCATTGAGCACCTTTCGGATGAATTGGATCGCCGACTGCAAGCCAGGCCTAATCGCCCAACATCAGTGCCCGACCTCACTAATGCTCTTGAGGCTGAATGGAAGCCAGTCCCCGCAGTAATGTTCCAACATCTAGTGGAAAGCCTTCTCAGAAGAGTGGAGGCTGTTATAGCAGCAAAAGATTTTGAAATTCGATGTTTGACAAGCAGGTTTCCACATAATTTTGGTCATGTAGTGAATGTGGGAGTAGTGGCCTGAGGGTACACAGTTAATGTGTTGTGAAATCGGTTGTGAAAATGTAATGTAATGTTTTTAATTGTATATAAGTGCTTTCATTTTTATGGACCCCAGAAAGAGTAGCTGATGCCTTGGCAGCAGCTAATGGGGATCTATAATAAGAATCTATAATAAGAAATAAATATATATAAAAACCTCTTCACTTTCTCACTCTTGAACTGAAGTTGTACTGCATGTCTTTTATTTCCTTTTGTTCATTCCCTCTCTCATCCCTCTTCTTCACTATGCTGGGGCAAACTTTGCTGGCTGCTATCTCGTATCTTAGCAGCCAACTGCAGCGACACTAAAGACGTACACGGGAATATTTCCGAAACATTCTTGTGAGAACAACATGTATTTAGTCTTGCCCGCATTAAGTAGGACCTGTTCTTTTCACTATTCATTCAAATGCTATTGGTCAATCCGAGGATTAAAAAAATTATAATCTACATGCAGATGATACTATTATTTATGCAATTGCCCCGACTGCTGACCTGGCTGTGACAAGGCTACAGTCTGATTTTGCAGTTGTGCAAGTAGCCCTTACCGATTTCAAACCCGTACATAATACGGGCAAAACTAAATACATGTTGTTTTTAAGCTCTCGTAAGATTGTCTCAGATGGATTACATCTTTACTCATCGGATGGTTCTATAATCAAATGAGTTCCAGCATTTAAATACCTTGCTATTTGGATTGACGATGATTTATTGTTTAAAAAACATACGACTGAGCTTGTTAAGATTTAAAAGTGGGCTTTCTTTGAGAGAAACAGATCTTGTCCCTCTCTAGTCAGCAGGAAGCAGATCGTGCAGTCAACCCTTCTACCGGTTCTTGATTAAGGTGATACTATTCAACAAAGTGCAGCTGCCATTGGATGCCATTTTTTTTCACCCTTTGTTTTATCACACGAGACAGTTTTATTACTCATCACTCAATAATTTACCAAAAGATTGGCTGGATCTCTTTGAAGTCACATAGATCACATCATTGCGCTTTTTTTGTTTACAAAGCCCTGCTCCACAAACTTCCGATTGACCTAATATCACTGTTAAGATTTAAAATTTCAATATAAGATTTAACTTGTCAGTTAGCAAACCCGTTCATAGGTGGGGTTAACTCTGGAGATTCCTTTGGTGTCTAGAGAGTTAGGTAAATCAGCCTTTAATTTCCTTGCACCTTACATGTGGAATGATCTACAAAACACTTTTAAAATGTTATTGATGTGTATAATAACGTGTATTATGAAGGTGTAGTTTAATGTGTTTATTGTATTTTGATGTGTATTGTGGCGCTATACAGGGCTCATCTGCAAAAGATACCTTGGTCTCATCATTGACTCCCTGTCAATTTTTTTTTTTAAAGGTACAAATAAAAATATAAAATTCAAACAAGTTTTGGACCACCAGAGCTTTCTGTTAGGTAACAATGTCAGATTACGAATTGAAAAATGCACAAAAATGTTCTTGAATCTTCAACATAGAAATGCTACCAACAATAATTTACAGAAACTCATTAGATGATGCAGTCATCCATGATTTAGTAAATCAGTTTTATTACTTCTTTAATCAGAACAACAGTTTTTAGCTGTGCTAACATAATTGCAAAAGGGTTTTCTTATGATCAATTAGCCTTTTAAAATTATGAACTTGGATTAGCTAACACAATGTGCCATTGGAACACAGGAGTGATGGTTGCTGATAATGGGCCTCTGTACGCCTACGGAGATTTTCCATTTTTTTTTAAAGAAATCAGCCGTTTCCAGCTCAATATTCATTTACAACATTAACAATGTCTACACTGTATTTCTGATCAATTTGATGTTTGTTTAATGGACAGAAAATGTGCTTTTCTTTCAAAAACAAGGACATTTCTAAGTGACCCCAAACTTTTGAACGATAGTGTATATGGGAGGCAGGCAAATACCTTTCACTGAGCCGTATAAAGACAGACTGACAGGTGTGAGACAATTCATTGTAATTTATCTTAATGTTCTTTTGTTGTTTGCAGGTGCACTATCCTTCTGACCCTATGGAGCCAGGTCCCATCTACTTTTTAACACCACGCAAGAGTGGCTTGTTTGGTGTCTGCTGTCAAGGAATACCACAACAAGTCAAGTACTTGATTGATGAAGACATGTCATCCAGCAAAGGCAGCAGTGTAGTCATCAACTACATACACCATTTCGTCACCATCTATGGAGTTGGGGAGACACGTGGGACCTGAATTGTGATAATTGCAGTGGCCAAACCAAGAACAAGTTTGTGCTCTGGTATTGTGCCTGGCGGATCATGCACAAGCACTTCCTGACCACAGGCCACACCAAGTTTGCCCCTGACTGGTGCTTTCGGCCTCATCAAGCAGCGCTTCAGAAAGACCAGAGTGAACACTGCCTGAGATTGGTGGTGTTGTGAAGGACAGCACTGTGACAGGGGTCAACATCCCACAGCTGGTTGGACTGGTGGATGGTACGGTGCTGGTGGAAAGCTATGACTGGCAACAACACCTGACACCGTAAGTCAGGCCGCTGCCACAGATCAAGCACAACCAGCACTTCAGGTGAATATAATTTGAATTGCATTGTATGAGGTTATTCTTCTTATTTAAACTTGAGGTGAATTGATGTTGTGCAAGGTTGTAATGTCTACAATTCTGTTATTGTTATTTCCTGTTTTACAGCTTCGATGCTCTGGAGCCTGGTGTTGTTGTCGCCAAGAACCATTTGCACTCAATCGGGACCAGGTTTCAGCTGCTGCACAACGCTGACATCCTTCCTCCCATAGATGGTCTGCCTGTACAAGCACCACCTGGACTGTACAAGCACTTTGAGAAGATCAGGGAGTTTTGCCACGAAGAGGCTATGGGCATCACATGCCCTGCACCAAAGTCAAGGGCAGGACAGAAACAGGCTCTCCGAATATAGATTCCCTTGTTCATGCGTGGTTCGGATGGACCAGTCATCAGAACTATCTGCAGTGCCTCGCTCCTAACACACATTGCTGTTACTATTTTTTTCATTCATACTTTTGATACTTAAGTACATTTTAGCAATTCCATTTACTTTTGATACTTAAGTATATTATTTTAAACCAAATACTTTTAGACTTTTACTCAAGTAGTATTTTACTGGGTGACTTACTTTAGTCATTTTCTATTACGGTATTTTTACATCTGGACACTTTCTGTTTACCTGGAATTTTTCCCTTATTGTAGGCTACTAGCACTTTTAGTCTTAATCTTTACTACACTATTCACTGTTTCGCACATGACCTCATGTGAATCCTTAAAGAGATGGATGGCGTTGGCTTAAGAGGGTGTGAACAATGCTGAATGGGTGTAGACAAAGGAGAACTCTCCAGTAGGTACCAAAACATTCAAAGGCCCTTTTCTCAAAGCAGAATTACTTTCCCATTGTTCCTCAAAAATGCAGTGTATTAATTAAATACCATTTTGTAGCTATGAGTCTCTACTTTTTACCAATGTAAAAAACCTAATTTAACATTTTGCTATTAGACAGAATCCAGGTGTCGAGTCACAAATAGTAAAGAGAAAAGGTCCAGAGCGACTTACAGGAGCTATTAGGATTAAGTGACTTGCTCAAGGGCACAACACTCTTAACCGCTAGGCTATCTGCTGCCACCTTCCATTCTACACAAAGTCTCTCTCTCTCTCTCTCTCTCTCTCTCTACTAATTACCTCAGTCTGCTCTTCTTGTTAATTGTGGCTGTATTTTAGGAACATCGAGAGGGAGAAGGGAGGGAAGGAAACGGAGGATGACTATGTGATCGGTGTAGTTTTCTTCCTAAAAGTAAAGGAGCCTTTTCACTTCACAGACCCATTTCCATGTTCAACTGTTTATTCTCTCAAGGGGTTTTTGTTATCTATCTCACAAGTAAATAAAATAGAGCAAACTCAATGCTGCAAGGCCACTACAATTGTATTTTTGGGATGTGTCTGTGTGTGTGTTGGGAATTATGAAGAGGGGGTGTTGTGGGGAGGAATGGGGAGGTAGGGATGCAGTAGACAAGAAGAGGGTGAGGGGTTGAGGGGGTAAAATGGCATACTGGGAGACTAGGCAGCACAGATGGCAGCACCAACAGAAGGCCCAGCATTCATCTCGCTCTCTGTATTCTGAGCCAAAGGCTTGTGCAACACAGACCACTTCTAGGGAGATGGCAATGACTGGGGTGGGGGGATTGAAGCACGGAGTGGGGAAGGGGAGGGTGTATAAAAATGGCTGCTATTTCAGTGGTGGTGAAGTGGACTCAACACATTGCCAAGTCAAGGTTCAACCACACAGCTCTTGAGTTGCCCATCCCAGACTTGGGTGTGCTCTTGGTAACCCTGGATAAGAGCATAATCAGACACGAGAATACATGCCAGCTTAGGCAGACCGGTCACTTTTCTCAATGGGCAGGTCCCCGAGACCAGTATCTTGCTATTGTACTATCTTTGATATGGAACAATGCACACCAGCTGTTGTGTCCAAAGACAAGAGGCGGAGGAGGAAAAAGAGAGAGGATGGTAGAGGAGGAGAGATAAGAGAGAGACTGGTGGAAGAAGGGATGAGGAGGAGCGAAGGAAACACACGCCCTGGCTGATCATAACCACACAAAGAGGAGGGAAAGCATCTCTCTCTCTCACAATGGATTATAATGGAGAGTTAAATGAAGTGCAGGGCAGAGACTGCTCTCTGGGGGGGCTGGCTGTAGCTGACGGGTGAATTAGCGCCGGAGCAGTGCTAAGGTTTTATTGTGTTAGTCTCTGAAAGGTTGAGACCGGTAGACTGCTACATGGTTATTATCCTGTTCACTATCCAGAGGAATTGTGGTATTGTATTAGCTTTCCTCAGTGTCTATAGGGTGAGAAATGTTGATGTCATGGAGTAGACAAGGAGCTAGTGGGAAATTCCATTGTAACTGGAATTGACCATATCATTTCATAACTGTTTACTTAAAATGTATGCCAAAAAAACAACATTGATTTCAAAGTTTGACAAACCATACGACTCTATGCACAAGGACTACTTGCTTACACTAAACATTTGACAAAAACACATTTACTGGAAATCAAATCAAATGCAACATTTGTTGACAGAATTTCGGTACAATCTCCGTCTGATTTTTGTGACCAGATGGAACATCTTATTCCAAAATCATGAGCGTTAATATGGAGTTGGGAGATTGTGTGGCTGTGTGCTCGATCTTATACACCGTTCAGCAACGGTGTGGCTGAAATGGCCAAATCCACTAATGTGAAGAGGTGTCCACATGTAGTGGATCTGCTCCAAATGAAGATTCTACAGAAAGAAATGGGGTGTCAGCTATGACGTGACGCTATGAGTTAGAAAAAAACATATATTTTGGTTATTGAACTACAGTAAGTGAAGTGGATTTACACAGAATTATCACGGGTCCCTGATCTGTACTACACAGAAATATAGAATTATAGATATGAATTTCATTCTCTTCATGGTGATATATCCAAAATAGGTACATAAAAGGTAATATGCAATATCCTCATTTGCATATTTGGCTATTATTCTACACACTGGCTTTTATTGTAAAAGAGCTCCGCCACGTTTGGTTGGTCCAGACCGGACAAAATCTGAACCAATCATAGATGTCTATGTTTCACAAGTTTGGACATCAAAGTACAGCGCAGTAGAGCTCGGTAGAGTCCAGTACAGTACAGAACAGTAGAGTATCATTCTGCCAGTCACATTCTGTTAAAGGTCCCCAAAGCACACACATACCTGGGTCGCTCCTATTTTCAGTTCGCTGCAGCTAGCGACTGGAACGAGCTGCAAAAAACACAAACTGGACAGTTTCATCTCCATCTCTTCATTCAAAGACTCAATCATGGACACTCTTACTGACAGTTGTGGCTAATTCGCGTGATGTATTGTTGTCTCTACCTTCTTGCCTTCTGCTATTGTCTGTGCCCAATAATGTTTGTACCATGTTTTGTGCTGCTACCATGTTGTGCTGCTGCCATGTTGTGTTGCTACCATGCTGTGTTGTCATATGTTGCTGCCATGCTATGTTGTTATCTTAGGTCTCTTGTCGTGGTGTGTGTTTTGTCCTGTATTTTTTATCCCAGTCCCGTCCCCGCAGGAGGCCTTTTGGTAGGCCGTCATTGTAAATAAGATTTTTTTCTTAACTAACTTGCCTAGTTAAATAAAAGGTTAAATAAAAAGTATAGATCAGCACAGTACATTATTTAGTGTGCTCTACTGTGTACTGAACAGGACTGTACTTTACTTTTATTTACTGTACTCTAATGTGCTCTACTGTGCTGTGCTGTCCAAACTTGTGAAACGTAGGATGTCTGAACTAGTCATGGACGTCTGTCTATTTTTGTGCCAAATGAAGGCCGGTCCAAATTTCGCTTAATAATTCAGAAACCAAATTGATAGAAGTAACAATATAACTAATTGGTAGGCCCATCTTTACTTATTACTACCGTGAACTTTCATTATACCCCCTCTTCATGAGGGAGAGAAATTAGAAAATGTCTTAATGATATTTGGTTTTTGTGTCGATGCCGACACACGTGTGCCTGAGTCGGCATCGGCTCAAATCTGACCCACTGCCCTTTGACTCTCCCTTGCTGTCTTTCCAGCACTTTGCTAACTCTCAATAAAAGCCAAGGCCCCTACTCTACTACCACATATCTACAACATAATGTGTGTCTTATCATGCCATGCCTCTTTGCTGTTCCATAAGGTGTATTTTTATCTGTTAGAAAAACCTCCGATTTTACCCTTTGCATGAGTTACTTCATGTGGAATAGACTTCCATATAGTCATAGCTCTATGTATACTGAACAAAAATATAAATGCAACATGCAACAATTCAAAAGATTTACAGTTCATACTTGGAAATCAATCAATTCAAATAAAGACATTAGGGCCTATTCTATGGATTTCACATGACTGGGAATACAGATATGCATCTGTTGGTCACAGATACTGGGCGTGGATCAGAAAACCAGTCAGTATGTGGTGTGACCACCATTTGCCTCATGCAGAGTGACACATCTCCTTCGCATAGAGTTGATCAGGCTGTTGATTGTGGCCTGTGGAATGTTGTCCCACTCCTCTTCAATGGCTGTGCGAAGTTTCTGGATATTGGCCTGAACTGGAACACGCCTTCGTACACGTCAATCCAGAGCATCCCAAACATGCTCAATGGGTGACATGTCTGGTGAGTATGCAGGCTAGGGAAGCACTGGGACATTTTCAGCTTCCAGGAATTGTGTACAGATCCTTGCGATATGGGGCCGTGCATTATCATGCTGAAACATGAGGTGATGGTGGCGGAGGAATGACATGACAATGGACTCAAGAACTCGTCACGGTATCTCTGTGTATTCAAATGGCCATCAATAAAATGTAATTGTGTTCGTTGTCCAAAGCTTATGTCTGCCCATATCATAACCCAACCGCCACCATGGGGCACTCTGTTCATAACATTGACATCAGCAAGCTGATCACCCACACAACGCCATACACGTGGTCTGCGGTTGTGAGACTGGTTGGATGTACTGCCAAATTCTCTAAAATTATGTTGGAGGCGGCTCATGGTAGAGAAATGAGCATTAAATGCTCTGGCAACAGCTCTGGTGGACATTCCTGCAGTCAGCATGCCAATTGCATGCTCCCTCAAAACTTGAGACATCTGTGGCATTGTGTTGTGTGACAAAACTGCACATTTAAGAGTGGCCTTTTATTGTCCCCCCAGCACAAGGTGCACCTGTGTAAGGACTCATTCAGACGCAGAGTATTGGTAAACTATTTTCAGAGTAACTTCCCCCGTACTGCTTACAGAAGGCAGAATGTCGTTACCCAAAACAAAATATGTGTTGATATTAGTTGACAGAAGGTTTTACTTCAACATTATTGTGAAGTAAAGACTGTGTTTGACCTTTACTAAAGGATCCAGAATGGTCCCTTTATTGGATGCAACTTAGGGCTTATAAGACATGGCCTAAATTCCAGACCCTGTTTTCCTAACATTCCACTCCTTTGTACTCGGTGTCATGACCAACATGTCTTGCCAATTGCCAAACATAACAAGGAGTGTAATGATAGCTCAGGCTGGTGCCCAGGCTATATACAAGATGTGATGACGATGAAAAGCATCAGAGAGACATAATTGGGAAGAGACGAGTTTGGGTCCAAATCCAGAGCCATTACCGAGGGGCATTTAGTTGTGACGTTTGTGACAAATGAAAGGAGGGGTTGAAAGAAGCGAAGACCTTGACAGTGCAGACAAAGGTAGCAGGTGCAGCCTGTGAAATTGACAGGGGGTAATAGAGCATTTTCTATGTAAATGAGGAGGAGGCCCTCCCCACATATGTTTGTGTAAATTACAGACAGGTAAGAATCGTCGATGAGCTTCTGTAATAATAGGCCAGTCGCAGATCACACAAACTGATGTGAAAGAGAAGGGGGGAATGGGATGGGCACACACACACTCAGAGAGGCAGAGTGCTCTCAAGTTCTCATGAGTGAGATTGAACGAGTGGAGAAATGAACATCAACAAATGAGGAGTGGCGCACAACCACGCTCGTTTTATGCACGTTAGAAGAAGAGGCAAACATTTCAGCATAGCGATAACGGGCTGCTGCAAAAACCACTGACATCATTGTGAGTTGCTTCATTAAAGTGTGCGTACATAACTGTTAATGAGAAAGTAACCCTTGGGAGAAACAAAGGCACGTACAGATATCTACACGCTCTGAACATTTGCAGTATCCACCATCTTTTAAAGTTTCTCAACAAGTGATACAACCATGTCCGTTAGTCTTTATTTATCATAAAAATAGAACCCACATTTACAAGGGAAACATTTTAAAACACCAGGAAAACCTTGGAAAATAGTAGCCTAATAGCCGGGTAATGAGGAAAAATGAGGAATGAGGAAAAATGGATCAGCTTTTTTGAGTCCAGAGGGAGAATCAATTGCATGGAGAATTGAGCCATTAAAAAAACTTCAATGACTGAGCAACAGCAGAAAATGGATGAGTGGACAGCAGCAGGCAGCTATGCAGCCTAATTGGTTTTCAATACTCCCGTTTAGTGTGTGTGTGTGTGTGTGTGTGTGTGTGTGTGTGTGTGTGTGTGTGTGTGTGTGTGTGTGTGTGTGTGTGTGTGTGTGTGTGTGTGTGTGTGTGTGCAGTAGCGGTGCGTGGATAAAATCACTGCGGAAGCCAAGCCCGCCCCCCCCCCAAAAAGCCATATTACAACCTATGTGTAGTGATAATTGTGTTGTTTGCTCTATAACCTGTTAATTCATATGCCTTGCGACCGTGATATATATTATAGGCCTAAAGGCCGAGACAATATGAAGACACAGTGGTAGAATAAATTCAACCACAGCTTTGTTTTATCACAAGACCAGATAACAACCTCTGTCCAGTGAAGTCCACAAAGCATATTGCATGTACAGTAACAGACAGGTACATGACCTACAGCATGGAAAAGCAAGTTAATGTTTCCGACATTTTCGGGACCACTAAACAACTATCGATTTAGAACCACAGAGAGTTACCATAAGTCGCAAAGAAAACAGGAGCTGCCTCCACTATTCCAGCACCATTTCAACATCATCAAATCACCTACGCTTAGTCTAATACAGCGACAACTAAAAGATACCAAAAACAATTGAGTCCAATCAACGTAAGCTAAATATGATGTGGCTGTCCATGGTTCTGATTTCTGCGTGTGTGTGTGTGCGAGCGTGGGCGTTCGTGCAAGTAGAAAAACATGTTGACTCACCCTACTTGTAGAGAAACGTCAATGCCATCCTCCTCTCTTTCATGATGCCCGAAACAGTCTATCACTCTGTCATACAGTACATGCTTTTATTTTTTGTTGTCCTAGGCTACCTGGCTAAAATGCTTGCTCGCTAGCCTAACTTACATTCATGGCCAATGATAGCTAGTTAACATTAGCCTTCTACATCTAGCTACATATTGAACTTCCATCCACTCAGGCCAGGGGCACAACAATGTGTGAATTAATGGTTGGATTAGAACTGCCATTATAATCATTGGCCTATATGGAGATTTAAGTAAAACCACAAGTCCAAATCCCTATCTCCATCCATGGCTAATTTAGGAAAAATACACTTTTATCTAGCTAGTTAGCCACCAGAGGACAACAACACAACGATATACAACAAGTAACGTTTATTTTGTCTATGATGTATGCTCTCAACGGGATTTGATAGGAATGACACCAAAATCCAAGGTGGCTTCCCTTAACACAACCAGGACTATTCACAGTTGAGCTCGCTCCGTTTAGCTCAATGCCGATTGGCTAATTGTTATTTATTTTTTTATCAAGGGAGGCCAAATGCTCGCTGGCTTCCCTTGCCTTCAAAGCAACAATGTCATACTCTTTGGACCAGACAGCATCAGATAGATGGCCTACACGTAAAGAGACAGAGGGTTTTCGCTCGCCTGGATGCTTTCTCCTGTGAGATACATTCAGCCTCTTGTGAATTTTAGGCCAATTATGAAACACAGAGAGACAAAAGATACAATTATTGTATGTATTTTGATTGGCTTTCCTTGGGATCCATGAATACACGCCACTGTGTGTGTGTGTATCACTGTCAAAGTTACATACAGGGAGATGAATGAATTGGGAATAGGATTTATGACTGAATGTATGCTGCAAGTATACCCTCTCTCAGAATCAACCTCTGCATAAACTGTGAATTCCCGTTTCCTAATTACCTCGAAATGCTTAACATTTTAACATGCAAAAACTAAGCTACGTCAGGATGACAAATGACTATTGCCTACCCGTTAAATCTACATTAGCCAGTCTCCATTATCCCAACCAGCCGGCCCTGTTGGTGCCTGTTGGGCTTCTCCAAACCCGCGACAAATAACCGGAGAACACCTGTCCACTGCAACAAACAGCGCGTACTCGGAGTTCACCAAAAGTAAACAAACAAACGGGTCTTACCTTGAAGGTTTAACCAGTTTCTGTTTTTTAGGAAGAATGTTCTATTCCGTTTCGCCTCCGCCGACAATCCTCAATCGTTTGGCGCCGCCAATGCCGGCGGTGAAACTTCCTCTCAAAGTCGGCGTTGCTCTGTGGACGTTGCCTTAAGTGGGGACAATGAGGATGAAGGGACGGGGCTGTTTGAGCTCGTGCTCCGGGAGAGGAACTCCGAAGCGTGATGTAATTCGATAAGCGGCGACAGACACCCAGCGCTACTTTTTTACGCACAGCTCTCGCGCGCTTGGCAAGCTGATGAGGAGAGGTAGGCACCTAAAGCGAAAGAGAGCGAGACACTGGAGAGAGAGAGTGTGTGTGAGGGAGATACATAAATAATTCGATAAAGGAACGTGATCCTGACAACCGGTATAATGTTCAAGTTGCCTGACGCGGTAACGGATACCTCCTGTCAGGCATAGGTGTATTCTACAGTAGCGCCTGTTAACGACTGTTAGCTGCTCTTAAAGGCGCTGCATGGTCATTCCGCCGTTTGCATTGGCCGTGCAGCATTTATGGTGATACGGCCTCTGCAGACGTCAGGGCATTCATACTTCTTGCGCTTCATGGAGCAGTGCAGAGCTGTTGTCATGGAAGAGAGTTTGTGTTTATAGAGGACCTCCCGCCCCCACCTACCATCAACCAATCATGTCAATGCAGAGCTATACTAAGCCCTCCGAATTGTTACATTTGAGAGGCACACGGTGATGTGGTATGGAGCTCAATTTGGCCTCTGCGTGTCTCCGGAGGCTACGCAATTGTGTTGGCAATTGCGTTGGCAATTGCGTCACACATACGACGCCTCCGACCATTTATCCAATCAAGCACAACTTGGATCTTACATAGTGATGTAGAGTGGGCTAGATAACGTTGTTACATTACATTGGGACTAGCTGTAAGACTGCCTGTTCATATGTGCCTAACTGATGTCTAACTGATGTCATAGTGTATGCATTATGTCCAGTTGTGACCCATCATTCAGGGCAGATGGGGCAGAGCCCCACATTTTTTGCAAAAAATAATAGTAATAACAGTATATATTTTTTGTTTTGTTTTGGGATTTCCTGTTTTGCATGTTATTTTGGCATTAATACGTGTCACATAGACGTTTGCAAACAATGTAAAGAATATGTAATTGAGTTAATAAAGCAAACATGGTCTCTTTTTTGTTTTCTTAAGTAAGGCAGGTGTTTCAGCCTAGCTCAGTGCTTTCTGTGGTGGTGGGGCAAGCCAGCAGAAAATACGGAGTGTTGTGCCGTGATTGGCTCAGTGTTCTGTCACCTATGGTGACACTACTTCACTGCCAAGTCTAAGGGTAGGGCTAGACAATTCAAGCCCCTTGGGTGCTGCCATAGAGTTACATTAGAAGTGTCCATCCAAGAGGGCTCAAGGTCATTGGAAACAGATAAAATGACGTCACCAGTGTCAAGGTAATTGAGATAATTATGTACAAGTGGCTATGCATAGATAAAGAGGCTATGCATAGATAATAACGGAGAGTAGTAGCAGCGTGGGGGGGGTGGAAATAGTCTGGGTAGCCATTTGATTAGCTGTTCAGGAGTTTTATGGCTTGGGGGTAGAAGCTGTTTAGAAGCCTCTTGGACCTAGACTTGGCGCTCCGGTACCGCGTGCCGTGCGGTAGCAGAGAGAACAGTCTATGACTAGGGTGGTTGAAGTCTTTGACAATTTTTAGGGCCTTCCTCTGACACCGGCTGGTATAGAGGTCCTGGATGGCAGCAAGCTTGGCCCTGGTGATGTACTGGGCCGTACGCACTACCATCTGTAGTGCCTTGTGGTCGGAGGCCGAGCAGTTGCCATACCAGGCAGTGATGCAACCAGTTAGGATGCTCTTGATGGTGCAGATGTAAAATCTTTTGAGGATCTGAGGACCCATGCCAAATCTTTTCAGTCTGCTGAAGGGGAATAGGTTTTGTCCTGCCCTCTACATGACTGTCTTGGTGTGCTTGGACCATGTTAGTTTGTTGGTGATGTGGACGCCAAGGAACTTGAAGCTCTCAACCTGCTCCAATACAGCCCCGTCGATGAGAATGGGGCGTGCTCGGTCCTCTTTTTCCTGTAGTCCACAAATATCTCCTTTGTCTTGATCACGTTGAGGGAGAGGTTGTCCTTGCACCACATGGTCAGGTCTCTGACCTCCCTATAGGCTTTCTCATCGTTGTCAGTGATCAGGCCTACCACTGTTGTGTCATCAGCAAACGTAATGATAGTGTCTGAGTTGTGCCTGGGCGTGCAGTCATGAGTGAACGGGGAGTACAGGAGTGGACTGAACACGCACCCCTGAGGGGCCTCCGTGTTGAGGATCAGCGTGGCGGATGTGTTGTTACATACCCTTACCACTTGGGGCAGCCCGTCAGGAAGTCTAGGATCCAGTTGCAGATGGAGCTGTTTAGTACCAGGGTCCTAAGCTTAGTGATGAGTTTTGAGGGCACTATGTTGTTGAACACTGAGCTGTAGTCAATGAATAGCATTCTCACATAGGTGTTCCTTTTGTCCAGGTGGGAAAGGGCAGTGTGGAGTGCAATAGAGATGGCATCAATTGTGGATCTGTTGTGGCAGTATGCAAATTGGAGTGGGTCTACGGTTTCTGGGATAATGGTGTTGATGTGAGCCATGACCAGCCTTTCAATGCACTTCATGGCTGCAGACGTGAGTTCTACGGGTCTGTAGTCATTTAGGCAGGTTACCTTAGTGTTCTTGGGCACAGGGACTATGGTGGTCTGCTTGAAACATGTTGGTATTACAGACTCAGACAGGAAGAGGTTGAAAATGTCAGTGAAAACACTTGCCAGTTGGTCAGCTCATGCTCGGATTAAACATCCTGGTAATTCATCTGGCCCAGCGGCCTTGTGAATGTTGACCTGTTTAAAGGTCTTACTCACATTGGCTGCGGAGAGTGTGATCACACAGTCATCCAGAACAGTTAGTGCTCTCATGCATGTTTCAGTGTTACTTGCCTCGAAGCAAGCATACAAGTTATTTAGCTCGTCTGGTATGCTCGTGTCACTGGGCAGCTCTTGGCTGTGCTTCCCTTTGTAGTCTGTAATAGTTTGCAAGCCCTGCCAAATCCGACGAGCGTCGGAGCCGGTGTAGTACGATTCAATCTTAGTCCTTTATTGAGGCTTTGCCTGTTTGATGGTTCTTCGGAGGGCATAGTGGGATTTCTTATAAGCTTCTGGGTTAAAGTCCCGCTCCTTGAAAATGGCAGCTCTACCCTTTAGCTCAGTGCGAATGTTGCCTGTAATCCATGGCTCTGGTTTGGGTATGTGCGTACAGTCACTGTGGGGACGACGTCCTCGATGCACTTATTGATAAAGCCAGTGACTTATGTGGTGTACTCCACAATGCCATCGGAAGAATCCCAGAACATATTCCAGTCTGTGCTAGCAAAACAGTCCTGTAGTTTAGCATCTGCTTCATCTGACTACTTTTTTATAGACCGAGTCACTGGTGCTTCCTGCCTTAATTTTTGCTTGTAAGCAGGAATCAGTAGGATAGAGTTATGGTCAGATGTGACAAATGGAGGGTGAGTGAGAGCTTTGTACGCATTTCTTTGTGTGGAGTAGAGGTGTTCTAGAATTTCTTTACCTCTGGTTGCACATTTAACATGTTGATAGAAATTTGGTAGAGCTGATTTAAGTTTCCCTGCATTAAAGTCACCGGCCACTAGGAACGCCGCCTCTGGGTGAGCTTTTTCCTGTTTGCTTAGCGGAATACAGCTCATTTCGTGTGGTTTTAGTTCCAACCTCGCTCTGTGGTGGTATATAGACAGCTACGGAAAAAAACACTGCTCATGCTGTCAGTGAAGCATGATTTGTGCGGCGCTCAAAACAACTGTTAACTTGGGACTTCAAAATCGGACTTAAGTGAGTTCAAGATAACTGGGAACTCGGGAAAAACGAGCTACGACTGGGAAAATACGTTTTGAACTTTCATCCAACTAGGAATTGTAATTTCGGAACTCCGGCCTCTTTCTAGAGCTAAGACCTGAAGATCACTGACGTCATAATGGTTCAACCTTTTTTTCCGAGTTCCCAGTTGTCTTGAAAGCAACATACATCCAGAGAATGCCAGACTTTGATGATAAAGTTTGATGACAACATTTGCCCACAAAGGACCGCCGTGCCACCTTCCTGTTCAAGTGAGCACAGCACAACAAGGTGAGTCCAAAAATGTCTTCTATGCTGCTGCATAAATTATGTAATATGCCAGGGAGATATGTATATTGTAGCTAAGAATGTAATACTAAGTCTATGCTGTTAGTAGCCCATGTGCCTCACCCTAATAATATGGTCTATTTTCACCTCTTAATTTTGCCTACTGTTCTGACTTGGTGGTGCACATGTAGCCTATAACCTGTTTTTGAGAAAAGTAATCGTGGAATATTGTAAGAGATTTCATTGTCTGCTTATATGCCCCCTTTATTAATCCTACAGTTATGACTTGGTGTACAGGGAGAACACTGCAAGAATGGCGCATGTTCTGAATTCTGTCACTGTACATTTCAAAAGTGGTGAACAATAGTTATATTGACTACGTCCGTCTTAATCGAAATTGCGCATTTCCTCTTATCCGCTTGTCGCCCTCTTATGCCATAGTTTGTACATCTCAATTGTCTGTAGAAACCACATTTGTTTAAGCAAGACAGCCATATCAGCTACAGTATGTTTTTTTTAAAGGCAGTAAATGACGCTGAATGAATTGTTTCGCTGCCAGACAAGGCTCCGCTGATAGACAGGTGTAGCAGTGGTAAGGTGTTTGTCACGCCCTGGCCATAGAGAGGCTTTTATTCTCTATTTTGGTTAGGCCAGGGTGTGACTAGGGTGGGCATTCTAGATTCTTTATTTCTATGTTTTCTATTTCTTTGTGTTTGGCCGGGTGTGGTTCTCAATCAGAGGCAGCTGTCTATCGTTGTCTCTGATTGAGAACCATACTTAGGTAGCCTTTTTTCCCACCTGTGTTTGTGGGAAGTTATCTTTGTTAGCGGCATTATAGCCGAGTTAAGCTTCACGGTCGTTTCTGTATGTTTATTGTTTTGTTGGTGACATCATTAAAATAAAATATGTACGATCACCATGCTGCACCTTGGTCCTCTTCTTCAGACGCCCATGACAGAACTTCCCACCACCAACGGACCAAGCAGCGTGGTAAGGAGGGGCAGCGTGTTCAGGACTCCTGGACATGGGAGGAGATCCTGGACGGTAAGGGACCCTGGAGGCAGGCTGGGGAGTGTCGCCGTCCAAGGGAGGAACTGGAGGCAGCGAAAGCAGAGCGGCGGTGATATGAGGAGGCAAGTCAGCGAAGCAGGCACGAGAGGCAGCCCCCCCAAAAATGTGGGTGGGGGCACACAGGGAGATTGGCGGAGTCAGGTTATAGACCTGAGCCAACTCCCCGTGCTTACCGTGGGGAGAGAGTGACTAGTCAGGCACCAGGTTATGCGGCTCTGCGCCGTGTGTCTCCAGTGCGCTCTCATAGCCCGGTGCGCTCTCTGCAAGCTCCCCGCAGTTGCCATGCTAGAGTTGGCATTCAGCCAGGAGCGATTGTGCCGGCTCAGCGCTCCTGGTCTCCGGTGCATCTTTTCGGCCCAGGTTATACTGCGCCAGCTCTACGCACGGTATCCCCAGTTCGCCAGGAGAACCCAGTGCGGCCTGTTCCAGCTTCCCGCACGTGCTTCCTGCAGGTGCACGTGGTAAGCACCACGTGTTAGCGGCATTATAGCCGAGTTAAGCTTCATGGTCGTTTCTGTATGTTTATTGTTTTGTTGGCGACATCATTAAAATAAAAGTATGTACACCACCACGCTGCACCTTGGTCCTCTTCTTCAGACGCCCGTGACAATGTTGGGACTGCTGTTGGGACTCTTCTGTTGGGACAGCTTTATGTAGGCCGTAACAGTTTGTGTGCACCGTTTGCCACCGTTATAGTGCAATTCATCTATTGTTTAGTGTTGTGTTGTGTAGTGGCTTGGCTTGCATGCATCCTACTTTTTGTTTTTTTTGCCCCACCAAGATTTACATGCTAAAATCGCCACTGATTATGTCCATATTTAGTATTTGCACTGTATGACTGACATGTACAGTAACCTACAGTAGCCAACATGTAAATGTGGATGTACTGTATATGGTCTATATGCAACATTTTCAACATGTAGTAGATGTAAATGTGAATGTACAGTACCAGTCAAAAGTTTGGACACACCTACTCATTCAAGATTTTTTCTTTATTTTTTACTATTTTCTATATTGTAGAATAATAGTGAAAACTTAACTATAAAATAACACACATGGAATCATGTAGTAACTTTACTGTGTAAGGGCTATTTGACCAAGAAGGAGAGTGATGTAGTGCTGCATCAGATGACCTGGCCCCCACAATCACATGACCTCAACCCAATTGCGATGGTTTGGGATGAGTTGGACCACAGAGTGAAGGAAAAGCAGCCAACAAGTGCTCAGCATATGTGGGAACTCCTTCAAGACTGTTGGAAATGCATTCCAGGTGAAGCTGGTTGAGAGAATGCCAAGAGTGTGCAAAGCTGTCATCAAGGCAAAGGGTGGCTAATTTGAAGAATATACGATATATTTTGATTTGTTTAACACTTTTTTGGTTACCACATGATTCCACATGTGTAATTTTATTCTACAATGTAGAAAATAGTAAAAATAAAGAAAAACCCTTGAATGAGTAGGTGTGTCCAAACTTTTGACTGGCATTGTATATTGTAGGCTATATGTCTACGACAACCATTTTCAACATGCAGTTTATGTTACTGGACACAGAGATCCTATGAAATGACAATATGTCATTCTATATGTAATTATATGTTATTGGACAGACTGTGGGATTACCCCTCTCCTATTGAAGGCAGCGTGTCAAAGTGGTTTCTGGAGTGATGCTCCCACCTTTCCAATCTGTTAACTCTCCTCAGGCAGAAGGACCATTCTAGAAAGTATTTCTCCACACACACACACACACAGACACACACACACACACACACACACACACACACACACACTATTGTCTGGAAGGTGCATTTTCACACTCGTATAGATACAACTCTCTATAACAGAGAGTTCAGTGGTCACTGTTAACATGTGGACAACAAGACGTATGTTATTCTTCCTTTCAAAGATGTGATCCCCCACCCCCCGTCACCCATTTCATGAACAGTTTGGACGGACTTATGCTAAATAAATGGCCAAGGTCATCATCTCCTGAGTGGCGCAGTGGTGTAAGACACTGCATCTCAGTGCTTGAGGAGCACTGAGAGCGGTGCACATTTGGCCCAGCGTTGTCTGAGTTTGGCCGGTGTAGGGCGTCATTGTAAATAAGAATTTGTTCTTAACTGACTTGCCTGGTTAAATAAACAATCACCATGACAACCACTGAAATGGGTTGTAAAATGTTGCAGTGAAATCCAGCCAAGCCAACCACCCTTCCCCCTTTGCACATACTCCACTTATCCAGCAGGCCAGAGGATGTCACCCATCATACACCCCAGTTTGAGTGAATGGGTCCTGGGAGAACCCCAACACCACGGTTTGTGTATAAGTTTGTCTACCCCAGAACAAACTGGCACCTGTTATGTGTGTTCTATTCTGTTGTGTTTTCAGTGGGAAGACCTTGCATAATTGACTGCTCTAGGAAATGCAACTGGCATTGATGTGGAATCGTTGTGCCACCACTCTGTTGGGGCACCGTTTCCTCTCCAATGTTATCATGGCTTCGCTGTGTCAGAATAGGTCTGATCAATGGAAAAAAATGTCACATTTTATTTGAGGTGGTTTAGTTACAATACAGTTGGGAAGAGATATTGAGTGCCATTAAGAGTGGGGAAGAAGAGAGGAAGAGATCGGAAAAAAAAAAAAACGGGAGACTCCAGAGGGTGCAGGGGAGTCTTTCTCACCATGACAACCAGGAGGAGGAATCTGAGTGCAATCATTGGTCGGATCAACCACTAAGATCCTCCCATGCACTCATAATATACAGAGCACTGTTTCACAAATCAACATTCGACTATTATTCAAAGTTCTATCCAAAGGTGTGAGAAGAGGAGTTAAAACACCAGTTTCTGTAAATAATGTAGTAAGTTGCAACTTTGATACATGTGGATAGAATGTCATTTTTATATGAAAAGGCTTATCCAGAGAAGATATGACAATCAGAGTAGCCTTAGGGTTATTACAAGCTTCACTTCATTGATCTACGTGCGTGCGCGCGCCTGTGTGGAGTGGGATTTTTGGAAAAGCAGACACCTTTTGGTAACATGATATCCTCGCTGTTCACACTTCCATTCACAAGGGGGCGATAGCAACGTTTTTTATTTTGTATTTCCATTTAGTTAAAACGAAGAAGTGTCGCCTTCCCTTGCTAGTGGTAACCAGCCAGCAGTGTCTCGTCTGGAGCGTGAAGTCATGAGCTCTGCTGGTCGGCTACTGCGTAGCAACCTAAAAGCCCTGATCGACCCTAGAAAACCTATGTACACTGAACAAAAATACAAACACAACATGTAAAGCTTTGGTCTCATGTTTCATGAGCTGAAATAAAAGATCCCTGAAATGTTCCATACGCACAAAAAGCTTATTTCTCTCAAATGTTGAGCACAAATTTGTTTACATCCCTGTTAGTGAGCATTTCTCTTTTGCCAAGATAATCCATCCATCTGACAGGTGTGACATATCAAGAATCTGATTAAACAGCATGATCATTACACAGGTGCTGGGGACAATAAAGGCACTAAAATGTGCAGTTTTCTCACACAACACAGTAGCACAGTGTTGAAGGAGCATTCAATTGGCATGCTGACTGCAGGAATGTCCATCAGAGCTGTTGCCAGATAATTTAATGATAATTTCTCTACCATAAGCCAACGTCGTTTCAGAGAATTTGGCAGTACGTACAACAGGCCTCACAACCGCAGACCACGTGTAACCACACCAGCCCAGGACCTCCACATCCGGCTTCTTCACCTGCAGGATCGTCTGAGACCAGCCATCTGGACAGCTGATGAAACTGTGGCCTTGCACAATCAAAGAATATCTGCACCAACTGTCAGAAACCGTCTCATCTACGTGTTTGTCGTCCTCACCAGAGTTTGGACCTGACTGCTGTTCAGCATCGTAACCGACTTAATTGGGCAAATGCTCACCTTTGATGGCCACTTGCATGTTGGAGAAGTGTGCTCTTCACGGATTAATCCTGTTTCAACGGTACCGGGCAAATGGCGTTGTGAGGGGGAGCGGTTTGCTGATGTCAACGTTGTGAACAGAGTGCCCCGTGGTGGCGGTGGGGTTATGGTGGGGCAGGCATAAGCTTTGGACAAAATCAAAATGTATTTTATCGATGGCGGTTTGAATGCACAGAGAATGCACAGAGATAGCGCTGCCATCACCTGATGTTTCAGCATGATAATGCATGGCCCCATGTTGCAAGGATCTGTACACACTTCCTGAAAGCTGACAATGTCCCAATTCATGGCCTGCATGATCATTGATGTTTGGGATGCTCTGGATTGACATGTGCGAAAACGTGCTTCAGTTCCTGACAATATCCAGCAATTTCGCACAGCCATTGAAGAGGAGTGGGACAACATTCCACAGGCCACAATCAACAGCCTGATCAACTCTATGCAAAGGAGATGTGTCACGCTTCATGAGGCAAATGGTGGTCACACCAGATACTGACTGGTTTTCTGATCCACAACCCCTACCTTTAAAAAAAAAGGTGTCTGTGACCAACAGATGCATATCTGTATTCCCATTCATGTGAAATCCATCGATTAGGGCCTAATACTTTTTTTTTTAAATACAAATTTTCTTATATGAACTGTAACTCAGTAAAATCTTTGAAATCGTTGCATGTTGCGTTCATATTTTTGTTCACTGTAAATTACAATCGCCAGTACAGCCAAACAAAAAATGTTTAGGCGACCATTTTGGGCTCTAACTTTCGTTTATTTCTGATCAAGTTCCTTCCCCACTGTGAATTATTTTAAAGTTTGCTACAAATCTATCTAATTCAATAGTGATTCATTCTGACTACTACATTTGTCCTCACACAGGACCACGTGCTGACACAGGCCAATAACAGACCGGCAGGCTACGAGGAGGCTCTTAGGCAAGATGAAAACGACTACATCGACCATGATCCTTTGCTAGTTACAGCCACATTCACCATGATTCTTAGCAATTTTTGTGTATAGCACGCTTCAAATTTAAATAGTTCCGGCATCGGGAGTTTTTCATATCAAAATGTGGATGACGTCAGCGCTATCAATATATACTGGTTTTAAAGTCTATGGTAGTAGCTAGCTGGTAGCCTGGCTAGCTGGTTTTAGCCTGGCTAAACATACAGCACACTAGCTAGCCTTTATAGCTTCCATGTTATCTTTATAGCTTCCATGTTATCCATGTGACATAATCAGATTTAAAAAAAAATATATGCCCTGGTTAATATTTTTACACTTGCCGGTGTAACCTAAAACATTATCCCAGTTGGATTGCTGCTTGTATATTCATTCCCATATCAGCTAAAAATAGAACATCATCATCTTTTAGTCACTGAGAAAAAAGCACATAGCTACAACAAGTCCTACCATTTCACAATAGCCTGTAATCACTAGTTATTACTTCTAAACAAAATAGCTTTTGGGGTGGATTCTTGGTTTACTGTTTGAACAATCCCTGAGATTATATTTTGTTATCAATGCAAATTATATAGATCATATCAAGGAACCAAGCGACCACATTGCACACACGGCTGAGGAAGGAATGATATGGTATGTCTTTTCAGGTAGTAAAAAAGTATGTTGAATGCCAGAGTGTATTATAAGGAGCCACCCCTTTTGTGACGAAAAACGACATCGCCAAACTGCGTCTCCGTAGAGCTTGTACAGTAGTAAGCTTCAGGATCCTCACCCAGCATTGTTGTTCTTTAGCCAACTCCCTTTAAACTGCTGATAAAATGAGTTTGACTAGGCAGCTAGGAGCCACGTAAATAAACAATTAAAACTAGGAATGCAAGATGAAGTGCTGGATCACACACACACAGACACACACAGACACACCACACACACGAGTCACAAGGGACAAGAAATATCTTCAATCAGCATAGCCATTAGGAAAACGTAATGTTATGACTATAACTACAGTACTGTTCCCTGAAGGAGGTAAAATATACTATGGGGAGTCTCACTCTCGCGACGTCTGTTGAAGGAACTAAAATCAAGGCTGACAAGGCCAATGAAATCCGCACCACGCTGGAAGCCTCACCTTCCACAGGTGATAAGCGTGAGGCTTGGATTCATTCCTTCAATATCATAGCGCTCTTCACTGAGCCAAGGAACGGGCAGTGCGGGGCCAAACAGGTGTTGTACCTCGCTTCCTTCCTTCAGGGCACAGTAGTTATAGTCACAACGTTTATGTCCTCTTTCAGCCAGTCAACTTTGGTACAACATACTGTGGGGAAATGGAATCCCGCCCAAAGCCGACCTCCAACGGATACTAAATGAAACGGCCCACGGCAGACCACCCAGACCTGACCCTGCAAGATGCCGCAGTCTGGGTATTGCGCACATAGCACGGTGCCTAGGGACCTTCACCTGTCCCAGCTGTAGCACACTGCGGGCTACACTGGGAGCAGTGACATCCAAGCAATACAACCTCACAAAAGTGTGTGGTGATGCCCAACTTGCCGCAGCACAAATATTCCCTAGAGTCAACCCAAGACGCTGCCAGACCTCTGGTGGCAGGTAACCTGGCGGTTAAGAGTGGTCAGACCAGTAACCGAAAGGTTGCTGGTTCAAATCCTTGAGGTGAAATCTGTCAATGTGCTCTTGAGCAAGGCACTTAACCCTAATTTCTCCTGTAAGTTGCTTTGGATAGAAGCTTCTGCTAAATGACTAAAATGTAAATGGTGGAGTGGGTGTGTACACCGCTGGGTAACCCTTGCCCCCTGCTACTATACGCCTCCACAATCCAGTAGGAGAAACGCTACCTAGACAGCTGGATTATCACAACAGACAAAAAGCAACGTTACCTTAAGAGTCACCAGGGGCGAACTGGGTACAGGACAGGGTGTATGGATAACACATGGAGATCCCAACGCGTTTAGCCAAAGCCAAAGCCAAAGGCACGAGCAGGGTGGTCCTGTAGGAGGGGTTTTTCAGATCCACTGCCTCCAGTGGTTCCAAAGGGGGCCTCACACAGACCATCCAAAGGCCTTGCGAACTGAATAGCAGCAATCATGTTCGGCGGGAAACCTCTAGCAGTCAGATTGGACAAAGTAAGTGTGGATGGATGATAGGTGGTCCGGAGGGGGTTAGACCCCCATAAGTTGGAGAATTTTGCATTTTTAAAACACCTGAAACAGATTTTCTCCTACTATCTAGAGCCATAATCATTATGCTGAATTCTATGTAAAAAATATTAATATTTTTCTGCATATTTAAGCATAACTCTTGAGCTATCTGCATCCTCCTGACTGGTGGTTCTTATTTTTTATGAAAATAAATATGCGTCTCTGCTACATTTAGTTGTTATTTGCTTTTCTGAAGTCTACCAACCTTGCCAGAAGGCATGCCAGCTAAGATAGTAAGACAAGCTAGCTACTCTAACTTGATTGATAGCCTGAAATTGTTTCTTGGTAGCTAGTTATGAGGTTGGGAGATTGGGAACCTATTTAGGCTAACGAAAGCCAACTTCATAAAATTGCTAAGTGGCTAGTAGTATTACAGAGAAAAAACAAACTTTTTTTTTTTTTTAAACAGGACCAATCTGAGAGTGCACGTGCCCCTGTGCCCCCTACGGGCATGACGCCTTGTCACGATCGTTATAATAAGTGGACCAAAGCGCAGCGTGATCTGGGTTCCACATCTTTTTATTACTAAGTGAAACTCACAGCAAAACAAAACAAAACAATAAATCTCAAACGAAACGTGAAGCTAAACAATAGTGCTAACAGGCAACTATCCATAGTCAAGATCCCACAAAGCACAAAGGGGAAATGGCTGCCTAAACATGATCCCCAATCAGAGACAACGATAAACAGCTGCCTCTGATTGGGACCCATACCAGGCCAACATAGACATATAATTACTGAGATGACCCACCCTAGTCACACCCCGACCTAACCAACATAGAGAATAAAAGTCTCTCTATGGTCAGGGCGTGACAGTACCCCACCCCCCAAAGTTGCGGACTCCGACCGCAAAACCTGACTCAATAGGGGAAGGTTCGGGTGGGCATCTACCATCGGGGGCGGCGTCGGTGCGGGGCGAAGTACCCACTCCGCTCGTGGACACGTTATCCTCAATGGCGGCTCTGGTGCGGAGATCGGATGCTCCGGACCATGGATCGTCGCCGGGGGCTCCGGACCGTGGATCGTCACCGGAGGAACCGGAACGTGGGTCGTCGCCCGGAAGCTCCGGACCGTGGATCGTCGCTGGAGGAACCGGACCATAGATCATCGCCGGGGACTCCAGACCGTGGATCGTCGCTGGAGGAACCGGACCGTGGGTCGTTGCCGGAGGAACCGGACCGTGGGTCGTCGCCGGAGGAACCGGGCCGTAGATCGTCGCCGGGGACTCCAGACCGTGGATCGTTGCCGGAGGAACCGGAACGTGGATCGTCGCCGGAGGCTCCGGACCGTGGTTCGTCACCGGGGACTCCGGACCGTAGATCGTCGCCGGAGGCTCTGGACTGAGAACCCCCGCTAGAGGTTCTGGACCGCAGACCGTCGCGGGAGGCTCCGGACCGCAGACCGTGGCTGGATGCTCCGGACCGCAGACCGTCGCTGGAGGCGCCGGACTGCCGACCGTCGCTGGAGGCGCCGGACTGCCGACCGTCGCTGGAGGCTCCGGACTGCCGACCGTCTCAGGAGGTTCCGGACTGTGGACCGTCTCAGGAGGTTCCGGACTGTGGACCGTCTCAGGAGGTTCCGGACTGTGGACCGTCTCAGGAGGTTCCGGACGGTGGACCGTCTCAGGAGGTTCCGGACTGTGGACCGTCGCCGGAAGCTAGGTGCGTGGGGCCAGCACTGGTGGTACCGGGCTTGTGACACGCACCTCAGGACGAGCGCGAGTAGCAGGCACAGGACGTACTGGACTGTGGAGGCGCATTGGAGGCCTGATGCGTGGGACCGGCACTGGTGGTACCGGGCTGGTGACACGCACCTCAGGGCGAGTGCGGGGAGGAGGCACAGGACGTACTGGACTGGGAAAGCGCACTTGAGGGAGAGTGCGAGGAGCAGGCACAGGACGTACAGGGCTGTGGAGACGTACTGGAGACCTGGTGTGTATAGCCGGCATCAATGGTACCGGAACTTTAACACACTCCTCACGGCAAGTGCGAGGAGCTGGCACAGGACATACTGAGTTGTGAAGGTGCATTGGAGACCTGGTGTGTATAGCCGGAGGCCCCACTGCAGACATTTTTTTATCTCAATATCAAATAATTTCTGGGTAACAATTAAGTATGTTACTGGTCAAAAGGTCTGGGTAACAACTAAGTACATTTATGGTCAAAATAAACAAAAATAGCTTCTTAGCAAAGAGCAATTTCTCAAGCAATAATTTAACTAGGACCGTCTGGGAGTGTTCTGTGGGGAGGGGAAAACTATCTGTTATTGGCAAAGAAGTTTGTAACTTTCTTAATGGTCTATTTAAAATATACCGTGTCACCAGGCAGGCTAAAACTCCATCTCACCATAACAGACATTTCAGGTGTTTTCTTTTCAAACAGCTCTTACAAAAAAGGGCATTATAATTATTTTCACATTTTCACGGTATTATTCCAACCTCAGTGTGGAAATATATACAGTACAAGTCCAAAGTTTGGACACACCTACTCATTCAAAGATTCTTCTTTAATTTGATTATTTTCTACATTGTAGAACAGTAGTGAAGACATCAAAATGATGAAATAACATATGGAATCATGTAGTAACCAAAAAAGATTCAAACAATTCAAGATACATTTTATATGTTGGATTCTTCAAAGTAGACACCATTTGCCTTGACAGCTTTGCACAGTTGCTAGACAGCCATTTTCAAGTCTTGCCATAGATTTTCAAGCCAATTTAAGTCAAAGCTGTAACTAGGCCACTCAGGAACATTCAATGTGGTCTTGGTAAGCAACACCAGTGTATGTTTGGCCTTGTTTTTCAGTTATTGTCCTGCTAAAAAGGCAGTGTTGTAAAGTACTTAAGTAAAAATACTTTAAAGTACAATTTAAGTAGTTATTTTGGGGTATCTGTACTGTACTTTCCTATTCACATTTTTGACAACTTTTAGTTCACTACATTCCAAAATGTAAATTTACTCCATACATTTTCCTTGACACCCAAAAGTACTCATTACATTTCCAATGCTTAGCAGGACAGCAAAATGGTCCAGTTCACACACATAAAGAGAACATCCCTGGTCATCCCTTCTGCCTCTTATCTGGCTGTAACGACATGCGCTGAGATTTGGGAAGCAAGTTCAGGGAGTGAGTGTTTTAACAAATAAACGGAACATAATACAAAACAAAAAAGCACGAACAACGCCCAGACCAGAAACAGAAACAATGACGCCTTGGGAAGGAACCAAAGGGAGTGACATATAAGGAAGGTAATCAGGGAAGTGATGGAGTCCAGGTGAGTCTGACGACACGCAGGTGCACGTAAGGATGGTGACAGGTGTGCGCCATAATCAGCAGCCTGGTAACCTAGAGGCCGGAGAGGGAGCACACGTGAAACTGGCAGACTCACTAAACACAAATTATTCATTTGTTAATTATTTCTTAGTGTTGGAGTGTGCCCCTGGCTATTTGTAATTAAAAAAAATATATAATAATGAATATAATGAATATGAAATTATTTCTACTTTTACTTTTGATACTTAAGTATATTATTTAAAACCAAATACTTATAAACTTTTACTCAAATAGTATTTTACTGGGTGACATTCACTTTTATTTGATTAATTTTCTATTAAGATATCTTTACCTTTACTCAAGTATGACAATTGGATACTTTTTCCTCTAGAATTGTACTTGTACTTAGCTTGACTTTAGTTCCTTATTGCAAACAGGATGCATGTTTTGGAATAGGTGGCATTCTTTGCAATGCATTGGAAAACCTCCCTGGTCTTAGTGGTTGAGTCAGTGTTTGAAAATCACTGCTCGACTGCGGGACCTTACAGATAATTGTATGTGTGGGGTACAGAGATGATGCAGTCATTCAAAAATCATGTTAAACACTATTCTTGCACACAGAGTGAGTCCATGCAACTTATTATGTAACGTGTGAAGCACATTTTTACTCCTGAACTAATTTAGGCTTGCCATAACAAAGGGTTGAACACCTATTGACTTAAGACGTTTCAGCTTTTCATTTTTTATTAAAATCTGTAAAAAAAAATATTAAAAAAATTCAACTTTGACATTATGGGATATTGTGTGTAAGCCAGTGACACAAAATCGAAATGTAATCCATTTTAAAATCAGGCTGTAACAGAACAAAATGTGGAAAAAGTCAAAACCTGAAGGCACTGTACTTCAGTTAGGTGCACCCCTCCACCACGATAGACTGTACAGAGAATTCCTTCAGTATAAAAACGTCATAGCCAGGGTTGGGGTCACACTCTTGAATTGTACAATCCTCACTCAAAAGGTTCAGCACTCTGAATTGATGAATTGCATATCAAGTTACCCATTACATTCTACATCTGGAAAAAAGTATTGAATAAATTAATTAAATACATTACAAATAAAACAGGAGTACGTCATGTGAAAGGCTTGAAATGATTTATTTGGTATTAGGGTAAGGCATCAGAAAGTGGATATCTGGACTGCAGTGAACAGTTTTGTGTAGCTAGCTGTACGTCAGTATTCTTTCTTCTTCAGAATGGAGCAAGAGCGCCGCCCTGTGGTAGGATATGAGAAGTAATATTTTTATAATATTGAGAGAGAAACATCAAAATATATGGTTGCTCCCTTTACTTATAAATGACACCTCAAGCCTAAACCCAAACTGTAACGAGTGAATAGTTTGATGTTGCAAATAAGAAAATGTTTTTAGATATTAAGATAGTCAACTTGGAGACGTCACTGAAAGATAAAACAACTCTCTCTTGTCCTTCTGATTCGTTGACCACAGGATCTAAAAAACACAGTCTTTGAATGGGAAGTATTCATTGTACACAGTCGGTAATCCCGCTTACTTGAACATTAAAAACATACTGTACGTTTTGGGAAAGGCAACTCGGTCCGTCACGTGTGTCCGTTTCAGCAGAGTTGTTTTTCCTCCTGCACGCAGTTCAACAGTTTTAATAGTACTTTAATAGTGTATTGGTAGAGAAACAACATGATTATCATTTGAAATAAGTGCGATAATGTAATTACAATACAGTTATGCGTTGACAAATAGATAAATGACAATTACGTCAGATAAATTTAGCTTACATGTCATGTCTGAGTTTGTGAGGTCCCTGCCAGTCTCTCTGGATGAAGTAGGCTGTGCAACCTTTCTAGTTGCACCACTAGTTTATACATCACAGACAAGAAGAGATCCCAAGAACAACGGAACTCTGCTGGCAAAAGAGAAAATGTGCTGATGTCAATGAGAGAAAATTGTTTACAACACATTAGTAACTACTTTTTAATATTTTTCCTCATTAGGACAACATATTTTGTTTTCCTAGCAGAACTATATAGTTTGAGCTCAAAGGTAATCTGCCCTTGAAAACCAATTTGTCTTTTTGAAAACGGCCTATAGGCATCGATATGACAGAAACATTTACTATAGTTTCCAAATTATAGTTTCCAGCGTAAATAGGATCATTTTGGTTATGAAGTCTCGTCCAAAAAGGAGTTTGGTAAGTGACTGCTACATGATTTACTGTACATGAGGGTTTCGTTTGGATTACAAATATGTGAACAATTTTTGCCTATTAACACATTGTGGAGTTGTGCCGAAAATCTCCACCCTGCCAGAATCCCCCCCCCCTTCGCGTGAACGCGCACACACTCAACTATTCCATGCTGCGACTTGTTTGCTAGTTGAGATTTCTGCTCTTCTCTCCGTTGTCAGTTTAGCCTACATTTCACTGATCTTAGTAGCCGAAAACATTTTTGATTTGTGTCCTTCAAGGCAGCTGTCAATGATCACGTTAAGCTGCGTTTCATTATTATTTTTTATGGCGGTTTGATCGCGGGGTAGGCACTAGTAATGTCTGCAGTTTTTGGTTAGGCTATTTGTTTCAAGTGTATTAGTCTATAAATAAATCAAAATTCGTCATCTCGCCCATGTCTTATTCGACAAGTAGTTGTTCTGAAATGGTTATTGCTTGCCTACATTTGACTCCCTCCTCTATGTTTAATATAACACACATACATTGTTTATTCATTTCTGTTGCCTATCCTGACGTCAAGTTTGTTCTATAGAAAGTACATGACTCTGATGTGTGCCACAGAAAGTATTTGACTCTAGTGACAAAATTAAGAAAATTAGGGGGGGGGGGGGGGGGGGGGGCAAGGACATTTTTTTCTGACGAACCACACCCCCTATCTTGGGACTGCAAGGCCTGGCACACTTCAGAATCATTTTGGTAGCTCATGTTGACCAGTAGTGTGTGCCACCTTCTAATTTGGGTCACATATACAGTACATTTATTTCAATTATCCATACTGTACACTGAGTGTACAAAACATATGTTACACCTGCTCTTTCCATGACCGGGGGAATCCAGGTGAAAGCTATGATCCATTATTGATGTCACTTGTATCAAGAATGGTCCACCACCCAAAGGACATTCAGCCAACTTGATACAACTGTGAGAAGCATTAGAGTCAACATGGGCCAGCATCCCTGTGGAACGCTTTCAAAACCTTGTAGAGTCCGTGCCCCAACGAATTGAAGCTGTTCTGAGGGCAAAAGGGGATGCAACTCAGTATTAGGAAGGTGTTCCTAATTCCTAATTTCCTCTTTCTGCATGTGTTGGATTTTCACCCACAGCGGCCAATCCACCATTCATTCTGGTCTTAACTCCTATCCGCCGATGTCCACAGATTAACCAATCTTTCCCAGTGTAATGCCATTTTTTCTTTTTGCAAGACATCCCTCCATTTTACTGTGATGTCTTATGAGAGTCCTGAACCTCCCTATTTGTAACACTTCTACCTATGTTGAGCTAAAAATAAATACTTTACCCAAGAGTAAAATGATAGTTCCCATTGATTGATCGTGATTTTTCAGATCCCCTAGCAATACAGTTTGCAGGTCCATCTGAACCCTGATATTATGACATAACAACCGTTCCTGGACCTGACTCCAAAAGTGAGCCACGGATGGACAGTACCAGAAAAATATGCTGTATTGATTCTGTTTCCTTGTGTATTATTTTATATACCGTAAAAATCTAAATTGAAACTAATGGATTGATGTGTTAATTGTTGTTTTATATATCAGTTTATTGTCCCGATGCCAAGGTATTGGGACATCAAAGACCTGTTCCCAACTGACTTGAATTTTATAAGGCAATCTATCAAACCTTTTGACTAAGTAAAAATGATATATTTTTCAATTTCTACTCATTATTTGAAGTCATTTATGATTTTTAATGGGTGGCAGACAGACTAATTGATTAATTTCTTCTTAAAGTACTTGTCTCTTCCAATTTTAAGGCAGAATGTTAGTCTTTTATGAGTTGGTTATAATTTTGTATAGCCCATACACCTCCATACACTGTTATTATTTGCTTGTATGACTTTTTATTTAACTACCGTCCTTCATAAATGTTATACTCTTCTTGTACATTTTTCCTAAGAGACACTTGTTTTTTTCTTTATCAGTACATTGGAGATTATCAATATTAATTGCCTTTAATATTAGATTGGCCTTTTCTGGATGATGACATTTAAATTGTAGCCAATGACTTCATTTAAAAAGGTAGGATCCATTGTCAATCTAACCAAAATGTGAGGTTTTAATCTGCAAAAAGGCAGAGCCCACTCTTCACAGGATGGGCATCTCTTAGTAGCTTGCTAGAAAACCAGTTTGGATTTGGGTACAATTTCAGTACAATGGAGGCTTAAAGAGGGAGGTTTAATTGCCAAATATTTAATAGATTTAACTTTACAAACTCGTGTTTGTTATATAAATAATATTGTTTAACTTTATCTGGTTTGCCATTCCAAATAAAGTTAAATATTTTTTTCTTGCATGATTTCAAAGAGGATTCGCCTGGATTCAGTAGAACCATGAATAACTATGTAAACTGTGAAACCACTAGAGATTTTATCAGGGTAATCTACCCGTAAATGGATAGGTGTTTCGCTCTCCGCGGTTTCAAGACTCTATTTAGCTAAGTTTTCTATCAAAGTTAATAAACTCAGCAAAAAAAGAAATGTCCTCTCACTGTCAACTGTGTTTATTTTCAGCAAACTTAACATGTGTAAATATTTGTATGAACATAACAAGATTCAACAACTGAGACATAAACTGAACAGGTTCCACAGACATGTGACTAACAGAAATTGAATAATGTATCCCTGAACAAAAGGGGGGTCAAAATCAAAAGTAACAGTCAGTATCTGGTGTGGCCACCAGCTGCATTAAGTACTGCAGTGCATCTCCTCCTCATGGACTGCACCAGATTTTCCAGTTCTTGCTGTGACATGTTATCCACTCTTCCACCAAGGCACCTGCAAGTTCCCGGACATTTCTGGGGGGAATGGCCCTAGCCCTCACCCTCCGATCCAACAGGTCCCAGACGTGCTCAATGGGATTGAGATCCGAGCTCTTCGCTGGCCATGACAGAACACTGACATTCCTGTCTGTAATCAGGCACAGAACGAGCAGTATGGCTGGTGGCAATGTCATGCTGGAGGGTCATGTCAGGATAAGCCTGCAGGAAGTGTACCAGATGAGGGAGGAGGATGTCTTCCCTTTAACGCACAGCATTGAGACTGCCTGCAATGACAACAAGCTCAGTCTGACGATGCTGTGACACACCGTCCCAGACCATGACGGAATCTCCACCTCAAAATCGATCCCGCTCCAGAATACAAGCCTCGGTGTAATGCTCATTCCTTCGACAATAAACGCGAATCCGATCATCACCCCTGGTGAGACAAAACTGCGACTCGTCAGTGAAGAGCACTTTTTGCCAGTCCTGTCTGGTCCAGTGACAGTGGGTTTGTTCCCATAGGCAATGTTGTTGCCGGTGATGTCTGGTGAGGACTTGCCTTACAACAGGTCTACAAGCCCTCAGTCCAGCCTCTCTCAGCCAATTGCAGACAGTCTGAGCACTGATGGAGGGATTGTGCGTTCCTGGTGTAACTCGGGCAGTTGTTGTTGCCATCCTGTACCTGTCCTGCAGGTGTGATGTTCGGATGTACCGATCCTGTGCGAGTGTTGTTACACGTGGTCTGCCACTGAGAGGACGATCAGCTGTCCGTCCTGTCTCCCCGTAGCGCTGTCTTAGGCGTCTCACAGTACAGACATTGCAATTTATTGCCCTGGCCACATCTGCAGTCCTCATGCCTCCTTGCAGCATGCCTATGGCACGTTCACGCAGATGAGCAGGGACCCTGGGCATCATTCTTTTGGGTTTTTTCAGAGTCAGTAGAAAGGCGTCGTTAGTGTCCTAAGTTTTCTTAACTGTGACCTTAATTGCCTACCATCTGTAAGCTGTTAGTGTCTTAACGACCGTTCCACAGGTGCATGTTCATTAACTGTTTATGGTTCATTGAACAAGCATGGGAACCAGTGTTTAAACCCTTTACAATAAAGATCTGGGAAGTTATTTAGATTTTTACAAATTATCTTTGAAAGACAGGGTCCTGAAAAAGTGACGTTTCTTTTTTTGCTGAGTTTAGTTACACAATCAGTCAACTTTTCCAGGATATGTACACCAAGCACATCGACTTCACCATCCAACTATTTAATCTGAATAGCTACCGTAACGACCCAGTTCAATGATCAAGCAAAGTAGCTAGCATTTGAGGGCGTATTTTCTCTATTTTATAGGGACACAATAATGATAAAAGATCACCAGATAAGGAGGCAATGGTCAGACACCAGTCCCGTTTCAAAATAACCACCATTGATAATGTAATAAGTGCTGTGTTTGTTTGTGTCTTGTATGTTGTAACAAGGTGTCCCACATCAATGGACCTAGGCCTGGGTTAGTAATGTCAACCAGTTAGTGCCATGGTGGGACATGTCCCTTGTGAATTAGCTGTGAATCATAATCTCTGATTGGCTATGTTCAACTGTGTGTTTACTGTTGGCTTCCATGATCATATGGTGACAGTCTTTTCTCTCTCTCCCTCTCTTTCTCTGTGATAGGAGATGGGTAGGATCTGTAAGTCAGGCTCCTTCATGACCAGTATCTGTGATGAGAGGGGCCTGGAGCTGATCTACTGGCACTGGCAACACCATACAGGAAGGTACACTATATATACAAAAGTATGTGAACACCCCTTCAAATTAGTGGATTTTGCTATTTCAGCTACACCTGTTGCTGACGGGTGTATAAAATCGAGCACACAGCCATGCAATCTCCATAGACAAACATTGGCATTAGAATGGCCTTACTGAAGAGCTCAGTGACTTTCAACATGGCACTGTTTGGATTTCTTCTCAGATTGTTGCCTGCCATATGAGTTCTGTTATACTCACAGACATCATTCAAACAGTTTTAGAAACGTCAGAGTGTTTTCTATCCTATACTAATAATAATATGCATATATTAGCAACTGGGACTGAGGAGCAGGCCGTTTACTCTGTGCACCTCTGGGAACCTTTCATCCAAGCTACTCAATACTGCCCCTGCAGACCAACACTTTACATGTTGCGTTCATATTTTTGTTCAGTGTACATATTTTTGACATAGAATTAAGCATCATTATTTAGGTTTGAATAGTGCACAATTCCTCAATTTACGGACGGGGGGGCCTAGCTCCCAGCTGGACCCCCTCCCAGCCATCCTCATGTAATTTGTGCCCCCTCAGATTTTGGGGTTGCGTAATGCCCCTGGTCCTAGGTCTAGAAGAGAAAACAATGTTTTAAACAGATAAGGCATTTCTCAGAGTCCAGGGCAGGACACTGGTCAGTTCTCTCGGTGCCGCTTGCTCTACCAAAGTTTTCACCATTCCCACTGGAGAATACCAAAAACAGAATAGACGTCTTACAACCTCTCACGCTATTGGCCACTTCCAACACACATCTGGAATGTGATTCAATAAAAGATCTGTGTGGCCGGACACTCATGCATGATTCTGACATTTCTTTGGTTTACCTGTCACTTGAGTCATTTTTACATTCAGCATTACTGTGATGGTGCTCACTGCGCAGGCATGTGCCTCAGTTGAAAAAATGTGTTGCTGGAGCAGTGCAACAGGTTTTATAAACACCTACAACTACAAGTGTATTTTTATTTTCCATAAACCGTAATGACAAAGTGAAATCCGATTTTTAGACATTTTTGCAAATGTATTAAACATTAAAAAAACAAATACCTTATTTACATAAGTATTCAGACCCTTTGCTATGAGACTCGGAGTTGAGCTCAAGTGCATCCTATTTCCATTTACCTGTGGTAAATTCAATTGATTGGACAAGAATTGGAAGGGCACACAACTGTCTATATAAAAGGTTGAAAAGTTGACAGTGCATGTCAGAGCAAAAACCCAGCTATGAGGTCGAAGGAACTGTCCGTAGAGCTCCGTGATAGGATTGTGTTGAAGAACAGATCTGGGGAAGGGTACCAAAAATAATCTGCAGCATTGAAGGTCACCAAGAACACAGTTACCTCAATCATTCTTAAATGGAAGAAGTTTGGAACCATCAAGACTCTTCCTAGAGCTGGCCGCCCGGCCAAACTGAGCAATCGGGGGAGAAGGGCCTTGGTCAGGGAGGTGACCAAGAACCTGATGGTCACTCTGACAGAGCTCTAGAGTTCCTCTGTGGAGATGGGAGAACCTTCCAGAAGGACAACCATCTCTGCAGCATTTCACCAATCAGGCCTTTATTGTAAACTGGGCAGACAGAAGCCACTCCTCAGTAAAAGGCACATGACAGCCCGCTTGGAGTTGCCAAAAGGCACCTAAAGACTCTCAGACCATGAGAAACAAGATTCTCTGGTCTGATGAAACCAAGATTGAACTCATGGCCTGAATGCCAAGTGTCACGCCTGGAGGAAACCTGGCAGCATCCAGGTTGCATGGTGGGGGCAGCATCATGCTGTGGGGATGTTTTTCAGAGGCAGGGACTGGGAGACTAGTCAGGATTGAGGGAAAGATGAATGGAGCAAAGTACAGAGAGATACTTGATGAAAATCTGCTCCAGAGCACTCAGGAACGCAGACTGGGGCGAAGGTTCACCTTCCAACAGGACAACAACCCTAAGCACACAGCCAAAAAAACTCACAAGTGGCTTCAGGACAAGTCTCTGAATGTCCTTGAGTGGCCTAGCCAAAGCCCAGACTTGAACCCGATCGAACATCTCTGGAGAGACCTGAAAATAGCTGTGCAGCAACGCTCCCCATCCAACCTGACAGAGCTTGAGAGGATCTGCAGAGAAGAATGGGAGAAACTCTCAAAATACAGGTCTACCAAGCTTGTAGTGTCATACCCAAGAAGACTCAAGGATATAGTCGCTGGCAAAAGTGCTTCAACAAAGTACTGAGTAAATGGTATTAATAACACTTCTGTAAATGTTATATTTCAGTAAATGTATCATACATTAGCAAACATTTCTACAAACATCTTTTTCCTTTGTGATTACTGGGTATTGTGATCTTGTTGTCTCGTCCAGGTGACTGACGTCGACAGGTGGGTGCCACAGCGACACTCTGTACCTTCACACTGGGCTTCTGCTTATGAGGTAGGACTGTTTCAACGACATTGTCGATTGGCTGAGTACTACTAATGGCTGCTCTTTGTGGCAGGGTTATGTTGTGTTTCATATGGTTCCCCACAGGGATGTCGACATATGGACCTTTTAGCTTTTTAATTTCAAGGAGATCCTCCCCAACATTCAGTTGTTTCTAGCTGCACATTGTTGTCATCTGGCTGAAACAACATGAGGGGATCAGACAGGTCCATGTTGGGTGGGACTCTACACTATCTGAGCTACTTGGCCAGGTTAGATGACTGGCCCGACTCTCCATGCTGCATCATGAGTCTTTCAGTTTGTACACCGTTAATTATGGTCTTAGCCCAGCCTGGTCTAAATGTAACATAGTAAATATACTTTCGGGACACTCATATTAGTATGATATGTTACGTTTGGCATGGTATGTATACTGGTTACTGGTAGGGGTGGATGGGTAGGCGTATAATGCGAACATCTACTAACGCAATGGTTTCATGTTCGAATCTCATCAGTGATAACATTAGTTGCATTTGAATTAATTACCAACTACTTACTACGTTTTAGCTACTTTGCAACTACTTAGCATGTTAGCTAACCCCCTAACCCTAATCTTAACCCTTTAACCTAACCCTAACCTTAACCCCTAACCCCTATTCTAGCTAATGTTAGCCACCTAGCTAGCATTAGCAACCTAGCCACCTAGCTAACGTTAGCCATACAAATTGGAATTCGTAACATATCTTACATTTTGCAAAATAGGTAACATATTGTACGAATTGCAAATTGTAACATATCATACGAAAGGTAATTCGTAACAAATAATAGAAAACGGATGATAGACATACAGCAATTAATACACTGAACAAAAATATAAACGCAACATGTAAAGTGTTAGTCCCATGTTTCATGAGCTGAAAGAAAAGAGCCCAGAAATGTTCCATACGCACAAAAAGCTTATTTCTCTAAAATTGTGTGCACAAATTTGTTTGCATCCCATTGAACATTTCTCCTCTGTCAAGATAATCCTTCCACCTGACAGGTGAGGCATATCAAGAAGCTGATTAAACAGTATGATCATTACTTAGGTGTACCTTGTGCTGGTAACAATAAAAGGTCACTCTAAAATGTGCACTTTTGTCACACAACACAATGCCACAGATGTCTCAAGTTTTCAGAGAGCATGTAATTGGTATGCTGACTGCAGGAATGTCCACCAGGGCTGTTGCTAGAGAATTTAATGTTAATTTCTCTACCATAAGCCACCTGCAATTTGGCAGTACATCCAACTGGCCTCACAACCTCAGACCATAGTGTCATGTGGGCGAGCGGTTTGCTGATGTCAGCGTTGTGAACAGAGTGCCCCATGGTGGCGGTGGGGTTATGGTACGGGCAGGGATAAACTAGGGTCAACAAACACAATTGCAATTTGGCAATTTGAATGCACAAAAATACTGTGACGAGATTGTGAGGCAAAACATTTTTTAGGTATCTGTGACCAACAGATGCATATCTGGATTCCCAGTCATGTGAAATCCATAGATTAGGGCCTAATTAATTCATATCAATTGACTGAATTCCTCGTATGAACTGTAACTCAGTAAAGTCTTTGAAATTGTTGCATGTTGCGTTTATATTTTTGTTCAGTATACATACCATACGAAATGTAACATACACTACATGACCAAAAGTATGTTGACACCGGCTCGTCATAACATCTCATTCCAAAATCATGGGCATTAATATAGAGTTAGTCCCCCCTTTGCTGCTATAACAGCCTTCACTTTTATGGGAAGGCTTTCCACTAGATGTTGGAACATTGTTGTGGGGACTTGCTTCCATTCAGCCACAAGAGCACTGGTGAGGTCTGGCACTGATGTTGGGCGATTAGGCCTGGCTTGCAGTTGGCGTTCCATTTCATCCCAAAGGTGTTCGATGGGGTTGTGGTCAGGGCTCTGTGCAGGCCAATCAAGTTCTTCCACACCGATCTCGACAAACCATTTCTGTATGGACCTCGCTTTGTGGATGGGGACATTGTCATGCTGAAACAGGAATGGGCCTTCCCCAAACTGTTGCCACAAATTTGGAAGAACAGAATTATCTAGAATGCCATTGCATGCTGTAGCGTTAAGATTTCCCTTCTCTGGAACTAAGGGGCCTAGCCCGAACCATGAAAAACAACCCCAGACCATTATTCCTTCTCTGCCGATGAGGATGTGGTGATTGACAGATTCGAAAGCCTTGGCCAGGTCAATGAATACGGCTGCACAGTATTGTTTCTTATCGATGGCGGTTAAGATGTCGTTTAGAACCTTGAGCGTGGCTGAGGTGCACCCATGACCAGCTCTGAAACCAGATTGCATAGCGGAGAAGGTATGGTGGGATTCGAAATGGTCGGTAATGTCACGAATCCCGGTTCCTGAGTCTGGTTGTTGCCTGTGTTCTGTTCTGGAGTGTTTTTCCGGTGTCCTGGAACGCACCCTGTCTGGTTGCCGGGCGTTTTAGCTAGTTGGGAGATCTCAGATTACCCGCACCTGTATCCCATCAGCTATCTGTGCACCTGGTCCTGATCATCATCTCTCCTCTTCATAAGCCCGGACCTGACATCCATTCCCTGCTGGAATCGTTAGCCTTAAACAGTATGTTGTGCCAGCGTATCAGCCTCCAGCTTGATAGAAATTGTTTTGTTGTTTTTGTACGTCTTGCTTGCCTGAAACTTACCCCCGTTTGTTCTGTCTTCAGTTATTCACCCGGATCACTTACCCCATTCCTGCCTGGTCGTCGGAGGCTTCCGCTACTCCCTTGGACCCACCTATTCACTCCCATCAACCCACCACCGCTGCCCGTTACGCTACCTGGATATTTCTACCCCTTCATATTCACTTGTAAATAAATACTCACCTTCTTCCTACTCTCCTTGTCCTGGTCTGCTTCTGGGTTCGATTTTGAAAGAACGTGACAGGTAATCTGTTTGTTGACTTGGCTTTCGAAGACCTTAGAAAGGCAGGGTAGGATAGATATAGGTCTGTAGCAGTTTGAGTCAAGAGTGTCCCTTCCTTTGAAGAGGGGGATGGCCGCAGCTGCTTTCCAATCTTTGGGAATCTCAGACGACACGAAAGAGAGGTTGAACAGGCTAGTAATACGGGTGGCAAGAATTTCAGCAGATAATTTTAGAAAGAAAGGGTCCAGATTATCTAGCCCGGCTGATTTGTAGGGGTCCAGATTTTGCAGCTCTTTCAAAACATCAGCTGACTGGGTTTGGGAGAAGGAGAAATGGGGAAGGCTTGGGCGAGTAGCTGTGGGGGGTGCAGTGCATTTGACCGGGGTAGGGGTAGCCAGGTGGAAAGCATGGCCAGCTGTAGAAAAATGCTTATTGAAATTCTCAAATATAGTGGATTTATCAGTGGTGACAGTGTTTCCTATCTTCAGTGCAGTGGGCAGCTGGGAGGAGATGTTCTTATTCTCCATGGACTTTACAGTGTCCCAGAATTCTTTTGAGTTTGTGTTGCAGGAAGCTAATTTCTGCTTGAAAAAGCTAGCCTTGGCTTTTCTAACTGCCTGTGTATATTGGTTTCTAGCTTCCCTGAAAAGTTGCATATCATGGGGGCTGTTCGACGCTAATGCAGAACGCCATAGGATGTTTTTGTGTTGGTTAAGGGCAGTCAGGTCTGGAGAGAACCAAGGGCTATATCTGTTCCTGGTTCTAAATGTCTTGAATGGGGCATGCTTATTTAAGATGGTGAGGATGGCATTTAAAAAAAATGAGATCAATATCCTTCCAGGACACCCCGGCCAGGTCGATTAGAAAGCCCTGCTCGCTGAAGTATTTCAGGGAGCGTTTGACAGTGATGAGTGGAGGTCATTTGACCGCTGACCCATTACGGATGCAGTTCAATGAGTGGCCTGATGTCATTCCCAGGTAGGTGTCTGTCCTTCCAGGCACGGTCTATAATGCTAACGTGGGCCCCTTTATCGAGTAAGGCACTGGCTGCAAGTCCATTCATTTAACATTGAATCAGGCACTTCTTCCCTATGAGCTGGACTATTTTATCATTCTTCACAGCTGGTTGACTTGAGTGTGAAGTAGTTTATTCCTTGGCCTGCCTCTCTTCTTGACACTGGCTGCTATTGTGGATACGTGTAGTGAGGTGCGCTATCTGCGCCTCGGCCCCTTGTAAACCTTCAGCTTGGGACTGTTACCGCGGCGCGGTCACTAGTCATCCTTGACCGGCTCACGTTTCTCGAATGTTTGAGTTTCTTAAGACAGCCTAATGCCCTGTGTCTTTCCTCGTCAGAGAAGAAGCCAGGGTTACAGTTTGGTACCCCTCGTTTGGTACCCCTCACCCACTGGCATGGGTGCTCTGGCTGTACTGGCTGTTTCAGGGAGTCTATTATGCTCGTTAGAGCTTCGACCTGTGCAGATGTTGTATGGTGTTATTTTTACTTTTATGTTCGGGGACCTTTTCCTAAGAATTGGGATCTTTACCAGGGTCTTCCATATTTTGAATTCTCTGCGGCGGAGGCAAGAGAGATCTCTTAGGGAGACCACTTTCTCATGTGTCTGGTACAGATCCACAATGACTGCTTCTGTGTGGTGGATTACTGTGTGGCGCTGTGTGCCGGGTCTCAAACAGGCTGTAGTGTAGGAATGTGTTTACATTGGAGGAGTTTCTTACCTAGCTCCTCATGGCCCGTGAGTAACCTCTGGTACTCTGTGTGTGTGGTATGTCATGGGCTGCATTTGCTGTGGTTACATTAGCGGATGGAGAGTGTCAGTGGATGGAGAGTGTGTTGTGTGACTTGACAGTAACCTCAGTGGATGGAGAGTGTGTTGTGTGACTTGACAGTAACCTCAGTGCTAGCCGGATGTGTTACACTACGGGCCTGGATAAGAGCATCAATGGAATCTTTCAAAACTAACAATTTAACCATCCCCATATCCTCAGACTCAAGCAAAGGCTTACTATACATAAAAGCATTGATAAAATCAAAACAACCCTCATTACACATCATGCTCTGATGGATGTTTGTCTAGTACTCGACCTTCAAGAGTTCCTCAGCTGACAGAACGAGCAGGAACTTCCTGATGTCCCACACCGGGCTCTTCCTCCTGTTGTCGACATGGCAACCTCTATCCCTCACGCAGGTACTCAGTCCCAGATGTCTGATTCATAGCCTCCGCTCTCGCTCTGATGTCCTGGAACACCGCCTCAGCTTCTGCTTGACCCCAGTTGTCATAGATCACTAAATCAACCCAACCAACAGGTGGTGCCGATCCCAGACAAGCCCCCAGAAATAGTTTGATGTATAGCATTTACTTTTACTTTGTACTTTTACTCAAGTATAACTATTTAGTACATTTTCCACCACAGTACATTTAGACTTTTACTCAAGTAGTATTTTGCTGGGTGACCAACTTTTTTTCTATGAAGGTATCTTTACTTTTACTCAAGTATGACCATTTTAGTTATTTTTCCACCACTAAGTGTTCATGAGTTATGAACATTATGAAATGCCAAAGTCAACATCGAACATCAAGCTAACTTCACCACGGTGCTTTGGTGATGGAAGGGGGAAGTTACCCGCATGACTTGATGATCAGTAAACAGCTGTGGACTTTTTTGGGATAGTCACATCCCTAATGTCCTGTGTTGGTCAGGGTATTAGGGATGTCCCCATAGGAGCACATTGTTTTCTAAGAGTTTAGGCCTTCATGAAATGTTGCACTGTGTCAATCAATTCATGTCCGGTAAAAAAATAAACTGAGATACATTAAGTCATCTTTATTGCAAAGGGAGAACATCTTTAGAAAATGAATATTTCATCAACTATTTTAAAGTTATAGATACAGTAATACTAGAATGTTGCATTTAGTGTGTTTAAAAGTCAAGAAATCCTCTGGCTGTAGATTACACACACACACACTCAACATGTCTTACTATACCTGTGAGGACTTTTTGGGAACTAACAATTGCTTCCCATTCAAAATCCTATTTCCCCTAACCCTAACCCTTACCTCAACACTAACCTTAACCCTAACCTGAACCCATAAACCTAACCCTAAATCCTAAACCTATCCACTAACCCCTAACCCTAGCCCTAATTTTAACCCTAAACCTAAAATAGCCCTTTATACAAGTGAGGACCTTTTTTTCCTCTTCTGAATTTTTGTTGGTTTACTATTCTTGTGAAGACTTTGGTACTCACAAGTATAGTAAAACATGTCCACACACACACGCGCACACGCACACACACAGAGTGCAATTGGAGACTCATCCAGATGCTCCCATGAGGTTTTTCGCTGAGTCAGCAAGTGACATGTCCGGCTCTGCTTTGTGCTGCAGCCAGCTGTGTAGCTCCTCCCTCAGAGTCCTGGGACCTCTTTCGGCTAAACCCATTGGGAATAGGTTAGACAGGAATACATGTGTCAAACAGTTTGGCATGACACCAACAAAATATATTAGCATACCTTCTAGCATACAGTCACGGTGTCAGTCCGGTCGTCCTCCAGTAGTCTTGCTATGCAGAGGTAAGGCATGGCGATGGGCTGGAGGTGGGGATGTGTCTGGTCGGGAGGAGGTTGTCAGAGTAAGATGGGGTAGGGGGGAACACCCGTCTGCAGGATGAATTGCTGAAGGTTACTTCTTGTTCAGCTTCTCCAGCACCTGACACCTCTCCTGTAGGGAAGGGACAAGATGTCATTTATATTTCTGTGTCAAACATCGCCAATTTCATGTAAACTTGATTGTTAAAGGGCAGTGCAGTTAAAAAACAAGATTGCCCTGGTTGTTTTATGATATTTCCACACTATGAGGCTTGAAATAACACAGAATTATTATGATAACGTAATAGGATCTCATCTGATACTAGTCTGGTAATGAGGTTCGTAGCCATATGGGGGCGGAATAAAACAAAGATTCGGTGGAGGATGAGCATCCAAAAAACTCATAAGGACCAGTTTCCCAGACACAGATTAAGTCCTACACTAAAAAGCACGCTCAATGGAAAATGTCAGTTGAAAAAACGTTTTAGTCCAGGACTAGGCTTAAGCTGTCTGGGAAACCGGCCCATAAGGAAGCGTAGGGAAAGGCAGCGGTTATATTATTAACACAGAAAGCCAAAGGCAAGTTTCCATCTCTGGGTAGACATCACAGGTGATTCTACAGGTGTCCTCTCAAGCTCAATAACTCCTCTTCATTGCTCACCTGCTACGACAGGATACAGTTAACCCCCAGGCTGCCGAGTTATACAATGTACTGCCTCTGGGTTTATAGTGTCAGATATACAGAATAACCCCCAAACAAGTTCTAAAGAACATGACGCAACCATCTTCGAACAAAGGTTTTTTTATACTGAATATCCTAGGTTGTTTAGCAGTGAGTTTGACTTTGTCAGTTATTTTGTGTCATTGAACACAATGAATGGATTATAGTCTGATTGCTACATATACTGTTAGAAAAAAAGGTGCTATTTAGAGCCTAAAAGGGTTCTTCGGCAAAAGGGTTCTACCTGAAACCAAAAAGGGGTCTCCTATGGGGACAGCCGAAGTACCCTTTTGGAACCCTTTTTTCTAAGAATGTAGGCTAGTAATCTCTGATCTAATACAATTGGACAGGTTAGAGTTTCTACATAAGAGGGGTTAATTTGTCGAGACAAGGGAAATGGTTCAATTCCCATTGGGATCTTCATTAACATACGGCATGCGGCATCCACTAGACTGTAATTCTGCAATGCTTTCTTCGTTTCTGTCAATGACACGTCTAGCTCCACGCCCCTTCTGATGCCGATTGTGTAGCTCCTCCCTCAGTGCGCCCATGGCCTCCTCTGACTGCGGAGTGCCCGGATGAGAGCTCCGTCTCTGGGCCTCGACACAAAAGTCCTGCCCCAGTCTGAATGAATGGGTCTGGAGGTCCTTGAGCCGGAAGCTGTATTCATCCATAGAGGCATAGAGTTGGCGCAGACGTCCCTGGATATCTATACGGCCAATACAAATCTGTGTTAGTGCCTGGATGGTCCTACTGTATATGAGTGTAGGCCTACATATTCTTAGGTTACATACATTATTGCTGCATAAATGACTTGTGTATAGGAGATGTGTAACTTATAATGATATCCTAGGATATGTTTTCTAAATTGCCCCTGAGGGGATTGATAGGTGTATTGAAGTGACTGGAATTTAATGGACTACATACCCTGCTCCTTGTCCTTCTCTCGCTGCATCTGCTCCTCACAGTACTCCACATGCATCAGCTCTGCCCCATTCTGTCTCAGCCTCGTCTCCAGCACATCCAGCTCCTCTCCTAGGCCTGGATTCAGGCCTGGGAGAGGAGTTGCATGCCTCCCCATCTCCCACACCTCTGTCTCCCTTTCCAAAGCCACCAGCTGGGCCTCCAGGTCCTGTAGCATCTCTTGCTGCTGCAGCACCTGCCTGAAGACCTTCTTCTTGGACGGGTCGGACTTGTTAGCATTAGTCCTTCTGGGGATGGTAGAAGGACCAAGGTTGAAAGTGAGGGCCTTCTTCGACTCTTGACATCTGGGGGGCACGGGTGTAGGGTGCCTGGGCAAAGGGTGGACCCTATCCAGGGTGGGTCTGTTAAGTCCGTCAGTGCTGGAGGGGCCTGTACAACGCAAGATGAATTGGACCTTGATGGCCAGCTGACCCAGATAGAGACCCTAAGGGACAGTCATCAGCCACATGCTGCCTCTCTGTGCCTCGTAGCTTCTGGATGAGAACATAGCGATCCGTCTGACCTGTATAAAAGACACACCAAGACAGGAGTGAGATTGGAGGAAATTACAAAGGAAATTACATCAGACAGAGACTGACCAATAGCCTGTGTGAGGGCGATGACCATATCCTGACAGGGAGTCTCCAGTGATAGGCCACACGCTGGACAGACGGGCGGCTCAGGCAACGCTGGACAGACGGGCGGCTCAGGCAACGCTGGACAGACGGGCGGCTCAGGCAACGCTGGACAGACGGGCGGCTCAGGCAACGCTGGACAGACGGGCGCACCTGTAGTGAGGAGACAGAGAGACAGCCTGGTGCGGGGGGCTGCCACCGGAGGGCTGGTGCGTGGAGGTGGCACCGGATAGACCGGACCATGGAGGCGCAATGCAGGTCTTGAGCACCGAACCTGCCCAACCCTACCTGGCTGAATGCTCCCCGTAGCCAAGCCAGTGCGGCGAGGTGGAATAGGCCGCACTGGGCTGTGCTGGCGAACCGGGGACACCATGCGTAGGGCCGGTGCCATGTACCCCGGCCCGAGGAGACGCACTGGAGACCAGATGCGTTGAGCCGGCTTCATGGCACCTGGCTCGATGCCCAGTCTAGCCCGGCCAATACTAGGCGCTGCTACGTACCGCACCAGGCTATGCCTGCTCTCCAGGGACACCGTGCGCCTCACGGAATAACATGGTGCCTGCCCGGTCCCTCTCTCTCCAATGTAAGCACGGGGAGTTGGCTCAGGTCTCCTACCTGGCTTAGCCACACTCCCCGTGTGCCCCCACCCAATACATTTTTGGGGCTGCCTCTCTGGCTTCCAGCCGCGCTTACGTGCAGCCTCCTCATACCACCGCCTCTCCGCTTTCGCTGCCTCCAGTTCAGCTTTGGGACGGTGATATTCACCAACCTGAGTCCAAGGTCCCTTGCCATCCAGAATCTCCTCCCAGGTCCAGGAGTCCTCCAATCGCTGCTGCCCGTTACCACGCTGCTTGGTCCTTTTTTGGTGGGTGGTTCTGTAACGGTTGTCGTCTGGAGGAGAAGAGGACCAAGGTGCAGCGTAGTAATTGTTCATCTTGTTTAATGAAGGTGAACACTCAAAATACAAAAACAACAAATGTGAAAAACCGAAACAGTACTGTCTGGTGCAGACACACAAAGACAGAAAACAACCACCCACAAAACCCAACACTAAACAGGCTACCTAAATATGGTTCCCAATCAGAGACAATGACTAACACCTGCCTCTGATTGAGAACCATATCAGGCCAAACACAGAAATAGAAAAACATAGATAAACAAACATAGACTGCCCACCCCAACTCACGCCCTGACCATACTAAATAAAGACAAAAACAAAGGAAATAAAGGTCAGAACGTGACAATTCCATAATATGTTAACTCTTGCAGGGCTGTTTTGCATTCTTCCTACAATGACTTTCACAAAGATATCCTATTAAATTAGTATTTAACAGGATAAGCCTTAAAAGCCATAAAAACAAAGAGCTGTCTTAAAAAAGTGACAGGCTAGCATAAAAAATAATAACAACTGCAGATCCTAATGTGATATTGGGCGTTAGTGCCTTTATTTGACCACTAGAGGGCAGCCTCAAGGCTAAATCTGGGGGAAGTGTTTTCATTCTGACACACATTCCAGGCTTCGTTGTTGTGTATAATAAGATCCTCCAGAAACCCTGATGGTGATTAGCAACTCTCCAGGTGTCCCAAGCCAACTGACCCAAAGCAACCCCAGGACTCACAACAAACAAATAGAGGCAAAGACACACAAACACAAACACTCACACAGACAAAATTATCACACACTCAAAATAGAATGGACGCTCATTGTAAGTTTAATATTAATATGGCATGGAATTATAGTAAATGCAGTTGGACTTGAATGGTTTAAATTCTGGAATGAGCACATTAGAAACTCAAGTAAGGACAACCGTGTCACTCCTTCTATTGAGTAGTCATTGAAGTGGCTCTGAACCAGAATCAATCAATACCAATCAACTTGCATTAAGAGAGAAAGACACAGGAGAGAGGAGACGGCTGAACAGAGGACTGTAATGTTGGAGAAGATGGCAGGGGAGATGTAGAAGAGGGAGGTGGAGATGGAGAAGAGGGAAGTGGAAGTTGGGAGAGGAGAAGAGGGAGTTAGCGGTTGGGAGGAGAGAGGAGGAGATGGAAAAGAAGAAGGGGAGATGGAGAAGAGGCACTGGGGGTTGGCAAAGAGAGGAGGAGATTACAGAGGAACGGCAGCAGCTGAGCGACACAGCAAGAACACTGAGAGAGAGGAGCGTAGTCAGGAGGAAGAAAAATGATATAACGAAGAGGGGGAAACAACTTGAATATTGAAAGATGGATATGGAGAAGGAGAAGATGAGTAGGTGGGGTAGGAGAGAATGTTGCAGGTATGGATGCCATTGACCGTCTGAGGCAGAGGCTCATAGAGAAGGAAAGAGAGATGAGATAGCACAGATGGTAGACAGTTGCTGTAGGACTCCATAGCCCCTCACCTTTGACCTTAACATGAACCCTATTTCTTCTATGTCTTGTTTTGACTTCAGGGTTTGGCCCCAAGGGGTCCTCTTTTCACTGGAAGCCATAAAAACAAAGAGATGTCTTAAAAGAGTGACAGGCTAGCATAAAAAAAAATTCAAACAACTGCAGATCCTAATGTGATTGGGCGTTAGTGTCTTTATTTGACCACCGGAGGGCAGCCTCTTATAGACTGACGCACATTGATGACAAATCAGGAATCGAATGAAAGTTCATAGAATTAAGAATTGGAATACTAATTTAATAGGATATCTATGTGAAAGTCCTTGTAGGAAGAATGCAAAGTATATCTCAACCACTTTGGAAAACAACCCTGCTAAGAGTTAACATATTATGGAATATAAGAAATGATTCCAAAGTCATAATTTATCCATCTTTAAAAAAAAATATTTCGAAACATACACCTACTTTTATTGTATAATGTGTAGCCTACAACTCACTCAGCTCTAACATGTAGCGAAATAGGAGACATTACATTTTCCATAGCTTTTATTGAACCAGGGAATTGAGTAAAAGCTAGAGACTTATACTGTAATTAACTGTCAGGATAGATGATAAATATACTGTGAGTCTATCTGCAGGCACTGTCCAGCTGGTGTGTGTGTGTGTGTGTGTGTGTGTGTGTGTGTGTGTGTGTGTGTGTGTGTGTGTGTGTGTGTGTGTGTGTGTGTGTGTGTGTGTGTGTGTGTGTGTGTGTGTGTATGCTTGTGAAAAGGAGGGGGTGGTGTCTAAATCAACAGCTTGATTGTTAAAACCAGGTCTTATCCTAATAGACATGAATGGCTCACAGAAATATTCCATTGATTCAAATGCATGATTTAGGCTGCATACATGTTTAGAATTACAAGCGTAGATCCCAAGCCAATAGATATCCACTCTCTAGTTGAAGCTACTCACTCCTGTTTCAACCTCCATAACTCTATATAACCTGGTAAATACATACTTCATGCTATAATTATCTAAATGCTATAGCCTCATGGATGGCAAAACGGACTCTCTCCATTGCAGACCAGCAGGTAATCTTGGGTTTGCCCTTGATATTAGTGGGAATCAGTTCAGTTTCAATAGTTTGACCCTCACCTAGAGTGGCAGCTATGGCTAAGAGCGACAGCACATAGGTGACAGAGAGAAATGACCTGCCACCAATAGCCCAATTCCAAATCCACCGTTATCCCATACTCTGTATCCCCTAGTCACCTGTGTAGATCTGAAATGGGTGGCTACACTGATTGGTTTAAGCATGGTGGATGGACAAGGTGGATGGAGCTATTACCAGAGAGAGAGAGAGAGAGAGAGAGAGAGAGAGAGAGAGAGAGAGAGAGAGAGAGAGAGAGAGAGAGAGAGAGAGAGAGAGAGAGAGAGAGAGAGAGAGAGAGAGAGAGAGAGAGAGAGAGAGAGAGAGAGAGAGAGAGAGAGAGAGAGAGAGAGAGAGAGAGAGAGAGAGAGAGAGAGAGAGAGAGAGAGAGAGAGAGAGAGAGAGAGAGAGAGAGAGAGAGAGAGAGAGAGAGAGAGAGAGAGAGGAGTTCCGGAGTTCCAAATTAAGCAGCAGCAGCTGAAAAGATGAGATCCTAAAAATATTGAAATTTATATGGTTTTTAGAGTAAAGTACATCGAAAAAAAAGCAAAAGAAAACTGCTAGACAGAATAGGAGACCAAACAAGCAGCAAACAAAGAAGAAAGGATTCTGAAAAAGTAACAATTTTTCATAAAATTATACAGTTTTCTTAGCTAGCTAAGTTGTTTACCTGTTGCTAGGCAGTTGCTAGGGACTCTCCTGAAAGAAGCTAGCTAGCTAACAAGGAGTGTCTAGTTGACAGAAGAGAAGAAGGGACAAAGTGGGACAAAATAAGGACAGAAGAAAAGGGAAAGGGGACATCAAGGTGAAGCAGTCCTCTAAAGACATAAAAGACAATAATACAAGAAACAACACTTCTATTGCAACATTGTAGCCAACATCACCAGCGTTGCTATGGAAATTGTTTACCCACCAGACATCAAAACAGAGAAAGCTAAGAAAAGTTTCAAAGGTTTGTTGATGGGACAGAACCATGAATGCCTGTTTGCAGATCTTACCAGTTGCAAAACAAGAGCAAATTTAATTTTTAATACCAAACGAGGGCACATATGGAAAAGGGTTATTTGCAACCATTTCCCTTTCTCAAAAAAGAGAGGCATCAGCCAAGGATGTCAGATCAGCATTTTTGAAGAAGCTGACCCTAGCAACACATATCAAACAGTGAACGTATATAATAATGGAACTGTATTGATACAAGGCAATGATTCAAGCCTCCAGGCTTTTGAGAATAGGTTTACTACCCTAAAAGCAGAAGCTGAAATCATCTCAGAAACTGAGGAAAAAGTCAAGGAGGGAGATGACGGTGAAAAGCAGGCCCCAACGGTCTCTGTGACCCAGCAAGAAGCCCTCAGTGTCCCTCTACCTACCTCACCTGCAGCAGACAGAGCCAAGGACATGCCTACAACACCAAGAACACCTGCTATGCAACGTTTCCACAACACCCTCTCTCTAGTCGAAGCAGAGGTCATAGAACTCAGAGAGAACAAGCTTCAAGAGGAGGACACTGTCCAGAAACTTAAAGAAGAGATGAAACAGTTCAAGGAGGAGAGCAGAGCATCTATTGCTAAACTAGAAAGCAGAATGGACAAACTGAGTCAGACAAATGATGACCTCAGAGACCATCTGAGCACAACAAGAAAGGAGCTAGAACAAAGAGAGAGATACATTGACCTCCTCAACCAGCAGCGAGTCATTATGTCCTCTGCATCTAGAGAACATGTCCACCAGCTTGGCATAACACAAGCAGAACCCGAGACCAGCCTGGCCTCCACCACACAGCCTGATGACACTGCACCAGCCTACCAGTCTGCTCCAGCCCAGGTCAGCCAACCAGCCTCTCAGTCTGCTCCAACACAGTGTGCTCCAGCCCAGGTCAGAATACCAATCTCCCAGTCTGCTCCAGCACAGGTCAGAATACCAGTCTCCCAGTCTGCTCCAGCACAGGTCAGAATACCAGTCTCCCAGTCTGTTCCAGCACAGTGTGCTCCAGCCCAGGTCAACCTACCAGCCTCTCAGTCTGCTCCAGCCCAGGTCAGCCAACCAGCCTCTCAGTCTGCTCCAACACAGTGTGCTCCAGCCCAGGTCAGAATACCAGCCTCCCAGTCTGCTCCAGCCCAGGTCAGAATACCAGTCTCCCAGTCTGCTCCAGCCAGACAGTCACCCACAACTGCAATCTTTATTGATTCAAATGGGAAGTTCTTAGTCCAGCAAAGATTATTCCCTAGACACCAGGTGTATAAGTTCTGGTGTCCTACAACTGACAGTGCAATGCAGCTACTCAGTCAGACCAGGATTGACACCCTCGACAACATCATCATCCACACTGGCACAAACGACCTTCATGCCAAAGGTGAAGATGTATCTGGGGCAGTGAGAAGAGTGGCAGAACGGGCACAGGCTGTGTTCCCAACAACCAATATAGTTGTGTCCACCCTCCTACCAAGAAAAGACTTCCCAGGACAGTTGATCGACAAAATAAATCAACAGATCACTGTGGACTGTGCCACACTACTCAACGTCAGAACGGCTCACCACCCCACTCTGACATGTCAACACTTATACGATAATGTACATCTTGATCAGGACAGTATCAGAACCTTTGCCAAGGACCTAAAAGATGCAACACTTGGCAGGGACCCACACACCCATCACCCCAGCAACAGAGGTCCCCCGCCCCACCTTCTGAAACAACAGTACCTCCACCATCCCCAGGAGAAAAGAGCCAGACACGGCTTATTACAGCACAGCTCTACTAGACCAGGCCCAACACAACACAGATTTACGAGACCAGGGCCTTCACAACACAGCTCTACTAGACCAGGCCCATCACAACACAGATTTACGAGACCAGACCCGCATCAGGACAACACGACTAGACCCGGCCCATCACAACACAGCTCTACTAGACCAGGGCCTTCACAACACAGCTCTACTAGACCAGGCCCATCACAACACAGCTCTACTGGACCAGGCCCATCACAACATAGCTCTACTAGACCAGGCCCATCAGAACACAGCTCTACTGGACCAGGCCCATCACAACACAGCTCTACTAGACCAGGCCCATCACAACACATCTCTACTAGACCTGGCCCATCACAACACAGCTCTACTGGACCTGGCCCGTCACAACACATCTCTACTGGACCTGGCCCATCACAACACAGCTCTGACCACTACTCCAGGGTCGGACAGAGCACTGTCCTTCAGAGAAGTACACCACATGATGCAGTCCACACCATGTATCATTCAGATCATCAGCCTACATATGCTGAGGTAACCTCTGGCAAAAGACACCTAGAACAATCAGAGATAGGAGAGGTGCGCCAACTACTGCAACTAATATGCAGACTACTGAGCTAGACAGACCCTTTAATTCAGGGGCACGCACACGCGCGCACGCACACACACACACACACAGGGTTGCAGATTGCATTGTACTTATTTTTTGTGCAGTCTTATTCCATTCTTATTAATTTGTTTACAACTATTCTTAATTTTTTATTGGCACCGGTATAATAATAATATTTATATATAATGGTGTGTGTATGTATGTATGTATGTATGTATGTATGTATGTATATGTATGTATGTATGTGTATATATATGTATGTATATATATATATATATATATATATATATATATATATATATATATATATATATATTATTTTGTATTGTTTTCAATGTACTTTACTCAAACCAGTGAATATCACTTATTATAAATGAGATCATTAACTATCAGCTCTTGGAATATCCAGGGACTTTACTCTTCACATTTTGGTTATAAAACAACAAATCCAGAATTTATTAAAAACATCAAAGGACAGGACATCATAATCCTACTGGAAACATGGTGTCGTGGAGACATAGATACTCAGTGTCCCTCAGGCTATAGAGAAAGTTTACTACCATCAATCAAACATAAAAATGTTAAACGGGGCCGAGACTCAGGTGGAATCATCATTTGGCATAAGCAGGACTTGGCACTGAATGAAATGAAAAAAGGTACCAGTCACATTTGGCTAAAACTTAACAAAGGTATAATCTATTGTGACAATGATGTGTACATATGTGCAGCTTATGCTCCTCCTTCAGATTCACCATATTATGATGATCAGTTTTTTGACAATCTCGATACAGAAATCATTACATTTCAGGCAGAGGGTAAAGTGCTTCTTTGTGGAGATTTCAATGCAAGAACAGGTTCTGAGCCTGACTACACTGATGCGGGAGGTAACCACCACATATTTGGTCACCCCTCCTTGTACAGCAGCCCTATTATAAATAATAGAAACAGTCCTGACCAAATACTGAACAAAAATGGGAAGGAGTTAGTGCATCTCTGTCGAGCCTTAGGCCTGTACATGCTTAATGGTAGAATCAGAGGGGACTCTTTAGGTCAGTTTACTTACTGCTCAGCTCTTGGGACAAGTGTAGTCGATTATGCCATCACGGACATTGACCCCTCCTCCATTAGTGCATTCACTGTCAGACCACAGACACCATTGTCAGATCACAGTCAGATCAACGTGTTTTTGAAGAAATTAACCGGCAATATTCATTCAAAAAAACTGCCCAATAAACTCTTCAACATAAACCAATCATACAGATGGACTCCAAACAGTGCAGAGAGATTCATTGAAACATTGAACTCAAAAGAAATGATGAACTCTATACAGTTTTTCAATAACTCACAATACCAAAACAATAAAGATGGTGTCAATTCGGCTACTCTAAACATCAACTGCATATTCCAAAAAGCAGCATCGAAAGCAAATTTGAGAAAACCAAAGAAATGCAACATCAGAAACAAAAAACAAAATGTTTCTGACAAATGGTTTGATAATGAATGTAAAACAATTAGAAAACACCTAAGACAAATGTCAAACAAAAAACATAAGCAGCAAAACAACCCAGAGCTACGATATGAATACTTTGAAACTCTGAAACAGTATAAACATACACTGAAACGCAAGAAACTGAATTATACCAACAAGACACTTGATGAAATTGAAAACGCAATTGACCAAAATCAGTTCTGGGACATGTGGAACAATTTAAGCACAACAAAGCCACAAGAATTAGCCATACAAGATGTAGGAATTTGGAAAACTTATTTTGATAATCTATACAAAAACATCCCACAAAAAGACTTAAAACAGAACCAATTAGAAATTAAAGAAAAATTGAACATCCTTGAATCAGTCATTAAAAATAACCAAAATCCATTAGATTACCCAATAACCCAACAAGAACTAAATGAAAAGCTCAAATCTATTAAATCAAAGAAGGCTTGTGGTCTAGACAACATCAGAAATGAAATGCTGAAAAACAGCACACCTGAGTTGCAAAATGCTGTGCTTAAATTGTTCAACATGGTTTTAACTTCTGGCTGCTTCCCTGATGTCTGGAACCAGGGGCTCATCTCCCCTATCCACAAAAGTGGAGACAAATCAGACCCCAATAATTACAGGGGAATTTGTGTAAACAGTAACTTGGGAAAGGTTTTCTGTAGCATTTTGAATTCAAGAATCCAAACCTTTCTTCAAGAAAAAAATGTAATAACTAAATGTCAAATTGGCTTTCTCCCTAACCATCGCACTACTGACCATATATACACCTTACACACACTAATTAATAAACACGTCCACCAAAAAAAAGAGGGCAAAATCTTTGCTTGCTTTATTGACTTTAAAAAAGCATTTGATTCTATTTGGCACGAAGGGCTATTCTACAAAATTCTACAAAGTGGGCTTGGTGGTAAGGTGTATGACTTAATAAAATGTATGTACACAGAAAACAAGTGTGCAATAAAAATCAAAAACCAAAGAACAGAATTCTTTTCACAATGTCGAGGTGTGAGACAAGGCTGTAGTTTGAGTCCAAATCTTTTCAACATTTATATCAATGAATTAGCAGACATGTTGGACCATTCTCCAGCCCCAGGACTCACACTATTTGACACAGAGGTGAAATACCTGCTATATGCTGATGACTTGGTACTTCTATCACCAACCAAAGAAGGTCTTCAACAGAACATTAATATTCTAGAGCAATATTGCCATAATTGGGCCCTGGCAGTAAATTTCCCAAAAACTAAAATCATGATTTTCCAAAAACAAAACAGATGTCAGAAACACAAATATAAATTCACCCTGAACAACACCATAATTGAACACACAAAAAATTACACCTACCTTGGTCTGACCATATCTGCATCGGGAAACTTTAATATGGCAGTGAATGCACTCAAAGAAAAAGCCCGCAGAGCATTGTATGCAATAAAAATGAAATTATTCAAAATCAACATCCCAATTAGAATTTGGACCAAAATATTTGACAGTGTAATCCTACCAATAGCTCTTTACGGAAGTGAGGTTTGGGGGCCACTCAATAAACTGGACTTTAAAATGTGGGACAAACATCCAATTGAAACCCTACATGCAGAATTCTGTCGGAAAATCCTACAAGTCCAGAGAAATACACCAACTAATGCATGTAGGGCAGAATTGGGCCGCTTTCCAGTAATAATGAAAATACAGAAAAGATCATTAAAATTTTGGCTACATCTAAATTCAAGTCCAAATTCGAGTCTGCAATTTAAAGCACTTCAAACCCAAGAGCTGAGCCCAGAAACGAGCCCTCTCAGTCAGCTGGTGTTGGACCTAACCAACCAAGCTGACACCAGCACTGCTTCAAAAGAAAGAATTCCAATAAACAAAATCATGAACCAATCAAAGGACTCATATTTACAACATTGGAAAAACGAAACAAAATCCCAAAGCCGACTAAATTGCTATCTGACCCTAAACAGAGAATATGAATTGGCTGAATATCTCTACTCTGTCAGAGATTCGAAGCAGAGACAGATCCTTACCAAGTACAGGCTGAGTGACCACCGATTGGCAATAGAAACCGGCAGACATAAAAAGACATGGCTACCCAAAGAGGAGCGTGTATGTGGTCACTGCCTGACAGGGGACGTAGAAACAGAGATGCACTTTCTCCTTTACTGTGATAAATATTCCTCACCAAGAGATTCATTATTCACAGAAATGACTACATTTATTCCAAATTTTAACTTATTAAACCCAGAGGAAAAACTAAAAATACTCATGGGCGAAGGAGCAATGGCTTCTCTTGCAGCCAAATATGTATTTACCTGCCATAGCCTGAGGGACACTGAATAATAACATCTGCATAGTAAGCAGTAACTTACTTATTATGACTGTTATTGTTATTACTGTTATTGTTATTAGTATTATTATTGTTGTTTATCATTCCAAATAGTAATGGTATGGGTGGTAATGGTAATGATAGCAGTTTAATGATGGTGGTGGTGGTAGTGGTGCATTACACCATACATTACATTCGACTATTGACTGTTACCATTTTATTGTTACTATTTTTATATTTAATTTTGTATTATTATTTACTGCCATTCTATATTATTGTTTGTCATTGTTTTAATTGTATTACAATGTATATTGTATACATTGTTGCTTTGGCAATATTGACACAATGTTTTTCATGCCAATAAAGCAGCTTGAATTTGAATTTGAATTTGAGAGAGAGAGAGAGAGAGAGAGAGAGAGAGAGAGAGAGAGAGAGAGAGAGAGAGAGAGAGAGAGAGAGAGAGAGAGAGAGAGAGAGAGCGCAATTAGAACCTGACAGCCTAGTAACCCCTCACCGGGATGGCGCCCCAGGCTACACCAATCACAACAGAGAATATGAGCTCAGTGGCCAATGGGGACTGCCCGCTGCCTTTCACCTGCCACGCCATTGGATGGAAAAATCAAAATCATCACCATAATTTGTCAAAAAGAAGGAAGTGCCTCAGGTAGTCAGTTGTTCATTGGTTATATTCCATCCAAGCTTTCAGCTCAGTCAGATAGTTTATAGATTCGGATAAAGAGAGTGGGGAAGGAAAACAAGATCTCACAGTTTCCACGTATTATGAATGAACATCTATCTTTGTACACATAAATTCTGCGTGGTCACAGCGTTAAAACAGAAACAACTGAAAGGGTGAGGTCTAGGTATTATTTCCCAGTGGTTAAGGTCAGGGCTATGGTTTGGGAATTCTTAAAAGAAAATAATCAAAAACGATGCCCTATTACCGTCAAGTGTTCTCGCGGCTTGCGGGCGCCCAGTGGTTTCAGCAGTGTGCTTTGGTTCTGAGTATCACAAGTTCAATCCTAGTGCTAGGCAGTTGTTGATATTTTATGAGTGCCGAGGAAGGCACATTGCGACATTCTGGGGACCTTTTCAAACGTCCAATATTGCAGTCTATTTCTCGTGATCAATCTGGAAGGACAGCTTGTCAAGCCCCCAGTGGTTTTTAACAAAGAGCCATGGTTCAAGTGAGAGGATTTGATGGGATGCTGTGAAGGCTGGCGTGAGCTGTTCTGAAGGGTCAGGTTTGTATTCCAGGATTAAGCTCTAACAAAGGGTTTTCTAGTAGCTTTGCTGGAGCGTTTTCCGTTTGCCTTTGGGAGTGAGGAAGGTGTTGTAGTGGATGGTAATATTTGATATGTGTATATACAATATATTATATATACCTCACAAACGACTCGTAATAAAACTATGTAATTAGCCCACTAACTGAATTATCTGACTCCATAAGATAAATAGCAATATATGCAAGAACACCATAGCTGAGTTACAGTAATAGGCAATGAAGAAATGTCTGAGAATGGAATTCTAAATACAAGTGTATTTAATGACTTTGTAAAACGAATGGATTCACATACAAGGCATTAAGCTTAAGTTACAACACATTAACAAGCATTACAAGGCATTATTCCTAACATATATATCCTAAGGTTAACTTACAAGACAAAGCTTGAACAAAGCAATGCTTAACTAGGCCAGAGGCCTAGAAGCCTAGGGAATGAGAATTGATCATACAACTTTCCTCCATGGACTGGATACAGGACAAGAGAGAGAACAAAGGCATTTCATTCCATTTATAAAATCTGAAAGGTATAACCTTTCAACCCAAAACCAACCATCATTGACCAATCAAGCGATACCAAGTTTCCAGTGTAACCTTACCACCAAAATTGTGATCTTAATTTGTGTGCGGATGTCACTATTATGTATGCAACTGCTCCGGCTATTGATTTAGCGTTGTCAAGGCTACAGTCTGATTTTGCAGCTGTTCAGGAAGTCCTTACGAATTTAAAGCTTTTTACTTAATACAGGCAAAACTAAATACATGCTGTTTTCAAAGTCTCGTAGAAGTATCTCAGTTGGGTGACATCTTCACTCCTTGAAGGGTTCTGTAAATTGAAGAAGTCCCGGCATACAAATACCTTGGTATTTGGATAGACAATGATCTATCGTTTAAGAAACTTGAGCTTGTTAAGAAGCTTAAATGTAAAGTGGGTTTCTTATATAGAAATAAAGCTTGTTTTTCTCTGGCTAGCAGGAAGCGAATTGTAGAATCAACTTTTCTACCTGTTCTTGACTGTGTGATGCCATCTACCGAAGTGCATCTGACTCTACTCTAAAATCCCTTGATTCTGTTTATCATAACGCCCTTCGTTTATCTGACCGTTTTAATACTCATCACTGCATCCTTTACCAAAAGTTGTCTGGACCTCTTTAAAGACACGTAGATCACTTAATTACTCTCGTTTTGTTTATAAAGCCCGACTCCACACCACAAGCTTTCAACATACTTAATATCTTTGTTGAACTGTAGAATTTCGGGTTCTAATACAAGGTCACAGGGTTGGTTAACAATGACGTCTCCCTTGGTGATCACAGAGTTCAGGAGATCTGCTCATAAAACATATGAGGCACCTCGTGTGTGGAATAGTCTCCAGATGGCACTTCGTTAGGATGATTTGGTGTCCCTGGGTCAATTTAGGAAATTGGTTAATGATTTTCGAAGTGACGAATGTGTTTGTTTTATTTGATTGCAATGGCTAATGTGTATATTTTTTATGTATATTTTGGTGGGTTTTGTGTATCATTGCGTGTGTGATGATGTAACTGTTGTTCCCAGGCCATGCTTGTGAATGAGAGTCTCAATATGTCTCCTTGTTCAAATAAAAGGGAAATAAAAAAAGGCCCAATCTCCACAGTATCTTGTGTGGGGGGTGAGACCAAAAAGACAGAATTCATGAGAAGACTTTGCAAAAAAAACTTTGCATAGAGTAATTCAGAGTTCACCCTGTACAGATACAAGTAACTACAGAAATAATACATCCATTTACAGCGCCTTCGAAAAGTATTCAGACCGATTGACTTTTTCCACATGTTGTTACTTTACAGCCTTATTCTAAAAAGGATTACATTGTCAATCTACACACAACACCCCATAATGACAAAGCAAAAACAGGTTTCGATAAATGTTTGCAATTGTATATATATACGTATATACATTACCGTTCAAAAGTTTTAGAACACCTACTCATTCAAAGGTTTTTCTTTGTTCTACATTGTAGAATACTAGTGAAGACATTAAAACTATACGTTTATTAGAGTTATCAGCCTCAGAAATTGCAGCCGAAATAAATGCTTCACAGAGTTCAAGTAACAGACACATCTCAACATCAACTGTTCAGAGGAGACTGTGTGAATCAGGCCTTCGTGGTTGAATTGCTGCAAAGAAACAACTACTAAAGGACACCAATAATAAGAAGAGACTTGCTTGGGCCAAGAAACATGAGATCAGTGGAAATGTGTCCTTTGGTCTGTAGTCCAAATTGGAGATTTTTGGTTCCAACCCCCATCGGATTTTATATTTGTTTTATTTCTTAATTTTTTTACCACTTTTTCTCCCAAATTTCGTGGTATCCAATTGGTAGTTACAGTCTTGTCTTATCGCTGCAACTCCGTACGGACTCGGGAGAGGCGAAGGTCGAGAGCCGTGCATCCTCCGAAACACAACCCAACCCCAACCCCACCTGCTATTTGACACAATGCCCACTTAACCCGGAAGCCAGCTGCACCAATGTGTCGGAGGAAACACCGTACATCTGGCGACCGTGTCAGCGCGCATTGCGCCCGGCCCGCCACAGGAGTCGCTAGTGCGCGATGGGACAAGGATATCCATGCCGGCCAAACCCTCCCCTAACCCGGACAACGCTGGGCCAATTGTGTACCGCCCCATGGGTCTCCCGGTCACGGCCGGCTGCGACAGAGCCTGGTCTCAAACCCAGAATCTGTAGTGGAACAGCTAGCACTGCCTTTGTGAGACACAGTGTGGGTGAACGGATTATCTCTGCATGTGTATTTTCTACCGTAAAGCATGGAGGAGGGGGTGTTATGGTGTGTGGGTGCTTTGCTGCTGACTCTGTCTGAGATTTGTTTAGAATTCAAGGAACACCTCAAGGCACACCTCTTAAGGATCCACCCCTGTTTTTAAATTGTCGCCTAGAATGACATACCCAAATCTAACTGCCTGTAACTCAGACCCTGAATCAAGGATATGCATATTCTTGGTACCATTTGAAAGGAAACACTTTGAAGTTTGTGGAAATGTGAAAGGAATGTAGTAGAATATAACACAATAGATCTGGTAAAAGATAATACAAAGAAAAAACCAACCGTTCTTTTGTATTTTTTTTGTACCATCATCTTTGAAATGCAAGAGAAAGGCCATAATGTATTATTCCAGCCCAGCTGCAATTTAGATTTTGGCAACTAGATGGCAGCAGTGTATGTGCAAAGTGTTAGACTGATCCCGTGAACCATTCCATTTCTATTCAAAATGTTTTATGAAGACTGCCCAAATGTGCCTAATTTGTTTATTAATAACTTTTCATGTTCAAAACTGTGCACTCTCCTCAAACAATAGCATGGTATTATTTCACTGTAATAGCTACTATAAATTGGACAGTGCAGTTAGATTAACAAGAATTTAAACTTTCTGACAATATCAGATATGTCTATGCCCTGGGAAATCTTCTTGTTAGTTACAAACTCATGCTAATCGCATTAGCCTACATTAGCTCAATCGTCCCGTGGATGGGACACTGATCCCGAAGAAGAAGGCCTGATTGGTGGAATGCTGCAGAGATGGTTGTCCTTCTGGAAGGTGTCGTGTAAATTCTAATCAATAATGAGGAGAGACAAGGTTAATCACCAATCAGGATATTACTTTATTCAAAACGTATTAATAAGGGAGCATAGAGTAAGTGCTCTGCAATAATAAGGCTGGTCGGCCCAACACTCTTGAGAGTTGTGCTGAGAGCTCTGACCTACAAAGAATACAACGATCTCTTATAGCAATGATACCCCCTTCTATTCTACATAACAAACAACAGATATGTGGATCGGGTCAAAAGGTGCGACTTGATATTTGCGAAAGAAGTATCCCCCAGCCAGATAGCATTTTTTATGAAGCCTGTTCTTATTGTATAGAAACCAGAGTTTGGCCCTTAAGACAAGGTTCCTCTCATCATTATCCATACCCGAGCCATCTCTCCCTTGTACCTTACATTACACAAACAGCAACTCATTCTATGAAATGCATGCTGTAGGTTTTATCAACATTAAATCAATTGTCAGCTCCAGATAGCCCTACCTCGAGTAAAACCCTTCACCACACGCCTCCAGCTGCAGGGAGCTGGAGTAGAACCCATCCCTTTACAAAAACACAGCCTTAGTAGAACATAAATGTCTTACTATTTGTTAAGTATATATAATTGTTAACTATTAATATTAAACAAAGTAGGTAAACATGTTACATGTTAATTTTCCTCTCGGAAAAGTTCTCCCATCTCCACAGAGGCACTCTGGAGCTCTGTCAGAGTAACTATCAGGTTCTTGGTTACCTCCCTGATCACGGCCCTTCTCCCCGGACTGCTCAGTTTGGCCGGGCAGTCAGCTCTAGGAAGAGCCTTGGTGGTTCCAAACTTCTTCCATTTTAGAACGACGGAGGCCACTGTGTTCAATGCTGTAGACATTTTTTTGTACCCTTCCCCAGATCTGTGCCTCGACACAATCCTGTCTTGGAGCTTTTTGCTCTGACATACACTGTCAACTGTGGGACTGTAACGATTCTCCTCCTCCTCTTCATCCGAAGAGGAGGAGCATGGATTGAACCAAAATGCAGCTTCGTGATATGACATGATATTTATTGAACAAGACAAAAACTAACTATACTTGAATAACTAACAAAAATAACAAACGACGTAGACGAACCTGAACATAAGAACTTACATGACACGAAGAACGCATGAAACAGGAACAGACTACATAAACCGAACGAACGAACAAACAAACCGAAACAGTCCCGTGTGGCGCAACGTACATAGACACAGACACAGGAGACAACCACCCACGACAAACAAAGTGAAAACACCTACCTTAATATGATTCTCAATCAGAGGAGATGAAAACCACCTGCCTCTAATTGAGAACCATATCAGGTACCCATAAACCAACATAGAAACACAAAACATAGACTGCCCACCCAAACTCACGTCCTGACCAACTAACACATACAAAACTAACAGAAAACAGGTCAGGAACGTGACAGGGACCTTATATAGCCTGAGCTCAAATTCGAGTCTCATAACAAAGGGTCTATGTGAATAAGGTATTTTTTTTAAATTGTATTATTTATTTATTTTTGCAAAAATGTCTAATAACTTGTTTTTGCTTTGTCATTACAGGGTATTGTGTGTAGATTGCTGAGAATTGTTCAATTTCATCCATTTTAGAATAAGGCTGTAACTTAACAAAATGCAGAAAAAGTCCAGGGGTCTGGAATACTTTCCGGATGCACTGTTGATAGCATCAGAGTTATCCTCAGTCAAAAGTTTCAGATAGATACCAAGCATGGATACTATAGAATTATTCTATCAAACATTCAATAGTCAGTCCTCTGGATACTGTCACAGAGAGATACATGTTAGACGCTCAGAGGGGGAAGGGCTGACTAGTCCTTGGGCATTGTTCTTTGTGCTTTCTTTGTGTTCCTGGACCATTTGCCATGCAGATCCAGGTAACAGAGAAAACATAAATTAGGGCCAAGCCTTTCTGGCCTAATTAGCCAGAAAGACGTGGAGAGATTGGAAAAGGAATACAGACAGGTGTGTTTGCAATCCTGTGTTCTCTCAGACATGCCAATCATGGTTGAAGTACTCACGTGCACGCACATAGGCATGGAACCACACACTCTCTCGCTCTCTCTCTCACACACACACACACACACACACACACACACACACACACACACACACACACACACACACACACACACACACACACACACACACACACACACACACACACACACACACACACACACACACACACACTGTACGACACAGGGACACAGGTAACCAACCACCAGTCTCTTTTCAAAACAACCGTGTGAATTGTCTGAATTCTAATGCACATAGACAGAAGGGGGAAGGGAGGAGGTTGCAAACGACCCACTAACAGACGCATACAAAGAAGGGGAAAAGAACAGCAAGAGGAGAAGAGAAATCAGTCCAATGTTGTAATACATGATTTGTAATTATTGTGTGTTGTAAATGTAATTGCGGTCATCTGGTCTGAATATCTTCGCAATGCGGCATTCTCCATTAGCACTGTGTAATTACCAATGCACTGCAGAAAGACTTACGACTACATTCTGTGCGTGATAGCTAACAATTTGTGCCGTAAACAGCTATTATTTACATGACAGCCCACCAAGTGATAACAAGGAAACACTTGTTTTTCCCTTCTTGGTTTGTGTTCCCTCGTTCAGTCTCTTTTGGCCCGTATTCATGAAGAATCTATGAGTAGGAGTGCTGGTCCCCCCCCCCCCCCCCCCGTTTCATTCATTACAATCTAAACGGCAAATCCTAGGTCAGAACTCCTTTATTCAGGTTAGCTAGTCTTATTGAGATAAACTCTATTTTTTAAGAGACACATAGGTTCTGTATACAGTACTGTAAGTATACTTGACCTAAGCAGAAGTGAGAGACTCCAGTCCACTCCTAGTAGATGGTATTGTAGTCTCTGACAGTTCTCTCCAACAGTCTACCTTCTCAGCAGTAAATGATTAGACTTGGTTAGCCAGGTGAGTCGTGCATTTTCTGGCGGATCAATAACTTCCAACTCATCAATGAAGTGCTGTGGGGAGTAGAAAAGCAGAATCAGGTGGACCTAAGAGACCAGACTGGGTATTGTTGGTTTTCCCCAAGCAGACAGAACCTCTGTATATGTGTTAGACTGTTAACTAGACAAGACTCAGCAGCAGCCTACTCCTGTGTGTATCCCCTAGGCATTGGCATAGCCATATGTTACTGTTCTGAACACACACACACAAATATGTGCACACACACCTACTGTACACACTAGCAGACATGTACGTGTGAGAGCACAGACACATGCATCCACACCCACATGCGTGTGAAAACACTCACGTGCATGCTCATGCACGCACACACGCACACACACACACACACACACACACACACACACACACACACACACACACACACACACACACACACACACACACACACACACACACACACACACACACACACACACACACATACACACACACACACGTGATCTGTGATGTGTGGATGTGTGGATGTGTCCATGAGGAGGTGGGATGTGTGACATGGCAGCTGTTATTGTGTTGGAGCAAAGCTTAGTTGGGTTGACGGATACTGGCGAAACACACAGGATGACCTACACTCTTTTAAAAAAAGGTGCTATCTAGAACCTAAAAGGGTTCTTCGGCTGTCCCCATAGGAAAACCCCTTTTTGGTTCCAGGTAGAACCCTTTTGGTTCCAAGTACAACCATTTTGTTTTCCATGTACCAAAAGGGTTCTACCTGGAACCAAAAAGGGTTCAGCCGAAAACCCCTTTTGGAACCCTGTTTTCTAAGAGTGTATGACTTCTCCTCTGTCGTTGTGCTTAAGTAGCTCCCCAACCCTCCTTTTGTATGCACACACACACACACGCACACGCACACGCACACGCACACGCACACGCGCGCACACACACACACACACACACACACACACACACACACACACACACACACACACACACACACACACACACACACACACACACACACACACACACACACACACACACACACACACACACACACACACTCTTGTTAGGATGCTAATCTATTCCCCTGAGATCACCAGCTAAACAAAGACACCCACTGAACCATGTAAACTGTACATATAAGTAAGCCGATGTAAACAACTATTGGACCAGCAGCGCCGCTGAAGGAATGAATACCTGATTTGCACTGCTTAGCACATGCTGTTATCATGATGCCCTTTCAAGGTCTGTCTGTGATTCAAATGAGTGGTTTGGTGAATGTCTTCTGTCATCGCCATATAACAGATGTGTCTTCACCGTTTACTGTCAATAACAGATTTTCTTGAGCTGGCCCTTTTCAGGTTAAGACAAAACAATAAACCAAAACCAACCTGTGTCAGAGAGCAAAGAGAAACCCGACTTGATATCAATTCAAACAGGATTCCTTGCACTTTATTTAACTAGGCAAGTCAGTTAAGAACACATTCTTACTTTGAATGACAGCCTAGGAACAGTGCCTTGTTCAGGGGCAGAACAACAGATTTCTACCTTGTCAGCTCAGGGATTTGATCTTGCAACCTTCCAGTTACTAGTCCAACGCTCTAACCACTAGGCTACCTGCCGCAGTACAGTAGAATGTTGGTCTACCTTGTCTTGAAAATGTATGTTTGATTGACTAAGGGTCTTTGAGTGCTTTGAGTTAACCCAACCGACTTAGGTAACTCTGAAAATCACGTTGTCCCTTTTTTAGTCTGGTAAGTGATGATATGTAACAGCCTGCCTCAGGGAAACGAGTTGAAGGAGATGAAAGGAGAGAGACAGACGGAAATAGAAAGAGCATCACGAGAGAAAGACAGTCCGTCAACGAGAGGAAGAGATAGAGGGAGAAAGAGAGAGATAGAGAGAGATAGAGAGAGAGAGACAGCTCAACCGTCTTGTGTACAGTTTAACAGCAGAGGCTGGGGGAAACTTTAAGAGCAGAGAGGGTTTTCCATTATTTCATTTCCTTGTATTAACTTAATAGGCTGGTTCCTCGTCGGGATGGACACATGGGACGCATAAACAGCATTGTGACAATATTATTATAACACGGTTGGATTATGTGTGTGTGTTTGTTTCAACGTTTTGATGTTTCCCAGGACTCCCAGGAAACCAGTGACGACTGTTGCTGAGTGGACAATGTTGGTTAAAGTGGGTAAAGACGCAGTATGTCTGTGTTTTACCGAACAGTGCAAACTGACACGGGCCCTTATTCATAATCATAAAGCATCACGGAGTAGGAGTGCTGATGTAGGATCAGTTTAGCTTTTTAGATCATAATGAATGAGATGAAATGAACAGGAGCGACCTGATCCTGGATCAGCACTGAGATGCTTTATGAATATGGGTCCAGATAGAGAGAAATAGGTCACCCAATGAGGTGGTACTGTGGTGTTCCTATCAGAGAGGTGAGGGCTGATACCGTGTTCTGTCCTTGTCCTAATAACCGCAATGTTAGCAGGTGTTTTGGTGGGGGAATTCTCTCATTGGGGGACCCCGGTTCACTTAACCCCTGTCTTTATTTGTGTTGAGTTGAGTTGTGTTGTTTTGAATTTTGTTGTGCTATGTTGTGCTTTGTTGTGTGGTGCAGTGCTGTGCTGTGATTTGTTGTGTTGTGCAGTCCTGTGTTGTGTTGTGCTGTGCTGTGCTGTGCTGTTCTGTGATGTGCTGTGTTGTTGTAATGTGCTGTGTTGTACTGTGTTTTGTTATTTGTCGTGTAAAACTGTGGGGAGATATTTTCTCCATAAGACCTATAGTTCCGGCTTGAAATATGTCACTGGAGCTTGTTGGCCTGACAGCCACAATAGAGCTGACTAATGCAGAAATAGACTGCAGGCTAAGCCTCCACTAGCACTAGATGCCTCTAAATGTCAGAGGCTGGAACTGATGTTTTTGCTGTGTCTAATACTGTATGTGCATACTGTGCCTCTAAACTGTCATTCATGTGTTCATGTCTCTGCTCTGATCAGTCACAAGATACGTTTTTGCTCACATTTTATTTACAGAGGGAATGGCCACAGAACTTTCTAGAGTAAACATGGAACTATCACCCAAACTCAAAGTGTTGTGTACTATCTAAAATGTGTCAGGCGTCATTCTGTCGTAGGCAGTCACAGTGGTTTTTAAAGCAATGTTCTATTTTTGACCTCAGTTGATAATTCCTTAGCTCTTGCTCAGTAAAAAAGTCTGTTGCTGCTCCTGTATACAGTCTTCGAGAAAAAAAAAGTGCTATCTAGAACCTAAAAGGGTTCTTCAGCTGTCCCCATAGAAGATCTTTTTGAATAACCCTTTTTGGTTCCAGATAGAACCCTTTTGGTTCCAGGTATAATTATTTTGGGTTCATGTAGATCCTTACCACAGAGGGTTCTACATGGAATCTAAAAGGGTTCTACCTGGAATCAAAAAAGGGTTCTACCTGGAACCAAAAAGGGTCATCCTATGGGGATAACTGAAGAACCCTTTTGGAACCCTTTTTTCTAAGACTGTAGAAATGACTAAAAGATGTCTGCGGGTGCTGTATCCTGTGGGAGTTTGGCTCTGACGTGATGGCTGGAAGACTCACTGAATTGCCTCTGGTGCTAATGGCTTGTTCACACACTAATCACTAAGTGTGGGTGACGTGGGGTGGAAGGGAAGAGATGGAGGGGAGGGGAGCGGAGGAATTGATCGAGGGAGAGAAATGGAGAGAGAGAGTGAAGGAGGGAGGGAGAGAATGGGAGGAAGGGATCGAGGGACAGAGACGAAGGGATGGAGAGACAGAGATGCATGGGAGAGGTCATGGGATGGAGGGATGTAGAGAGGTGAAGGGATGGAGAGAGAGAGATGGAAGGATGGAGGGGAGGTCGAAAGATGGAGGGGTGTCGAGAGATGAAGAGATGGAGAAAGAGAGAGATGAAGGGCTGGAGGGGAGAGGTCGAGGGAGAGATGTGGAGAGGTGGTGGGGAGCAGAGGAAGAAAGATGTAGGGAGAAAGTGAGAGGGGAGGGGAGGGTAGAAGGGGTGGTGGGAGAGGAAAGGAGATTAATGTGTGGAGAGATGTGAGAGAGAGAGAGAGAGAGAGAGAGAGAGAGAGAGAGAGAGAGAGAGAGAGAGAGAGAGAGAGAGAGGTCAGGCAGGGGGTCAGTGTGTTTTGCTAGAGTGTGACAGCTAGAGAAAAAACAAGCATGCTTTTTGCTGTCTACAGCAATTAGTCTCAGCTAACAGTGTTCCTCAGCACCTGTGATCTCACACTGGTTGGACCATGCTCTGATAAAACTTTTTTTTTTACTCAAATCAATATATCACTTTTATTTGGACTTCATAGCACTTTGTACAACATAATTTGTCACAATCTGTTTGACAAAAACCTCAGGGCCTAAGCCTTCAAAAGAGCAAGTGTGGGTTCTGTATAGACTACATGTATATACAGCCAACAGTACTGTGTCATTTAGTATCCACAATAAATTACATACATGTACACTCTTAGAAAAGAAGCTGCTACCTAGAACCATAACTGGTTATTCAATAGTCCTCTAAGGAAATCCTCTGAAAATGTCCTATTTTTTGTTAATGTAACCCTTTCACCACTAAAATGTTCAGTAAAGCCTGGTCTCATAGACTAGGCGTAACATGGTAAAGAAAATCCGGGACACTCAAATTAGTATGATATGTTACGCAACCCAACGGTTGCGTGTTTGAATCTCATCACGGACAACTTGAGCTAATTAGCAACTTTTCAACTACAGCACTTAATACTTTTTAGCTACTTTCAACTACTTAGCACGTTAGTTAACCCTTCCCCTAACACTAACCTTAACCCTTTACGCTAACCCTTCCCATAACCCTAACCCTTTTAGCTAACCCCTCCCCTAACCCTAACCTTGACCCTTTAACCTAACTCCTAAACTTAACCTTAACCTTAACCCTAACCCTTAACCCTAACCCCTAGCCTAGCTAATATTAGCCACCTAGCCACCTAGCTAGAATTCATAACATATCATATGTTTTGCAACTTCGTAACATTTAGTATGTTTTGCTAATTCGTAACATATTGTATGTTTTGCAAATTTGTTACAGATAATAGGAATTGTAATTCGTAAGATATCATACGAAATGGGTGATGGACATCCACAAATGAATACATACCATACCATGCGAAACGTAACATATCATACGAAAAGGAGTCTCAAATTTTCGTACAGAATAATACTAAAGGCTCTGAAACCAGGTTAATCAGTAGAAACATTTCCCCCACCCAAGAGTTCTACATGGAACCAAAAAGGGTTCTCCTGTAAGGACAAAACAAATAACTCTGTAAATGTTTAAGAGTGTACTGTAGGCATATTACAATACATTTTATTGGTGTAGTGTATTTCAGAGGGGTTGTCTACAAATGTAATTCCAGCATTTTAACAGATTAGACACCTGGACTCCAATATGATTATGGATACAAACATTCCCTTGGAGATATCTAGTGGCAGAGCCTTCCGGGCGATTCCACACCAGCGGGAGTGGAAAATATTTTTGGTATCTCAGATTGTTTTAGCGTTTCTCACGTAGAAACTTAATTGGGGGGGAATGATGTTATAAATGCTTTTTTCATTTGTATCAAAAAACATTTTTAAGAAAATCATGATGAAAGTGGCAATTTCTTTGCCCTTTTTAGACATATACATACCTCCTGTAGGACCCTATGACCTGTGAACCGTTCATGATTACAGACGACATCTTGGTGTAATTATACTCCGAATAGTGTGCTCTAAATAAAATATGGCGTATGTATTGATTCTGAAATAAAAATCTTCACATTCATTTATTTAACATAATTTTTTGGGGAATATCTCAAAACAACTCTTTTTGATTTTGTTCATTTTTAGACACATTCTTTGTAAAAAAAAATATACTACATAAATACATAACATTTACAGAGTGGGCTCTCCGGTGGATTCTGAAGGAATGATACATTTTATGAGCACCACAAACATTGTGAATGGGAGCTCCCTCTGCAAGTGACATGCTGAATGTGCAATCCTATAGTAGGGTTGTGATTGGTTAGTGACCTATAATGTACATTTCTATGTATAAAATGGGTCATATCATTAAAAGTATCAGAGCACACACTGACGCGTTTGAAGACTAGATTGTTACAAACAATATCTCTACAAATAAGCTAAATAAATAAAAGTTGTTTGAGATATTAACACGTTTAATGTTGAATAAATGAATGTGAAAATGTGTCTTTCAGAATCTAGAAATACTCCATATTTGAGAAAACACTATATGGAATATAATAACACCAACATGTTTTCCGTATCATGCATGGTTCACAGATCATAGAGTCTTACAGCTCTGAAAAGGCCTTAAGATTGCCAATTTCATCATGATTTTCAACAAAAAAATGAGTCATACAAATGTAAAAAGCACGTTCTTCCTCCCAATGACATTTATATGTGAGAATTGCCAGAGCAATCTGTGGAGTGGAATCGCCCTTCCAGTCAGGATTAAGGGATTCATACTAAACATGACCCCATGGCTATAGTGTTGCTTGGTCTTGTCCGACACAGTGAAAGTACGATGTCGCCTTCTACCTCAAGCTTTCAGTCCATTCGAGGTGTATTATAATTGATGCTCCCGGATGATGGCTGTATGTCCTAATATGGACAGTGTATGTAATGCCGAAAAGGGTGGGGTTTTGCCTTCAATTTCCATTGTCCTCCAAGCGTGGCTGAATATCCCCTATCCATCCTGTTGGCATGGACCCGTGTTGTGTCAAATCATGTATCCATCCATAAGGGATCATAACACGGGGGATCATGTCCTCAGTGAGGACATATTGCGCCGTAACATACATTTTAAGAGAAAGCACATGATGGATCCCTCTCATAGATACGGGTCGGGGGAGGGGTCACAAATAATTAACAGGAAGTGGTTTGAGTGAAAGCTCTCTTGTGAGGGTGCATCTGAGGCCCCTTCCTTTGTTAGCAACCGAGGTGGGGGAGGACTTGGATAATGGGGGGGAGGGGGAAGAGAAGAGAGGAGTGGGGGGAAGCCCCATCTGTCACAGACCTGGCTGGGTCAGTACTTTTGTTGTTCAGGAGTGATGAGATAGATGTGTGTGTGTGTGTGTGTGTGTGTGTGTGTGTGTGTGTGTGTGTGTGTGTGTGTGTGTGTGTGTGTGTGTGTGTGTGTGTGTGTGTGTGTGTGTGTGTGTGTGTGTGTGTGTGAGGAGAGATGGTAGTCAACACCATAAAGTAGGGACCAACCTCTGGTTTAATCAAGTGACCCAGTGTTACGCACATAAATGCATCAAACATGTGCACACATGAGAGCACACACACACATAAACACACACACACACACACACACACACACACACACACACACACACACACACACACACACACACACACACACACACACACACACACACACACACACACACACAAACATCTAGTGAAAACATGTATTATATATATATATATATATATATATATATATACATATATATATATTTTTTGGTGGCATCGTTATTTCCATAGGATCTCTTAAAAAAAATGTTTTCACCAAACATTTCAACCCATCAGCGACATAAGAAAAAATGGAGAAGGCCCTGATGCAGAGGTAGAGAGACCCTATAATGGTGCCGGATGTGATGGCTGCTGTTTTACGGGCTCCTAACCTACAGTGCTATTTTGTTAGTTTTCCCCCCACAAAAGACAGAGGAAAAGGGGGGGTATGGTGGGATGCCTTGTAAGAATTCACCGCCGAGTAGGTAAACCACTAATTCCCTCCGTATTGTTAGCCAACGTGTAATCATTGGAAAACAACCTGGACGATCTACGATTAAGACTATCCTACCAACATTAAAACTGTAATATCTTATGTTTCACCGAGACGTGGCTGAACAACGGCACGGATAATATAGCGCTGGCAGGACAGAGCAGCTACGTCTGAGATGAGGGGTGGGGGTGTGTGTCTATTTAATAACTGGCAATAACTGCTGGTGCGCGATGACTAATATAAAGAAGTCTCGAGGTATTGCTCGCCTGATGTAGAATACCTCATGATAAGCTGTAGACCGCAATACCAAGAGTTCTCATCTATATTATTCGTAGCCATCTATTTACCACCACAAATCGATGCTGGAACCAAGATCGCACTAAACGAGCTGTATAAGGCTATAAGCAAACAAAAAAATGCTCATCCAAAAGTAATGCTCATAGTGGCCAGGGACTTTAATGCAGGCAAACTTAAATCCATTTTACCTAATTTCTACCACCATGTCACATGTGCAACCAGAGGAAAAAAGCTCTAGATCAACTTTACTCCACACAACGAGAAGCATACAAAGCTCTCACTCGCCCTCCATTTGACAAATCTGATCATAATTCTATCCTCCTGATTCCTGCTTACAAGCAAAAAAAACTAAAGCTGGAAGTACCAGTGACTCGTTCAATACGGAATTGGTCAGATGGCGCAGATGCTACACAACAGGACTGTTTTGCTAGCACAGACTGGAATATGATTCGGGATTCATCCAATGGCATTGAGGAGTATATACAGTAACTTCAGTCACCGGCTTCATCAATAAGTGCATCGACGACGTTGTCTCCACAGTGACCGTATATATTGTACATATCCCAACCAGAAGCCATGGATCACAGGCAACATCCGCACCGAGCGAAAGGCTAGAGCTGCCGCTTTCAAGGAGCTTATAAGAAATCCTGCTATGCCCTCAAACAAACAATCAAACAGGCAAAGCGTCAATACAGGACTTAGATTAAATCGTACTACACCGGCTCTGACGCTCGTTGGATGTAGCAGGGTTTGAAAAATATTATGGACTCCAAAGGGAAACCCAGCAGCGAGCTGCCCAGTGACGCGAGCCTTCTAGATGAGCTAAATGCCTTTTATGCTCGCTTCGAGGCAAGCAACACTGAAGCATGCATGAGAGCACCAGCTGTTCCAGATGACTGTGTGATCACGCTCTCCGTAGCCGATGTGAGCAAGACCTTTAAACAGGTCAACATTCACAAAGACGCGGGGACAGACGGACTACCAGGTCGTGTACTCAAAGCATGCGCAGACCATCTGGGAAGTGTCTTCTCTGACATTTTCAACCTCTCCCTGACCGAGTCTGTAAAAACTACATGTTTCAAACAGACCACCATAGTCCCTGTGCCCAAGAAAGTGAAGGTAACCTGCCGAAATGATTACCGCCCCGTAGCACTCACTCATGTAGTCATGAAGTGCTTTGAAAGGCTGGTCCTGGCTCACATCAACACCATCATGCCGGAAGCCCTAGACCCACTCCAATTCGCATACCGCCCCAACAGGTCCTCAGATGACCAAAATCTGAAACGCACTCCACACTGTCCTTTCCCACCTGGACAAAAGGAACACCTATGTGAGAATGCTGTTCATTGGCTATAGCTCAGCGTTTAACACCATAGTGCCCACAAAGCTCATCACTAAGCTAAGGACCCTGGGACTAAACACCTCCCTATGCAACTGGATCCTGGACTGGATCCGGGCCTCCCCCAAGTGGTAAGGGCAGGCAATAACACATCTGCCACGCTGATCCTCAACACCGGGGCTGACAGCCTATAGACAGCCGATGAGACAGCCTATAGGGAGGATGTCAGAGACCTGGCAGTGTGGTGCCAGGACACCAACCTCTCCCTCAACGTGAGCAAGACAAGGGAGCTGATTGTGGACTATAGGAAACAGAGAGCCAAACAGGCCCCCATTAACATCGACGGGGCTGAAGTGGGTCCCCAGGTCCTCAATTATTTTTTACAGCTGCACCATCGAGAGCATCCTGCCCGGTTGCATCACCGCCTGGTATGGCAACTGCTCGGCGTCTGACTCTAAGGCACTACAGAGGGTAGTGCATACGGCCCAGTACATCACTGGGGCCAAGCTTTCTGACATCCAGGACCTCTATACTTGGCGTGTCAGAGGGAGGCCCAAAAAATTGTCAAAGACTCCAGTCACCCAAGTCATGGACTGTTCTCTCTGCTACCGCAGGGCAAGCAGTACTGGAGTGCCAAGTCTAGGACAAAAGGCTCCTTATCAACTTCTACCCCCACGTCATAAGACTGCTGAACAATTAATCAAATGACCACCTGGACTATTTACATTGACCCCCCCACCCCCCCCCCCCTGTATTTACACTACTGCTACTTGCTGATATTATCTATGCATAGTCACTTTACAAATTACCTCGAGTAACCTGTACGTCCGCTCATTGACTAGGTACTGGTATTCCCTGTGTATAGCATCATTACTGTTATGTAATTGTCTTGTGTTACTTATTTATTTTATTTTCACTTTAGTTAATTTAGTAAACATTTTCTTAACTCTATTTCTTGAACTGCATTGTTGGTTAAGGGCTTGTAAGTAAGCATTTCACGGTAAGGTCTACAGCTCTTGTATTCGGCACATTTGTCAAACAAAATTTGATCTGATTTGATGAGCGAGGGAAGATAGGAAGTGCCAGTGAAGGTGTGAGAAGGTAGACCTGGGGAAGATGTTACTGGTGATTTAGGAGGAGGAGTGGGGGAGAATGAGGAGGAGAGGTTGGGACATAGGGACACAACCTGTACAGATGCTCAGACTGACATCAAAGTACTAAAGCAGCTATGAAGTAGTCTCTCTGAGGAGGAGTGACTGACAGGGAGCCAGCGAGGTAGGCTAGGGTAGCTACAGAGTGTTGCTAATACACCTAATCAGAAAGCCACTTGTTTTATTGGGTAAAGGCAAGACAAGATTTAGGATAGATTTTGTCACCAATTCTCTTTGCTGGTCACTATTCTATTATATAGTTGGTTTGTCAATGTTAATCACTTTTGTGAATATTTACAAATATGCTTGGCAAATACCAGGAGGCTACTGCGCTGATTCCCCCGTAATACTATTCTGTCACTTAGACCTGAATTAAATTAAGGGATTCCTTTATCTGGCCCGGGTTACCCCGGTGGAAGGAGTTTAAACCGGGTGAAAAGTGATTGCATTCGTTTTGTCCAGCGTGCTGATTCCCCGCTTTCGCCCGATGACGTGCCAGCCCCTGCGTTGTGCGCGCTGTGCGCATGCGTATTCATAGAGCTCAGACGTTGGCTTCAGTCAGCACTAAAACACTATCCGGTTAGATTGCCCCGTCAACGGGTTGTGCCAAAGCTGTGTTCACCGCGTCTCGCTTCCTCTCCACAATACGAACACGGACGAAAAGAACACCATGTTATCCAGATTTAAAGACGCCACATTTCAGCAGTGAAAAGAGGAGGTAGAGACAGAGGGGAGTGAACTAACAAAATAGGTTAGAAAGGGACCCAGAGAAGAGAGAATCCCACCGACCATCTGCGTGAGGCGAGAGAGAGGAGGCCAACCCGAGAGCAGCAGCCGACTGCGCTGTGGAATAACATACGGTTTCCGTTGATTTGAAACGAGAATTTTGAATTGTATTTATTATTCTGTGAGACGTATTACTAAATTCCCACAAAATGTCATCTTCTGGCAAAGACAACAGCGCACACTATATGAACTATGTGGGACCTTATCGTTTGGAAAAGACCCTCGGCAAAGGACAGACAGGTTAGTCCTTGTCGCTTGTCTAAACGTGGATGATGTGAACGCACTGGTTGTCTTTAATGGGTTATGCTGACATGGGCTAGGACATATTGGCTACTCTGTAGGTTATTGTGGGTTTGGTGGTTTTGATTGAGGGTGCATCACTGACGTGCGGGCTGGTTACTTCTAGTTCCCACGAATTGCTTTTGACTCATTGCATCAATCGGGGTTGGGACTGTGCACTTGAATGTCTTATGTGGATTATCCTAAAATTCTACTTCATAATAAAAGGGAATAAACTGGTCCGCTGGCTACAGTTGGGCTACATGTAGTCCACACGGCTTACGTGTGATTGTTGAAATATAATACTAATATCCCTTTAATCCTCATTGCCAGACAACGGGAAGATGGTATAGCAATGTTGTATGTTGTGGGTTTGTTACATTGTAGCGTGTCGCTGTCTTCGAACATTTGCCGGTTACAGTGTTGCATTGGGGAAGCCTGCGTTGATATCTGCCAAATGAGATAGGGCAAGCTACTGCACAAGGCTGCTGTACCAGCGGTATGGTTTAACTGCCAGTCCCTGCAATGACAAGCACTAGCACCTATCCGTGCAATTTCTGCTGCAATTACAAATACTTTTCATCCCAAACTACACGCATGGGGTGAAATGTATTTTATTAACGAAAGATTGACGTAGTCGAGTGATTTCCTGATACCTTTTTTTTGTATCCGGCTAAAGCAGTTTTGATTCAAATAAATAGCATATGTGGGAGGCATAGCATCCCCAAAACCACTAGGCAATGATGTGGGCACCAATGTCATGTGGGTGCCACTGTAATAAACTATAGGCGACTTCTTTTGAAAGGTCTAATAAGAAAACAAGCTGTGTGTGCCCCCCCCCCCCCCCCCCCCCCCCATCATCTCTGATTCTCTTCTGGGCGCGCAATATCACGCGCCTATAGAGTGGTCTCAATCAAATGATCCCATAGCCTATTGGCTATAGGCTACGAAGTGCATGCTCAGAGAAGCACAGAGCAAAGTTATATTTCTAAGATGGCTGCTGGGATGGTGTAAATAAAACAAGGCTGCATTACACACTGCAATGGATATTCCAACCCTGAGCTCCTGCTGATCCCCCAAAATGTGTGTGCTGCCCAACCAATGCTGTACTGTGTAGGCCTACAGTGGCAGTTCAGGAGGAGAGTAAAATAATTATTTCGAAAATAACGATGGTCTAGTCCAAAAAAATGCATTATCTTGCGTGCGGACTAGCTTATAGCCTATGCACTGTTTAGTTTGAGTAGGAAAGGTGGAAGATGAGGAGGACCGGAGGTCAACTTTGATAGCTTGCCACTACTATAATTGATTTTAATCGAAACAATATGTTTGTTGCCCATGTTGCATTTATCAGAGTTATTGACCTCACAATAAGCCAGATTCGAGTAACTTACATTGTGGTGCTGAAACTTGAAGCAGCAGTCACGGCGAAATGACTTGAAAATGGACAGCTCATGGTGCTGAAAGTAGGCAAAATCGAGTAGGCGTAATTCATTTAAACCATCTTCAATTATACTAGACTTTACTAACAACAAGAGGGCTTTGTGTTTGAGCCTATTTCATCCTATTCAAGAAATGAGAGGTAGGCCTTCCTGTTTCACAGACGAAATTAGGCTGTAGGCTGCTATACATATAGAAATGTCGGCCAATTCCTCCACCCAGCATGCGCTCTTTAAATAGCCTACCTCCGTGTCAGTGAAGGGCTGTTAAGTTAAAAACCTGGACTCGAATTGCGGGGTATGAATGTACATCATAGATCTACCTTTTATTAAAGTAAACGGTGAAAAGCACAGGTCTACCCATTGTTATTTTAAGATTTAGGAGATATCTTAAATACCCTGGAAAGACACGACTCTGATGCATATGGGGATAACACTGTTTCATTTCTTTGACATTCAGAAGCTGAGCTACAACCTTCTACAGCCGAGGAGAAAAACTAGAATTTTCTTGGAAAGTAATCTAATTTTGTCACTGTCTATTGATGAAGCTATTCACTCTCTGCACAATGGAAGATGTTTAAACCCAGACAGCTTTTAAGGAAATACTTGTGACCTTCTCTCGTTGAGTTAAGCCATGGAAGAAGGGTAGCCAGCTACTGTCTGGGGTGGAAAAGTAGGCCTAACTTTTGAAAGGGCCATGCTCAGATTCCTAATGACATCTCAGATGTAATTATTTGTAAACAGGGACAGTTTCGTTGCAAACAAGACACACTGATTTGGCATTGGAGAAACATGATATGAAGAACACATGTCTCTCTGTCCATTCTTAGCCTGTAGTTTCGGTAATTTTTGTGGTATTAAAAATATTCTGTTAATATGTAAAATGACGTAGAATTGCATGAAATGTTTGTAAAAGGCAATGTTTTTTTTCTCTGACCTGCAAGTTAGATGATAGATTCATGTAATGTTTTTACTATAAAGGAGATCTTTCCACCCCTACTATTGTCCACGGTGGTTTGTGACCCCAAACCTTCGGGCCTGCAGCCCGGTGCGCTATCAAAATTCCTGCGTTGCCATGTAATGCTTACAGGAAGAAGAATAATTTCTTAAACGGCAAATCCGAGGCTCTGGTCTATTCAAATAGTGAAGGTTAAACGGTAAGGATGTTCTCTGCTATCCACATTATGTTTTAATTATTCATTTGGGTTTAGGGGAGGGTCACTTTCTTTTTTTTCAAGCATTCAGGGAGTGTTTAGGTAAAATATATATTTCGCTGAGAGGTCAGATTTTCTCCATTTAATCCTTATTATAAATAACGTTCACCCCCTTAATTATTCCCAATTTTGTCTTGGCCGCTTAATGTTGATTAAGGTTTTCATACGGACTTCTGGCTGGCCTTCATATGCATCCTTTCCACTAAGAACCCTGTCAGGTTCTGTTAATTCAGTAACTAGTTCAAATCTATGTCAACCACTTCCAGGGCTATATAAAGGTGAGGGTGACATGGCTTGCATGTGTTGAACTGCGTTTATCAATATAGAACTCACGCATTAGGGTGTACATACATACAGTAGCCTACTGTAACACACAAACTGCAATTTTCACTCCAAAGTCAAAGTCTGTAACTTGTGAGGTGTGTAAACACTTTGTTGCTTTTATGAATTTTGTCTTGCTGCTTTTTGTTCTATGTTGCTCTGTCTGTATGCTACGTCTTGCTTGTCCTATGTTGCTATGTCTGTATGCTATGTCTTGTTCTATGTTGCTATTGTCTATATTGTAATTGTTTTTAATAACCTGCCCAGGGACTGCGGTTGAAAATTAGCCGGCTGGCTAAAACCGGCACTTTTACTGAAACGTTGATTAATGTGCACTGTCCCTGTAAAAATAAACTCAAACTCAACTCAACTCAATGCTGTTTACAGTGCTATGGACGAGAGAAAGGGGCAGAGTCCTATATGACCATGCAGGTTAGCGAGGTCACACAGCAATTGGAACCCGTACTCTGGTCTCATTACCATATTTATGTGTAGGCTTTATTCCCTGGAATCCTTGTATCACGGCTCAGGAGACGTCCCATGTGCAGACAGTTTGAAGTAACAAAAGTTTATTACAAAATCAGGGGGCAGGCAAACGACAGGTCAAGGGCAGGCAGAGGTCAGTAATCCAGAGCAGAGTCCGAAAGGTACAGAACGGCAGGCAGGCTCAGGGTTAGAGCAGGCAGAGGTCAGTAAACCAGGGCAGCGTCACAAGGTACAGAACGACAGGCAGGCTCAGGATCAGGGCAGGCAGAGGTCAGTTAACCAGGGCAGCATCACAAGGTACAGAACGACAGGCAGGCTCAGGATCAGGGCAGGCAGAGGTCAGTAAACCAGGGCAGCGTCACAAGGTACAGAACGACAGGCAGGCTCAGGATCAGGGCAGGCAGAGGTCAGTAAACCAGGGCAGCGTCACAAGGTACAGAACGACAGGCAGGCTCAGGATCAGGGCAGGCAGAATGGTAAAAACGGGGAAAATAGGGATTAGAGAAAAAACAGGAGTAAAAGGGCTATGAGATATAGACACATGAAAGGTGGGATGTATACGGCGGGTACGGGGCAACAGAAGACGAACAGCAGAGGGGCTAAGAATCTTGGAGATGTGAAAAGGGCCAATAAAACGGGGGGAAAGTTTGCGGGACTCCACCCGGAGGGGCAGATCTCGAGTGGACAGCCAATACCAGGGAGCCGGGTTCCGGTGGCGGTCCGCTTGTCGTTGATACCTGGAGGTGGTCTTGAGAAGAGACGACTGGGCTCTCTTCCAGGTACGGCGACAGCGGCGGATGAACATCTGGGCCGAGGGTATGCCGACCTCTTGCTCCGGGAAGAGCGGGGGCTGAGCGGGGGCACACGAGTTGCTGGCTCCAGATGGTGGGATTGGCAGAGACGAGGCAGCGAAGAGTCGTTTTCAGGTCTTGACTGGCTCGCTCTGACTGGCCGTTAGACTGAGGATGGAACCCAGAGGACAGGCTGGCCGACGACCCAATGAGTGTGAAGAATGCCTTCCAGAACTGGGATGAGACCATGCCCACCGAGAGTCCATGGATCCGGAAGATACGTGCTGCACCATGAGCTGGGCCATCTCTTTGGCAGAGGGTAGCTTGGGGAGAGGAATGGCTGGCTTTGGAAAACCTGTCCACTACTGTCAGGATGACAGTGTTGCCATCAGATGAGGGGAGATCCGTGACAAAGTCCAGGGATATGTGAGACCAGAGACGGTGAGGGACAGGAAGTAGTTGAAGGAGACCAGCCGGAGCTTGCCGAGGAGTCTTGTTCTGCTCACTGATCATGCAGACGGTGATGTCAGGGACCATGTTAGGCCACCAAAAGGCCACCAAAAGCATTGTCGCACAAAGGCCAGGGTCCGATGGGAGCCCGGGTGTCACGCAAGCCTGGAGCAGTGGGCCCACTTCAAGACCGAGGGATGGATAGCGTCAGGGGCAAACATCCGGTTATCTGGCCTCCCCCCGGGGTTCGGGTGGGAGTGCTGCTCCTCACGGACCTGATTCTTTATTCCCCAGCTGACTGCGATCGCCAGGCACGAGGTGGATGGATGGTCTCAGGGGCCGAGGGTGCAGCCGTGGGGCTATAGCGGCGTGACAGTGCATCCGCCTTGACATTCTTGGATCCCGGTCGGTAGGAGAGGGAGAAGTTAAACCGGGTGAAAAGCAGGGCCCACCTAGCTTGCCTGGAATTCAGACACTTGGCGCTGTGGAGATATTCCAGGTTCTTGTGGTCCGTCCACACAATGAAAGGATGTTCCGCCCCCTCCAACCAGTGCCTCCACTCCTCCGACGCCATCTTCACCGCGAGAAGCTCACAATTCCCCACATTGTAGTTCCTCTCCGAGGCTTTAAGACGATGGGAGAAGAAAGGCGCAGGGATGTAACTTGAGTTCCAGGGCAGAACGCTGGGACAGAACAGCCCCCACTCTGACATCTGAAGCGTTGGCCTCCACCACAAACTGACGAGACAGGTCAGGATGCACCAATATGGGAGCTGTGGTGAAGCGCAGCTTAAGGTCCTGGAACACCTGGTCAGCAGCTGGGGACCACATGAACAGGAACTTGGGAGAGGTGAGAGCAGACAGGTGGGAAGCCAGGGTGTTATAACCCTGGATAAAGCAGCGATAAAAGTTTTAAATCCCAGGAAACGTTGCAGCTGCACAGTGGGAGCATTGGTAAGACCAAATGGCATGACCAGATATTCGTAGTGACCGCTGGCTGTGTTGAAGGCAGTCTTCCACTCGTCCCCTTCCTGTATCCGCACCAGGTGGTAGGCGTTCTGCAGGTCCAACTTGGAGATCATAGTTGCCCCCTTGAGCGTCTCGAAGACCAAGGCAATGAGTGGTAGCGGGTAGCGGTTCTTAACCATGTCATTGAGGCCACGGTAGTCGATGCACTGGGGCAGGGTTTTGTCCTTCTTCTCCACAAAGAAGAACCCTGTGCCGGCGGGAGAGGCAGAAGGATGGATACACACTGCAGCTAGGGAGTTCTCGATGTAGATCTCCATAGCCTTGGTCTCCAGTCCTGACAGAGAGTACAGTCGTCCCCGGGGTGGTGTGGTGTCTGAGAGAAGGTCGATCCTGCTGTCATAGGGTCGGTGCGGAGGAAGCGAAGTGGTCCGGGCCTTACTAAAAAAAACCTGGAGGTCCTGGTACTCTGCGGGAATGGCGGAGAGGTCCGTGGCAACTTCCGAGCCCCCAGGAAGACGTTCTGGGGCAGGCTGTGCTGACTTCAGGCAATGGCTGTGGCAGAAAGGGCTCCAGCCCATGATGGCACCAGTAGTCCAGCCAATGAGGGGATTGTGTCGAATCCCAATCCCATTATCACGGGAACCTGAGGAGACGTAATAATTTGCTTGAATTGGATAGCCTCGCTGTGGTTCCCTGACACTCGTAGGTTGATGAGAGTGGTATTGTGGGTGACCTGGCCTATAGAGCATCTGTCCAGCGCTCTAACGTCCATGGGAATGGAGAGGGGCTGAGTGGGGATGCCCAGCTCGGACGCCAGGGTATCATCCAAAAAACTCTCATCGGCCCCAGAGTCGATGAGTACCCGGAGAGATTTCGACTGGTTTCCCCATAGCAGGATGGCATGGAGAGGGGTGCGAGTAAGGGGAGAGGAAAAGTTATCCATATGGCCCTCCAGAGTACTCCGGTGAGCCTGGTCTTTTAGTGGGCAAGAGGACACAAAATGACCATTAGTTCCGCAAGACAGGCAACTCTTCGTGTGCAGCTTATGCAAACCTTTGGCTGGAGACAGGCTAGCTCTGCCTAGTTGCATCGGCTCGGGAAGAGGTGAATCGGCAAACTTCAGAGACTCTTGGGGGAACACGGGTAGCCTCGGGTTCTCTCGGCACCAGAGACGTCGGGGACTTCCGGGATGCCTCGGAGGCAAGGTGGAGTCCTTGGGCAGGCGAGTGGAATCGGACCTCTCCTTCCTACGTTCCCGTAGCCGCCCATCGATCCGGATGGTCAAGGCGATGAGCGAGTCGAGATCCGTTGGTAGTTCCCAGGCTGCTAGCTCGTCCTTATCTTCTTCTGATAATCCGTGCAGGAACATGTTAAACAGCGATTCCGGAATCAGGCACTCTCAGCTGCCAAAGTGCGGAAATCCACTGTATAGTCTGCCACACTGCGGGAGTCTTGCCGAAGCAACTTCCGGGCAGCCTCTCTCCCAGACAATGGAGAATCAAAAACCTTTTTCACCTCCGCCACAAACTCCTCCAGACTGAAGCATACGGCCAACTATTGTTCCCACACTGCCGTAGCCCAGGCGAGAGCCCTCCCGGACATCAGCGTGATGAGGTACGCTAGTAGACCCAGATGCAGACAGTTCGAAGTCGCAAAAGTGTATTACAAAAACATGGGGCAGGCAAACGCCAGGTCAAGGGCAGGCAGATGTCAATAATCCAGAGCGGCAGGCAGGCTCAGGGTCAGGGCTGACAGAGGTCAGTAAACAGGGCAGTGTCACAAGGTACAGAACAACAGGCAGGCTCAGGGTCAGGGCAGGCAGAATGGTCAAAACCGTGAAAACAAGAAAACAGGGGCTAGAGAAAAAACTGGATTATGGGAAAAACGCTGGTAGGCTTGACGAGACAAGACGAACTGGCAACAGATAATGGGGAAGATGAGCGACACCTGGAGGGGGGTGGAGACAAGCACAAAGACAGGTGAAACAGCTCAGGGTGTGACACCTTGGCTAGTATTAGCGTTGGCTCTTGCACTGATTGCACTTGATTGGTCATGGAGAGCTGCTAGTGGCATTACGTCATTCCATTCTCATATGAAGACATCCATTCGGGTCACTTTCTGTACCTGTGTCCTTGTATACCATAGGTGCTCATAGGTGCTCAGTGTGCTCAGTGTTCTTTTGGTTTAAATACCTGAGCTGACAAGGTGAAAAATCTGTCAATGTGCCCTTGAGCAAGGCACTTAACTGTAATTTGCTCCAGGGGCACCTTATTACTATGGCTGACCCAATGAAACAACACAAACTTCAACTATCCAGTGTATGTGACAATAAAACATATATTTCTTTATCCACTACAACCACCTCCACCCCCTCTCATCTAGTCCTCTCTCCCCACCACCCTGCTCTCTAGCCTGGGTGAGCGACGTCCCAGCTGCCATTAGCTGTCCAACATCTACAATCTCCATTACCAACCCCACCCCTCTCAACCATTCTTTTCTCCCTACCACCCTGTTCTTTTGGTAAAAGGCATGCCACGTGTGTGGAGCTTGTGTCATCTGTTTCCCCCAGTAACCCCAGGGCTCCAGTGTCCACTCCAACTATGACTCCGCGTCCTGAAATGAATCTAAAGTGGAGCTGGGCTACAAGCAGGAACGCCACTGAATGACTCAGTGTGTGTGTGTGTGTGTGTGTGTGTGTGTGTGTGTGTGTGTGTGTGTGTGTGTGTGTGTGTGTGTGTGTGTGTGTGTGTGTGTGACTGTGCGCATGTCTTCACATGAGACGTGACAGAGAGTTTGTGTGTATATATTTCGACCATTGACAATGTGTGTTATTATTTCTTATTTTGCGCGCGTGTGAGCGCGATCACGTGTGTGTGTTGTGCTGGCTCCAGCAGGACTGTGAGGCTGACTGAGGTTGTCGATGGCTGTTATTATGAATAAACTTCCCCTGTGCTGCGTCTGCAGAGAGGACAGAGAAGCCCATATGTCATCACACCAGGAGCTTAGGCAGGGGGAGAGACGTGCTTGTGTGTCTGTTTGTGTGTGTGTCTGTTTGTGTGTGCGTCTGTTTGTGTGTGTGTCTGTTTGTGTGAGCGTGCATATCACCCCCAAGGGGACAGGATTTGAAGCGGAAGCCTTGTAGCCTAATTCCATTTTCTACCTCAAATGAGAAACCCAGCACCTCTCCTACCCTCCTATAAGATTACAATGATTGATGTTGAGATTATCCAATCGGTGCCTATATCATTGTTCAACCTACACACAACGGTTTCTTAAAGCAAGGACTCAATCCGTGGTTGTAATGCATTCAAATGTACATCAACGGGAAACGATAACCTCTTTGTTTATTGTGGTGCTCCTAAATTAGCAACGTTGAATGGTTCATATGAATGGCAGGTTTTGGATGGGAATGTTGTGTCATTTTTCTACAGGGGCCAAACTGGAGGCGTTTTTGCCAAGAAGAGCTGTCTTGCTGGGCAGACTCAGAACAATTAGTCCGTGTGTTTTCATCTGTAAGAGTTGGAGCCCCCTCTAACGCAGGCTTTCCAGCCTCATATTTGGTCCTCATTTGCGGTGTCCAGCAGTGTGTGTGTGTGTGTGTGTGTGTGTGTGTGTGTGTGTGTCGGGCAGCAGCAGTGGGGATGGTTGTCATGGTTTCATCTCTCCACTGACAATGGCCATGCTTTCCATCCTGGGGATCACAGCAAGACTGCAGCCGCCAAGCTTTATATATCCTCTTCTCCCCCCCTCCCCTCCCCCTCTCTCCTTTTCTCCCACCCACCCTTACCCCCTCTCTCTTGCCTTTGCTTGCCATTGCTCCCTTCTCCCACACTCTAACGCTACCCCCTCTCTCTTCATCTCTTCTCTCACTCTCCTATGGCCTCTCTCTCTCTCTCTCTCTCGCTCTCTCTCTATCCATTCTTGTCTCTTCCACACTCTAAGACTACCCCTCTTCTCTTCTCTCCATGGCCTACTTCCAAACTCCCCTCCCCTTCCCTCTTTCCTCTCTAGCCTCTACAGTGTTTCTTTCAGAAGCTAAGTGATCTCTAGTGGATGTATTGGCCATCTCCAGTTGTGTTGTGGGACGTAACAATGAGGCATTGGCTTCTCCTGTATGTGAGGGCATCGTGAAGTGTCTATGGAGAGGTTGGATTGGGACTGAGCATATATTTATCACTTTCTGTGGATCACTCTGTGCTCATAAGACAGACTGCAATTTACCCATGGATGCTCCTAAATACTGAAGGGACCCAGAGGAGAGAGGGAGGGGGAGAGAGGGGATCCTCTGCCCAGATGCCTGTGTTTGGGTTCCCTGAGATACAGCTTCATTATCAGCTGGCTGCAGAGGTGTGTGCCGTCCCCTGCTCTCGATGTGTGTGTGTGTGTGTGTGTGTGTGTGTGTGTGTGTGTGTGTGTGTGTGTGTGTGTGTGTGTGTGTGTGTGCGTGCGTGCGTGCGTGCGTGCGTGCGTGCGTGTGGGTGCGCGCGCATTACGAAAGGGACTGCATCTCTGAATCCTATTTATTTCTACCTGTGTACTGTGCAGAACAATTATACCAAAAACTTCAACACAAGTTAATTGGTTGAAATTGGGAGCCCTCTCTTTGTACTGTGGCGATGGGTCAGTTTTATGCGATAATATTGTGAGGATTTAACTGTTTTATGCAGAAATAGTGCGGTGATTGGTAAAACATGGAAGCCCTCGCATAATATGCACGGAATTGTTGATTTTGCAAAAAAATCTGCAATCGCGGAATCCTGGAGGGACTACCTTTTGGCAAGGACAGGGTTAATAATATAAATGATTGGTTTTGTACTTCTCTCTCAGTGAAGGGGGCTGGTTTCCACGGTAACCCGGGGAATGCTCTCCCTCTCCTTGTTGGTTGGATGGTTGTATATACTGTATATGTGCCGTAGGTTTGTCTCTCTCTCTCTCTCTCTCTCTTGCCTTTCTCTCAACTCTGCCTGAGGGGATTGCCTGAGCTATGTGACCCTGATTTAGCCCACTGCAGTAAAAGGTTTCACAGAATCTCCACCAACACACACACACACACACACACACACACACACACACACACACACACACACACACACACACACACACACACACACACACACACACACACACACACACACACACACACACACACACACACACACACACACACACACACACACACACACACACACCTCTCAGATAGAAATAGGACTTACCCTGCCTACCTAATTCCAGTATTTTTCAATGGATCATTCATTTTGGTTCAGGCTGATGATTAGATCTCACTAATTTATCAGTCATATCATCTTCTTCCTCATGTCCGTTTCTATAAAACAGATTCAAACATAAGACCCCACCACCATCCTCTCCTATCTTTAACCTTTGGCTTCAAGAGGAGGGAGGCTGAGCGAGACGGGAAAGAGAGAGAGATGATCTTAGGAAAATCATGTGCTCTTCCATACCCTGAAGGGATTGATCATGAGCGTTGACTCTTGAGGGCATGGGTGGAGGGTGGAAAGAGAACATGAGTGTGTGTAGACTGGAGTCAATACAGAGACCTCTGTTAGTGTGACCAGGAGTTGGAACGTGGAACAGGACAACATCAAACCGTCTCTTTTAATATCATGCATTTCCTCTATTTGTTGTGAAATACAGTGTTCATAAACACACAACGTCCTCTCACTGTCAACTGTTTAAATATTTGTATGAACATATTAAGTTTCAACAACTCAGACATAAACTGAACAAGTTCCACAGACATGTGACTAACAGAAATGGAATAATGTGTCACTGAACAAATGGGGGGGGTGGTCAAAATCAAAAGTAACAGTCAGTATCTGGTGTGGCCACCAGCTGCATTAAGTACTGCAGTGCAACTCCTCCTCATTGACTGCACCAGATTTGCCAGTTCTTGCTGTGAGATGTTACCCCACTCTTCCACCAAGGCACCTGCAAGTTCCCAGACATTTCTGGGGGGAATGGCCCTAGGCCTCACCCTCCAATCCAACAGGTCTCAGATGTGCTTAATGGGATTGAGATCCGGGCTCTTTGCTGGCCATGGCAGAACACTGACATTCCTGTCTTGCAAGAAATCACGCACAGAACGAGCAGTATGGCTGGTGGCATTGTCATGCTGGAGGGTCATGTCAGGATGAGCCTGCAGGAAGGATACCACATGAGGGAGGAGGATGTCTTCCCTGTAACGCACAGCGTTGAGATTGCCTGCAATGACAACAAGCTCAGTCCGATGATGCTGTGATACACCGCCCCAGACCATGATGGACCCTCCACCTCCAAATTGATCCCGCTCCAGAGTACAGGCCTCAGTGTAATGCTCATTCCTTCCACGATAAACGCGAATCCGACCATCACCCCTGGTGAGACAAAACCGTGACTCTTCGGTGAAGAGCACTTTTTGCCAGTCCTGTCTGGTCCAGCGACAGTGGGTTTGTGCCCATAGGCAACGTTGTTGCTGGTGATGTCTGGTGTGGACCTGCCTTACAACAGGTCTACAAGCCCTCAGTCCAGCCTCTCTCAGCCTATTGCAGACAGTCTGAGCACTGATGGAGGGATTGTGCGTTCCTGACGTAACTCGGGAAATTGTTGTTGCCATCCTGTACCTGTCCCGCAGGTGTGATGATCGGATGTACCGATCCTGTGCAGGTGTTGTTACACGTGGTCTGCCACTGCGAGGGCGATCACCTGTCCGCCCTGTCTCCCTGTAGTGCTGTCTTAGGCGTCTCACAGAACGGACATTGCAATTTATTTCCCTGGCCACATCTTCAGTCCTCATGCCTCCTTGCAGCATGCCTAAGGCACATTCACACAGATGAGCAGGGACCCTGGGCATCTTTCTTTTGGTGTTTTTCAGAGTCAGTAGAAAGGCCTCTTTAGTGTCCTAAGTTTTCATAACTGTGACCGTAAATGCTTTCCGTTTGTAAGCTGTTATTGTCTTAATTATCGACCGTTCCACAGGTGCATGTTCATTAATTGTTTATGGTTCATTGAACAAGCATGGGAAACAGTGTTTGAACCCTTTACAATGAAGATCTGTGAAGTTATTTGGATTTTTACAAATTATCTTTGAAAGACAGGGTCCTGAAAAAGGGACGTTTCTTTTTTTGCTTTGTTCATTAGAACATCCTCAGTCTCAGCAGGACTTGTGTCATTCTCATCAGGACATGTCAGTCTCTGGTAGTGGTGAGGCCTCTGTGGTGAGGCTTTATGTGGTTTAAGAGCATTGCATTAGAATTACAAGGGGAAATATTTACCTTGCATTGTACTGTACAATGGATGGATGGTTTGGAATGGCTTGTGAAAGCCGCAATGCTCTGGGAAGTTTATGGTTGCGTAATGGTAATGCGTAATGGTAATGAACCACATATGTCTAGGTTTATGATTAACATTCACAATATGTGGTGTGTTTGTGTGCGTGCATGTGTGTATGTGTCATTCTCAGATTATTATAGAGGTTGTTGTTAGATCTGCAAAAATGTATGACGCAAGAAAAAACTTCTCTCGACACATGAGAAATCTTTGAAATCTTGGGAACGGAAAAGAACAAAGGGTGTTTATCATCTCTCCAGCAAGACGGAGAGATGTTATTAGTTTGATTCAATCCCCCCCCCCCCCTACACACACAATTCAGTCCCCATTCAAAATCCAATTTTCCCTAACCCCTAACCATAAACCTAACCCTAAACCTAAACCTAACCCTAGCTCCTAACCCTAATCCTAACCCTAACCCTAAACCTAACCCTTAACGTAATTCTAACCCTAAACCTAATCCTAACCCTAACCCTAAACCTAACCCTTAACGTAATTCTAACCCTAACACTAATTCTAACCTTAACCCTAAACCCCATAGAAATAGCATTTGACACGTCCACACACACACACACACACACACACACACACACACACACACACACACACACACACACACACACACACACACACACACACACACACACACACACACACACACACACACACACACACCCTCAGCTAGCACAATCATTGCAGTCAGGTCTTGCTTGTCAGTCTCTTGCCCATGGCATTCCCTCAGCTACCCTAGGTGCTACTTAGCACACACTCCCTGAAATATTCAGGGTGTGTGAAGGAGTGTGTTGCCTCTTACCCTATACGGTGGTTTTCTTCAATCTTGGTCCTGGAAGGCTGCATTGTCTGCAGGCTTTCATAATCCAGCACTAACACTCCGGCTTTTTCTAACCATGAGCTTGATGTGTTTATTAGACGTGTTAAGTAAGTGTGTTAGTGCTGGGACAATGGGTGTGAGCAAAAACTCTCCAGAAACAACCCATCAAACTCAGTGGGCAATGGCTGTTTGATGGCTACTCTATCTTTACCAGGAACGTGCATTTGACCATATATACCTGCACTATATAGGAAATAAGCTATCATTTCAGGTGTGTGTGTGTGTGTGTGTGTGTGTGTGTGTGTGTGTGCGTGCGTGCGTGCGTGCGTGTGCTCCTCCGTATAGAACCTGACAGGATTTCTGTCAGCTCCCTGGAGATTCCACTCCTCTCTTCTCCTCCGCTCTTCTCCTCTCCTCTGTTTGAGGTTCATTACCTCTCCTGTCATTTATGTACGGGCATGTGTGCTGTATTTATCCTGGGTCAATTGTCTTTATTACCTGCTAGTCGGAGGTTTAATCGACTCCGCAACACTGCAGAGCCGTGTGCACAGCCTATTAATGACGGCCCCGGTGTGTTGGACACGTGTGTGTGTGCATTCGTTTGCGTGTGAGTTTCTGTGTCTGTGTGCATTTGTTAGCATGTGTGAGCGTGACTGTGTGTGTGTGTGCATTTGTTAAACGTGTGAAACGTGTGTAGCCTACGTGTGTATGTGCATTCCATTATGTGTGTGTGTGTGTGTGTTTTTTTTTGTGTGTGCGCCTGCATTGGTCTGTGTGCATTCATTTACAGCACCCTCGTTCATTAATGACTTAGTATTCACAGTATGCTGTGTTGTCAATGACCTTCATAGGTTTCTGCAGGAGCCAGATGAACTTAAGAGGATCAGATATAGGTAACTGCAGCACAAGGCTCTGTCCATGTTAATCATTGACACTGCTTTTGTACGTGAAAAAGACTCTGCTCTGCCAATGAGTAATATGGAGAGGTACTTTCCCTGCTAGCAATTAAGGTCACTTGGTGGTTGTTGGTGTGAAACTACTGTACTGTAAAGGAAGTTTGTTTTTAGCTAGTTTTTAGCTAGCTACAATGCTACTCATCACCTGTTAGCATTGCAGTAGACTTTCATGTGTTAACCGTAGTATCCCCAGCTGATGCTAGCTTCGTAGTCTCCCGATTTGGCAAACGCCTGCCTGACACAGGGTTATCTGGCGTTCTCCACTATAATCCATTCCACCCTGGTAGGCCTGATAGCCCAGGCCATCCACCGCTAACACAGATAGCTAACAGCCAATAGCCCATCCACCACTAACACAGATAGTTAACAGTACCTCCACGGCTAATACAGAAAGCCCATCTACGGCTAATACAGCCACGTTTAACTTGGACCAATTGAAAGGCTCAATCAATAGCTGTTAATCAAATGGGTTATGGCTTCAGATAAGCTTCTTATGGCTCTGCAGACTCCTTCCCTCAGCCAAAAACGTAATGAAATTGAGCACAAATCCTCATAGGCCCTCCCTCTGCTCTCTCTCTCTCTGTTCCCTCTCTCTGCTCCTTCACTCAAGCTTCTCTCCGTCCACTCTCTCTTCGCTCCCTCCTGTCTCTATCTCTTCGTTTGGGTACTCATCCCATTCCAAAAGCAATCTGGACTTTTCCCCTGAGTCAGCACTTGTGCTGTCAAAGAGCAGAGTCAAGCGGGCGGGGAAATGATAATTTGAAAAGCTGCTTTACCTCTCTCACTTCTCTCATTCTCTCTGATCCATACCACACACCCAAGTTCATTTCTTAGGGCTTTGGATTTTTTTTGTCATCGCCATCTCATATGTAGGCTACTAGCTACACGGCCTGATTCTTGCCTCCTCTTTTGAAAAGGGCATGATCATTTGTACTCTACAGCATCATGTCACACCCCCATACCATTTAGCTAACACAAAAGGAGAGCCAGCATTTCCCATAGAGTTCAATAGAGATGGAAACAATTATTTGTATTTACATAATTGAATGGAAAGCTATCTATGCCATTGAAATGGATTGGAAAAAAGTCACTTTTTACATTGAACTATTGAATGGATAGCCAAGTTAGCCTCCACACAGGGCCGAAGCCTTGCTAAGCCCAGAAGCATTAAGATGAAGTTGCCCATAGACACTGATCTAAGGTCAGTTTGGCATTAACCCCCAGTGGTTACACTTGGCATTTCTGGGTGGGTAAGCTGATCTGTGCCTGAGGGCAAGTACTACCCAGAGACAGTCTGTGAGCTCTCTTTGCTCTACCAGGACTCACACACTAAAGCTGAGTCGTCCACACAGACGGCCTGTGTTCTGTGTGCTGTCAGGACCCCAGCCTGCCTCGGCATAGGCGTCCTCCCAGATGGCCCGTGTACAGCCGCATGTGCGGAGACGGAGACCCGTGGCCCTAGCACAAACATCCAATCATGTGGCATACTCAGATTAGGGGGGCGGGTGGCGAGGCGTGAGAATCACCATTATGCCCACTTTACTGGTAATGGTGACAGGTACCACTGCTACCAGGCACATTCACTGGACGTGTGTGTGTGTGTGTGTGTGTGTGTGTGTGTGTGTGTGTGTGTGTGTGTGTGTGTGTGTGTGTGTGTGTGTGTATGTGTGTGTGTATGTGTGTGTGTGTGTGTGTGTGTGTGTGTGTGTGTGTGTGTGTGTGTGTGTGTGTGTGTGTGTGTGTGTGTGTGTGTGTGTGTGTGTGTGTGTGTGTGCTCGTGCAATATGTCTCCATAACCGCACAAACCATGACCACACACAGAGAGTGTATCCTGTAGTGCAGTGTTCCCAGGGAGTGCAGAAGTATGAGAGCTGTAACCTGCAGTCTGTAGTGTGAGTGGAGCAATGGGCTGCAGTGCTGCCATGCTGCATTACAGTAGTTGCTGCAGAGTCTCTGCGGGCACACACACACACACACCATCCAAACCACCCTCTGCATAGCAACAACATCACTTCATAGCAGTCTTACCATGTGTGTGTATGATACATTTGACACACTGTATCCTCTTTGCAGATTTCCTGTGATCTGGATGCATGGTAATATGCATCAGTGCTCCTCCCCCTGTGTATCTCCCTGTTGCCTGCCACCTTCCTGGCTGGCCCAGAAACACAGCTAGGGCATTAGTCTCCTCTCTACTCTCTACACCGTTTGTCATGTCACACAGGAAAAGGGGACTTGATTGCAATGCATTATTTGTGGGCCTATTCTTTCTGTGTTGCCCCATGTAACCATGGTTACTACACTAAATGCAAGTGTGTGTGTGTGTGTTTGTGTACTTGCGTGCATACGTGTGTTTGTGCTTGTGCGTATGCGTGTGTGTGTGTGTGCGTGTGCCTGTGTGCGTGTGTGTGTGTGAGAAATGCAAAGACAATGGCAGGTTATCAACACTGGCCAGTGTCAGAGGATATTAAAGAAGACTCCTCTTCACACACTACATAGGAATATATCCACATTGTGATTCCCTCTGCATATTTTAGGTTACCTGAACCACCAGCACAGATAACCCAGCACATAAGCACTTTGTGCATACTGTGGATGTATTCTGCATACTACTACATACAGTACCAGTCAAAAGTTTGGACACACCTACTCATTCAAGGATTTTTCATTATTTTTACTATTTTCTACATTGTAGAAAAGTAGTGAAGACATCAAAACTATGAAATAACAAATATGGAATCATGTAGTAACCAAAAAAGTGTTAAACAAATCTAAATATATTTTAGATTTTAGATTCTTCAAAGTAGCCACCCTTTGCCTTGATGACAGCTTTGCCTACTCTTGGCATTCTCTCAACCAGCTTCACCTAGAATGTTTTCCAGCAGTCTTGAAGGAGTTCCCACATATGCTTAAACTTTATCCAGGTTAAAGCTGGAATGCTTAATTTTGACTCACCACCTGGATTCAGTCCTATGTAGCAAAATTTGAAATCGTTTTTTTTTTTTTTACATTGGATAAAAGTAGAGAATTGTATATCATACACTGCAGTTGAGGAACAATTGGAAAGTAATTCTGCTTTGAAAGTTTTGAAAAAAATGGCCTTGAATGTTTTGGTACACCTACTGAAGAGCTCTTCTTTGTCTACACCTATTCAGCATCGTTCACACCCTCCTAACCCTTAGCCCCATCTCTTTAAGGATTCACATGTGAGGCCATGTACTAAACAGAGTGAGTAGTGTAGTAAACAACAAAATATTTCAAGACTAAAAGTGATAAAAGTACGAGCCTACAATAAAGAAAAACTCCAGGTAAAAATACACTTTATCTAGTCCTTGGCCTATATCCTAATCTGACTTTGGTGCATGTCATGTTTTTCTTCACATTACTGTCTCTGGTAAACACATTATATCAAAACTATGTTTATTTGTCACATGCACAGGATAAAGAAGGTGTAAACGGTACAGTGAAATGGTTACTTGCATATTTGCGTAGTAGCAATATTAAAAACAGAAAACAGAAAGTGTCTGGATAAAATGCTTTCCCAGACACACTTGTCTAAATTGATGGGTCATGATGAAATAAACTCTATAACCACCCCCCAGCCACATCTAGCTAAGTGGATGGGTTACTATTGTCTAGACATGTACACATGTTCATGAAATACAATAGATGGCCTTAATCACACCCAGGCAAACCTGGAGTCTTTTGTTAAGACATATAGACATGTGGCTAAACAATGAACCAGCATAATCCCAACTCATACTACTACCACCAAATGGAAGAGGCAAGTAGAAGGGGAAAAAAGTAAGGAACTTGTATGTCGGCCCTGTATTAAAGAACATAAATGGTTAAAGAAAAGTGTGATAAATAAAAACATATACCAATTTCATTTAAGGACCAAAAAACTGACAACTGCCATATAAATTGCAAAATAGTTGGGAAGAGATTTTCGATGTACCCATTCCATGGCACATGGTTTATGAATTGATATGCAAAACAACACCGGATTCAAAACTTCAAATTTTTCAATTTAAATTACTATACAAAATTCTTGCAACTAATAGAATGTTATATATATGGGGGATAAAATCTTCCCAGCTCTGCAGATTCTGCTGTGAGGAGGCAGAGTCATTAGATCATTTATTTTGGTATTGTCCATATGTAGCTCGTTTTTGGTCACAGGTCCAGGAATGGCTGAAGAATTGTAACATTTAGAACTAATGCTGCAGATAGCAATACTGGGTGATTTGAAAAGCCATAGTCAATCAATCAATAATGTAATAATTATTTTAGCAAAAAAACATTTTTAAAATGTACAATCTGTAGAAGCTACGACAATAGAAACGTTCAGTACTTTTGTGAAGCATCACAGCACAGTTGAAAAATATATGGCAAATAGAAATCCAAAATGGATGATGTTGAGAGATAGATGGGAGGGGTTGAATGGAGCTGAAGGGTGGGACTAATAACAAGATAACCAATGTAAAACATACGGGGTCTGTAAAATGTATATAGATTCAGAAATTTTGTGAAATAGCACAGTTACAAATAGAAACCAAACTGGATGGACATCAGAAATAGAGGAAGGACTAAAAACAAACAAAATATAACTATTGTAAAATAGATTGTGTCTGTAAAATGTGTATAAGATATATAAACTGAAGGTAGAAGCCTAAGTGTTTATTGGTTTACTCCAATTGGGGGAAGGGTGGTAGGGTTTGCAGGGAATAATAAAGGTATATTCTTAAAAAATATGTATGTCTATATATAGGTATGTGTATGTATATATGTGTATATGTATGCATACATGTATCTATATGGATATATATATATTTACCCAAAAATATATAAGGGATTGGAAATGATGCAGACAATTACATTGATGGAAGCAACAATCTTTCCGCAATATTAAGCTGATCTACCCCTTATTTATATATTTTTTTTAAGTTAAGAGATGTCCTACCTACCGAATGTGGTATTATTTGGATGTATGGTACATGAGAAGTTTAAAAAAACATCTCGTATGGGTCCTTGAGACACCTACATACAACGTTTCAAGTCTCTAGGTAAAACGGGGTGGCAGATATGAGGGTTTAAGTGAGACCGCTTAAAACAGCAACTATAGGATATATTCTATTTGCCAGAGACCCTCTCGACCGATGTTACCAATCTCCTTCCTTGCCAACATGTTTAAAAAGGTCAACAGTGCCATTCTTTTTGACCAAGTTACTCACGGCCTCTAGTTTCTGTGTGACAAATTAGAAAAAAAGTTACCAATCTATGCTTGAGTTATTTGACCATGAGAGATTTTTTTAAATCTAAGAATAATAATAGGTTTTGCTGTGAACCCCTAACAACAAAGGCGCTGGGGTGAGCAGTGGCGCTGTTTCCCCAAATGCGGATTCGACCTTTAAGGCAGTTTGGATTATTGCTTGAATGTGAATTGGTCAATAAGTTAGCTGTGAATAGGTTACCCTTCCATCAGAAACATACAGCTCCGTACCTTAACTAGAGAAATGAAAACGTTCAATATCCTGTGAAATATTTATTGACTAAATGCATGTAGCCATCATTCACTGTCATGCATGCTCATACACATGGAGGTACACACGCACATACACACACACACACACACACACACACACACACACACACACACACACACACACACACACACACACACACACACACACACACACACACACACACACACACACACACACACACACACACACACTCTGGTATGGCAGGTAACAGACAGACAGGAGACGCTGGGAGTCTGATGCGGTTTGCCACCTTGCTCCTGGCATCGTGCCACGCTGGGCGCACGACGCAGCGAGGGGCGACGCCAAGGTCACCCAACAGCATGGTGCCAATGTCAGTGGCATGGACAGGTGCCACTTGTACCACACACTGTGCTGTGTGTGTGTCTGTCTGTCTAGGCCTGTGTCTGTGTGTGGTTGTGTGAGCTGGTTTGACACTTTTTGTCAAGGCATTTACTGTCATTGTTTTTTCGTGTGTGTAGACTTTGATCCCAGCAATATGGATAGTCTCTTCTCTTTGGGTACCATAGAAGTACAACGTTACCATTAAATCTACGGTATCAGCTTGGAGAGAGAGATAGGGATGGATATATTAGAGGCCCCAGTCAGACTAGTGTAAGCCTGGTAGTGCTGGGGGAGTGTCATTACTGGCATTGTCACATGGGATCTAATTGGCCATGTCAGAGCGCCAATCAAGCTCTAATGAATAACCGGGACCAATTACAGATGATTACATGATCACTGGGAATCTCCCCCAGGGTTGGACCAATAGAGCTCACCAGCTTCTAGGCTTAAAACTCAGAAATGTGTTACCTCTGGTTCGTTCAGCCATTTCTATGGCAAAAATTAAGGGGGAACAAATATGATTTTGGGATGAACGCAGAAAATAAGGTCTGAGGCTTAGGTGATTTTATACCTTTTGTTCTATGAGATAATATAAGTCAGTTAACATGACCTTTATGAATTATGAAGCCTTCATGTGCTTTTTTAAATGACATAAATGCTTCGAAATTCACAAAAAGTGACGTTAGCTGATGGAGATTATCTCATAGAACGAAATGTATAAGATCTCCTAAGCCTGTGTTTACCACAAACCTTATTTTCAACGGTTATGCAAAACCTGTACAAAAACTCCATTCATTTTCCAATAGGCTTTGTACAACAAATCATGGCAGAGTTAGTGCCTACAAAAAGACACCATTACTATGCCCTGGCTGTCACGATCGTTATAAGGAGTGGACCAAGATGCAGCGTGGTATGTTTCCATCCTTTTATTTGGAAGAGAAACTTAAAGAACAAAAACAATCACGTGAACAAACGAAACGTGAAGCTCAGAGTAGTGCTCACAGGCAACTATACCTAGACAAGATCCCACAAAGCACAATGGGGAAATGGCTACCTAAATATGAACCCCATTCAGAGACAACGATAAACAGCTGCCTCTGATTGGGTACCACACCAGGCCAACATAGACATATAATTCCCCTAGATAACCCACCCTTAATCACACCCCGACCTAACCAACATAGAGAATAAACAGCTCTCTATGGTCAGGGCGTGACACTGGCTCCATCATGGCCTCCATTAAAACCCTCCCTTTCTTTTGCTTAATTTTTTTTCTCTCTGTCCTTTCTTTTCTTAATTTTACCTCTCTTTTTCTTTTCTCTTTCTCTATGCCTCTATCTTGTTTTGTCTCTCGCTTTCCTCCTTCTCTCTGTCCATAATGGCGCCGGACGGGATGGCTGCCTTTATACGGACTCCTAACCAACTGTGCTATTTTGTTAGTTTTTTCACATTGTTTGTACCTTATTATGTACATAAAGTTGCTGCTACCGTGTCTTATGACCGAAAATAGATTCTGGACATCAGAACAGCGATTACTCACCTCGAACTGGACAACTATTTTTCCTTAATGAGTCCGACGTGAAGGATATACTGCTTTCTGGAGAACAGGCCCATTCACATGAAGAAAAGGCAGAGATACCGAAGGAGAAGATTGGGATGCCTTGTTAGGATTCGTATGCGAGTGATAAATCGCCACTACCATTGGTTCTATTGGCCAACGTGCAATCACTGGAAAACAAAATCGATGATCTACAGTCGAGACTATCGTACCAACCGGACATTAAAAACTGTAATATCTAATGTTTCACCGAGTCGTGGCTGAAGGGCAAAACGGATAATATAGAGCTGGCTGGCTTCTCTGTGTATCGCCAAGACAGAGTAGCTACGTCTGGTAAGACGAGGGGCGGGGGTGTGTGTCTATTTGTCAATAACTGCTAGTGCGCAATGTTTAATGTTAAAGACGTCTCGAGGTATTGCTCGCCTGAGGTAGAGTACCACATGATAAGCTGTAGACACAGCCTATAGGGAGGAGGTCAAAGACCTGTCAGTGTGGTGTCAGGCCAACAACCTCTCCCTCACTGTGAGCAAGACAAAGGAGATGATTGTAGACTACAGGAAAAGGAGGACCGACTAGGCCCCCATTACCATCGACGGGGCTGTAGTGAAGCGTTTCTAGTTCCTTGGTGTCCACATCACCAACAAAGCATCATGGTCCAAACACACCAAGACAGTCGTGAAGAGGGCACGACAACACCTTTCCCCCCTCAGGAGACTGAAACGATTTGGCATGGGTCCCCAGATCCTCAAAAAGTTATGCAGCTCTACCATTGAGAACATCCTGACCAGTTTCATCACTGCCTGGTATGGCAACTGCTCGGTATCTGACCATAAGGCGCTACAGAGGGTAGTGCGTACGGCCCAGTACATCACTGGGGCCAAGCTTCCTGCCATCCAGGACCTTTATACCAGTCGGTGTCAGAGGAAGGCCCATAAAATTGTCAAAGACTCCAGTCACCCAAGTCATAGACTGTTCTCCCTGCTACCGCACTGCAAGCGGTACCGGAGCACAAAGTCTTGGTCCAAAATGCTTCTTAACAGCTTCTACCCCCAAGCTATACGACTGCTGAACAATTAATCAAATGGCCACCCGGACTATTTACATTGACCCCCCCCCCCCCCCCCTGTACCCCCGCGTTACTTGTGTTACTTATTTTATTTTCACTTTAGCTAATTTAGTAAATATTTTCTTAACTCTATTTCTTGAACTGCACTGTTGGTTAAGGGCATGTAACTAAGCATTTCACGTGTTGTAATGTTATTTGATTTGATTTCTATTTCTTTCTCTCTCTTTTACCGTCTTCCCTCATCCAACTCTCTGTCCTCTTTTCCTCTCATTTGCTCCCTTTCTCTTCAATAACTCTGTCCCCTTTTCCACTTTCCCTTTTATTGTCCCTGTCTCTCCATCCTTTCCTCTCCCTGCCATACCCCTCCCCCATATCTCAGCTCTTGTTCACTGAGCCCCCTCTCTCAATCTCTTCCCCCTCTCCCCTCCCTCTCCATTTTTCTCTAGGCCCCCCCCTCCCCCTATTTCTCTCTCTCCAGGCTCCAGCTTTGCTTGCAGCTCTGGATTTGTCTGCCCAGCCTGTGTGTGTGTTATTGGCAGGCAGCCAGAGCCAGAGCGGAGTGAAGCAGGCTTATGACTCACAGTGATGCTGGGCTGTATTTTTAGCTTGGGCTGTCCCCACCCCACCCCTTCTCTCTCCCTTTCTCTCTGTGGACCTCGTCTAATTCACCACCACCATTTTCTACATACACGTAGGTAACGGCATGTACCTGTACACTGGTAGCTCGAAGGGGGGGGGGGGGGCATAATGACGTACGTGTGTGTTCATGTCTGTGAGTGTGCCCTGAGGACCAGTACCATATCAACGGGGTCATTCAAGGGAACTTGACTGCAGGAACATCTTGACCCCAGCCCTAGTATGATGTATGGAGTGGCCGTCAGTGCATGACTGACTGTGCCTGCGGATAGAGAGCATTATTAACGGGGAGAGGGTGACGGAGAGAGAGAAGGGAGGACGTGTGGGTTGTTGGGTGAGGAGTGCTGGTGGAAATGTGTGTTTGAGGACAGCTCATTAGTCGGTGTGCGTGTTTGGAGGGAGAATCGACTGACATCAGGGATATGTATAGTACGTGTTATCTAACAAAGAGACCAAAAAACCTATCAACCTGTCCTAATGTATTTATTTGCACATGCTTAAATAAACCCTGATTTCCCACTCTTCTACACACTACCGAACCTTGCTTTTCAGTTTTAGTTGCTCTACTAGCCTTTTAACTGATGTTACCCTCGTTACTCAGTGTAACAGAGTGGTCTGTGCGTACCAACTGCCTGGAGAACAGGACATCGCAGGTGGGCTAATAGGGGTCAGGACCCCCCCCCCCCCCCCCCCCCCCTTATCACCTTATCTGAGACAACATTGTTTTTAAGTGAATGTGATTCTGATAAGGTTAGTTTCCAATGTTTGTTTTGGCTTGACGGGGAATGTAGCTCGTGTTATAGGTTTTTGCCAACTGGACCAGAATGGTTTCCCATTGACTGATGCCCCCCTCTCTCGCTCTCTCTCTTTCTCTCTGTTGTTTTGTCTAATCTGGGCTGATTCCTGACTGTGTGCTGTCTCCATCCCCACCATACTGGATGGCTGGATAGCTGGATTAGACCAGATTAAGGACTAGCACAGATGGGATGGTGCTGTGACACGTTCCCCTCCCCCACCGCAATGTGTGTGTCCCCTGGTACAGAGTGCACCTCCTGGGTACGCCTGATAGAACTGAGGCTCATTCATAAGCACCTGGTAGTGCAGTGCCAGACATTTTCCATGTCATTGAACATTTCACCGCCATTTTCATAAGTGCAGTCTGCTAAAGCCTGCAGGGTCTGCTGTGGTCTGTGGTAGGTGCGGAGGATTTGAAGGAGTCTGGGAGTCAGTAGGTCTAGTAGTGAACAGGTAGTTGGTAGTGGGTGGTCTCTGTGCTTCAGTCTATCTGGATATTTGTGTGTCTCTGGTGCCTCTGTCCGTCTCTGTCTCGTCTTGATAGCTGATGGAGTCTCTTAACGTCTCCCAGTGTCTTGTGTGTCTCCTCTAGTCAGTCAGTGTCTACAAGTCTGTAAATCTCCCCTTCTTAAATTTTACACATCGTAGTGGCGTGCAAAGCCTTGCTATGGCGCGATGAGCAGAACTTCACACACAAGTCTAGCTGTTTTGGCATGCTTCTCAGTGAGCACTGCTCAGTAGACAGTCCGTCTGCTCTCACAATGCTAATTTCAGCCCGGTCGGGGGTCATGCAGTAGCTAGCTTCAACTGGATGTGCTACTAGAGTCAGTCAGTGAGTGTTGGGAGGCTGTCCATCTGTCCTGCACGGCACCACTGAGCTCTTTGTCTCTCTGCTTGCCCTCTACTTCCTTCATTCAAACTAGCCACAATTAGTGAGCACTCTAGCTCTCTCCAGTTAGGCCGATTGATGTCGCTCTGTTCCTCAATGGGAGACCAGGTCTAATTACACTCATTGGGCTCATCAACACGAATGCTGAGAGGTGCTTAAGTTGCTACTGTTTGCATTGATTTCCATAGAGAAATAAACGGAGAGTGTAAAGAGAGTGAGCGTTTGAAAAATGCTCAATGTCCTTGAGCAGTTTTGTTTTAGACCGGTTTTCATTCTTCTTCTTTCTTTGCGCTTTCCTTTTTCTTTTTTGTTTGTTCTTTCCTTCGGGTCTTTCCCAGCCCTCCTCCACTTCTTCTTCTTCTTCTTCTTCTTCTTCTTCTTCTTCTTCTTATTTTGTATTATTATTTCAATTTAATTGTCTACAATGGGAAGTTACAGTAGTCAATGTACGGTAGAGTAGAGTTCAGTAAAGACAAGTATGGGTCAGTACTGTAGAGTTCATTACAGTAAACAGTAGAGCGCACTAGAGTCGAGTACACTGTAATGTACTGAACTACAGTATACTCTACTTTACTGTACTGAACTATGCTTTACTGTACTGTGCTGTACTGGACTCTACTGAGCACTACTGCGCTGTACTTTGATGTCCAAACTTGTGAAACATACTGTAGATGTCTATTATTGGTTCAGATTTCATCCGGTCAATGTAGAACCAAATGTAAAATTGTTTGGGGGGGCAGAGCTTATTAAAATAATAGCAAGTGTGTAGAATAATACCCAGATAGGCAAAGGAGGATTTTTTCACATTTCTACCTTTGTGTACCTTATTTAGGATACATCACCATGAAGAGAATGGTATTCATATCCATAATTATGCATTTCTGTGTAGTACAGATCAGGGACCCGTGACGAAATTCCGTTAACGCAATTCCGTTACCGGTTGCAAGTCCATTTCACTTACTGTAGTTTAATCACCAAAATTGAAGAAAATCGAAGTCAATGTGTCATGACATACATTCTTTCTGAACATCGTTGAATCTTAATTCGAAGCAGTTAACGGAAAACTTTGAAAAATATTACCAAACTTTGCATCTGCACAGTTCTTCCAGTAAATGTGTTTTTGTAAAAGGTTCAGTGTAAATTGTTAAGTTATTAAGTTATTGTGCATAGAAATGTATGGTTTGTTAAACTTTGAAATCAGTGGCTTTTGTTCAGATTTTTCAGTGCACATCTGTTTCTGTGGAATTGCCCGGGTACAAAATGGTAAAAAGACGGGAAGCTTGGCCCACTGGGCCTGTCAGCTGAAGTGGTAGACCTGAGACACCGGACGACAGAACGATACTTTCTGAGGTGAGGAAAAGGACAGAAGGGATGAAAGAAAGGAAGGAAGGAAGGATGGATGGATGAGTGGTTTGGCCGACAGCTGTGGTTGAGAAATGAGAGCTTGTCACTGACATCCCTCTTTCTCTCTCCAACATCGGTATTACTCTTGTTGAAAGATGGGCTCAATTCATCCTCAGTATGTGTGGCTCTTCCAGAAATATAGAGAGACTGTCAGAATCCAATGATTTCACACAGGATGGGAAACATTAAGCACAGGAAAGCATTGGGAAGTGACTAACCATTGGGAAATGCAGCTACTCAGTCACGACTGCCTTGAGGTGGTGGTGGCTGGAAATGGAGCTTGAGTGTGTACCCTGATGATGTATCACACAGCATCCAATGTTTGCTAGCTTTCATTTTGTTTTGTCTCTGGTCTGTCCATCTTTTCTGGCTTCGTTTGAGAAATCCTACAGTAGGATCCTATTCAATTACTGGCCCTTGAGGGCCGATGTCCTGTTGGTTCTCTTTTCTACCTGAAAGTTAATTGATCATTGATTGGCCAGAGGGTTCACTCACCTGGTGTCTCAGGTCTTAATCACTCCCTTGTTACATGGAGAGAATGAAAATCAGAAGTTATCCGGCCCTCATAGACCGTAAGTATAAGCCATGTCCAACAGCAACACAAATTCAAGCTTGCTGTTGGCAGCTCTTGTTGTCGAGGAGGGGAAACACTTCCGGTGGCCATACATCAGTGTCTGTTCGTACACACGTGATGTTTACTGTTTACTCTTCTTGCTGCAACATTGTGTTTGACACAAAGAAGACACATCCGACAGAAGGCATAGCAGCGCACACAGACAAATAATAGGATTTCTGTTTTCCCCCATTCGGCTATGTTTGCTGTTTTACTGTGAATACTGACATAGTATGCTATTCAGTGGGATAATGAGCAAGAGTATATTGGTTGGGAAGCCTCACAGTGGCAAAAGGCCTCATTTCATTTCCGACTGTTTATATTTTAAGAGTGGTAAGTCGGTGGTCATAATGTTGATGTTGGCTGTCATGACTGGTTATACCGTCATCTATGACAGGGGCTGACAAGGACGTATCGTCCTCTGGAATCCCTAAGTCTTCTACCGATAGCAAATATCCTACCTCAATTATGTCATGCAAATCGCTTTTGTCATAACGAGCTCTTAGTTTCTATGAGTAAATCTTTGGCATTGAAAGTCTTAACAGCAGCTAAATGCTTTGTCTGGAAAGTTTCTACATGACTAACCAACATTTTATGAATAAACATGTTATGTTCTCAGTCTTGAGCATATACATGTCTTGTGTTAGATAAGGGGGACGTCTTTTCCCATTTGTTTAGCAAGCTTCTACCCTGTTAGGTGTTGTCAGATACTCCGTGCTGCCTATGGTTCCGTCAGCCCGTGATGAGGAAGTGATTTAGGAGCGGGCGATAGAAGCAAAGCGACATTAATCTGCCTGACAGAGTGGAGTGATAAACGATTCATTAAGCCATGGATCACTGAACACCGTCACAGAGGGGCCCAGAACAGCAGCCTGGCACACTGGTAACACTTAGTACTGTTTTTAAAACCATTAGGCTATACCATGCTAATCAATGTAACTGCAGCTTTCTTTGTGATTGTGTTAATATAGCTGTCATTCGGACAGTAATTACCGTTGTCATGTTTACAGTGGGCTTATGTCATGCTCATGAAGGTCTAAGGTAACTCAACTCTCGCTCAGACGCTGGAGGATGTTTTCCATGTCTTTTCATCCGGGCCAATCAGATAATGCCTTTCTGGGCAAGATGGCAGGATTGAAATATCCTCTTCGATGAAGGTCAGTGTTGCCCAATGCCAGCCGAACAGGAGACTGCTGACGGTGCGAGAGGAAGTACTTAACAGGTAGTTAATCTCCAGCAGGGTTTTGGGATAGATGAGTTTACCCCTCTGGTGCCTACCCCCGTCTCATACACTGTGAGGGGTACTTCTCGCCTCTCTCCCTGGTTAAAGTATTCACTGTTAGGGGAATTCTTCTCTAGTCTCACCTCTCTCTGAGTTCTCTACTGAAATAATGATAATCTGCTCTTTATAAATGTATTCAGTGAAATATGTGAACAAATGAGTGCATCACAGTTGAAATAAGCCCCCTTGGGCGATATCATAGACAAAGGCAGAAATAGAAGATTTTTTTTTTTTATTGCAGATGTTTTGGCTCGAGCCTTTCTCAAAACAAGGATTGAAGGCAGCTTGGCCTGCTCTACCCTCCTGCTACTCCAGGCCCCCCAGGCCTTTATAGGGTTCTTCTGTAGGGAGGGAACCTTTCTTGGCCTGCGATCAATACACGCACACACATGCCTACTTTCACTCACACATGCCCTCTCCCGTCTCCCATAGAGGCCTATAGAGTTGATCAGAAGGGTGGAACTGATAGAACAGTGACCCCTTAGTAACCTAGCATCTAGCCACCCTCCTCCCATCCCCCGGCACACTTTGGCCCCTTTCACACCCCCATCAGCCCAATGGAGGGGGCTGGGCTAGCCAGGCTCAGTGTATAGCGGTCAATAGCTCAGATTGATCCACTCCAGAGCAAGGTGGTCTCAGCACTGACAACAGCCCCAGCAGGCGCTGCCAGTAATGTCACTGGCTGTGGATGAGGAGATGATTAACACTGCTTTTCACTGGGTTAGTTAAAGGGAGAATCTAAACCCCAAAATCAATGATTTAGATGGTTCAATAACCTTTTCACATATCCATCTTAGATTGAGGTCTTCAGGTTTATCCTAATAGGATTTTACAGCAGATGGTGTGGAATATGGAAATGGGAGATGAACGATGATAGATACAAATGTTAAAATATGATTTTAGGTTTAACTCTCCCTTTAATGTAAGTCTGTCTGTCAAATCCAATGAGGGTCAATTCGGTATTATGTTCAAATATACAATATGACGTAGATGCAGAAAGTTAACAGTATAGCGGGTCAAAGCGCACTCGTACACATGTGCAGATGCTGCGTGTGACTGCGAGAGAGCGAAGTCCTGCGTCTCGATGTCTGCGGTGCTGCTTGTGGCAGCGTTATTACACGGAGTCTACCTTCGCCTTTAATTGATGATTTTGAATGGATAGTATTCCCGGTTTAGTTTTTGAATGGAAGCTACGTATTTCCTATCACGCACCTGAGAAAAAGTAAGCTCCAGCAATGCACGGTCTGATATGCTGTACTTGCTTTCCCCATATGGAGGCCGATAAGTACTGGGTGGAAATATTTGCAGTGAATAAATGATGCATTGTTTCCTCGAAGGTATCTTTATGCACTAGACATGAACCCTAGATACTGGCCAGTGGGGATCTCTGGTTAGTGGGGATCTCTGGTCAGTGGGGATCTCTGGTCTGTGACAGTGTTTGTTATTGTTCTAATATTAATCCCCCCACATACCAGTGAGATTGGGTACGGGGTGTTAATAAAAACGAACAAAATAGTTGTCGTTTTATTAACTCAGTACGTTTTGAAAGGCTGAGTTAGGATTGCCGTATACAGTGAATCATATGAAACTTAGTCTCGAGAGAAAATCATTTTTCTTACCTTTTTAAGTTCTGATTGTCCTCAAGACAACAGTACCCGTAAAATACCCATGAAATCTGAATTCGTCTACCTGGAGAAAATATCAAAGATCGTCTCAAATCGAGTGTCTGTTACCTTTGCACACTATAATTCTACATCATTCTTCATTAAGTTATCATACATGGATGCATGCCCAAACGTACACATACAGACAGAAAAAGTGTACACACACACACGGTAGAAGGTAGAAAGACACAAGGTAGAAAGAATGTACACAAGGTAGAAAGAATGTAGTATGAGCGGATATATGTATATTTTTTGCATATTGGCGAATTGTTGCACCCCTAGCGTGGACCCAAGGCTGCTTCTGTCTGACTGAAGCACTGTTTTTTGATGTCTTACTAGAGACCGCTAGACCTGTACTGACTTGGGCCAACATAGGCAATAATCTAAATATAAACCCAAATATGCAATCACTGAGGGTTAACTGTGCCATTTTTACACATGAAAAATAAACACGCTCGTGTGAATAAGCCTATCCCGTCCCCTCAGGCCAACTGTCGTCAAATAGACAAACAGATCAAATCCAAAGTAATTTCTCCCCGCGATCGACAGCCGCCGAGCCGGCTTTCCTGGGATTACCCACCAGTACTGAAACGGCCATCTTCGGGGACACATTCGGGAAGTGTACAGCAGTGTGGATGGGAAGTGGGACGGGGGGCAGGGAAAACAAGAACGCCGGGAAGGGGGAAGAGTGAAGTGTGGGGGGGTGCGGATTTGCTGTTTGTGAAGGGGATTTGCTATATGGTATCCGTGTGTGCAGAACGGATTGGAGTTGGATCAAGCCAAGACAAGCCCCCCCTCTCCTACTCTTTCACCTCATCTCACCCCCCCCACCCCACTTACCCCCCTCATCCGTTACAGTGCAGTAGCTGTGGTATGTAGAGCAATGAGGGTTTAACCCCCTTCTACCGCAAGAACCCCCTACACCCTACCCCCCTAATCCTTCTGTCTGTGGATGAGTTCCTATTCTGTTTTGATCAGCAGCGCGTTCCACTTTGGGGGATCCCTTTGTGTCTGCTGTGAGCTGGTAGCCTTATACTGTAAAGTATGATCTGGGGAAGGAGAAAAGTGTTGAATAATATATGAATACTAGCCCATAGACCCAAATGAAAATATGTTTAGGTGGCATGATCTCATTTTAGAATTATGGGGTAAAAGTTGTAACTACAAACTCTGCACCATTGCAGGTTATCAAATTAATATTTGTTAATAGTGATATCCATATTTTGTAGTGAGTGAAGAGCACAATAGAACTACAATAGAATACAATTACAGTAGAGTGACATTTTCTCCCCTACTTGTCTAACTCTGGCTCCAATTCCATCTCGTTAACATCAATGTTTGGAGTTCAAGGCTTGTTGATGTGTGGTTGTCTGGTGTGTAGTCCAGCTGAGACTGATCCAGTCCAGTCATTAACATTCAGTAGTCTGGTCTGTAGCGTGGCAGGCCTGTACAGTCATTAGTGTTGCCTCGGGGAGGCCTTTGATACCAGCATAGAGCAATTCAGAGAGACGGGCCTGCCCCACAGAGAGACACACTCAGCTAGGGAAGAGAGAGCAGAGCGACTAACAGCTCAGCTAGCGCATCAACCTAAAACCTTGTAGAGAGCCAGAAACCCATTCTAACACTTCATATGTGGATGTGTGTGTGAATCTGTGTGTTATTCCATTCGGGTCACAATAGATTTAGCGTCAACAAGAAAACAAATGCTGACACTCTCAATATGAACAAGCCTGGGGTTTCAGATTGCAGTTTGTCTCTTGCACTTGTGGCAATTATATTGAAATTGCGTGGGGGGGAAGAGGAGGCGTGTGTGCGCGCACACACCTTTGCTTGTGTGTGTGTGTCTGTGTATTGTGTGTGTGTGCTTATGTCTGTATGTGAGTGTTGCTATGTTGTGTGTGTGTGTGTGTGTGTTAGCGTGTGGGACTCATGTATGAGATCAAGTGTGATTGCCTGAAATGGGATCTGTTCCACCTGAGCGATTTGATACATGCGTAGTGACGTCGTATCCTTGGCGCTCAGTCTTGGTGCTCAGCGTTGCGAGCGGCAGGGTTTGGGATGAGGGAGGTAGACCATGCGGAGAGCAGAAGGGTACTCTCCTGAGCAGTTTTGATGTCTTCACTATTATTCTACAACGTTGAAAATAGTCCAAATAAAGCAAAACCTTGGAATGAGTAAGCGTGTCCAAGCGTTTGACTGGTACTGTATATATAAAAAATGACATCGTATTTTTTTGCAGTGGTGGCAACAATTTAGCAGCGGTGGGCCACTGCTGCTAAACTAACATAGGGGAAACACTGTCGGTGTGTTTGTGCATGTCTGTGACAGTGTAGCTGCTACACTCAGGTCTTGAACATTATGGAAATGTCAAAAGACTAGTGCTATTTAAAGTTATACCTGGGAGTTGAATAGGAAGAGCAGTGCAGGCAGAGTGAAGGAGAGGTGGAGCTGTCCTTGGTGCTGAACAAGCAGAATACAGACAGAATACAGACAGCAGAGCTGCAGTGTTCTGTTTGTGTGTGTGTGTGTGTGTGCGCGCGCACGAGCGAGCGAGCGCATGCACGTGGATGCGAGCGTGTGCCCTTTTATCCACTTACTACTTATCTAACCATTACATTACAAAGAATGCATCTCAAGAGAGTATATGAGCTAAGGAAGGGATAAAAGTGACTGAAACAGCGTGGTTGTGTACAATATCTCCGTCAGCCTTTGTACACATTGGTGTGAAATGTAACAACTCCCTCGCCCTGCAGACAATGCCTACATGCAACCATGGCTGAAAAGACACAGGTTGAATTTGCTTCAATTTTCACTACAGTAACACAATTTCATGCCTTTACAGTCTTGTTCGCGATGTGAAATGATTGGGTGTCGGTGTAAAATCCTTTAGTCCTCCCTTCAGAGGCGTTCTGCCATACCTCAAATCATTTGAGTCATATAAGCTATGGTTGACACTTACTTTTAGCCAGTTTAACTGACATAGACTGGTCCCCAGGAGACTGAGTAGAGAGCGTGTTCAGTTCAAAGTTAAGAGCAAAGGCGAAGTGGAAATTCACTCCAATTTTACTGAACAAAGACCCTGAGGTGTGTGTATTTGTGTGTGATATGCCACTGATGCTAGCTGGGCTGTCAGAATGTGCTGGTCTCCCATGGTGCTGAGGCTCTTACTGTGTCCGCTAGATCCCACCGTCTATGATCTCTGCTGGGCTTGGGAGTATACGCTTCACACACACACACACACACACATGCATAAAGACATTGATTGTACTTAACCAATCCAATCGCACATAAACATGCAGACACTCACTCACACACACACACACACACACACACACACACACACACACACACACACACACACACACACACACACACACACACACACACACACACACACACACACACACACACACACACTTACACTTACACTTATCCACTATTTGCCCTGGGGCTGCAATTTGTCTTTTGCCATGCCACTCCTTGGAGATTGGGGAGTTCATGTAGATTATTGCAGGAAAGTAGGTTAAGATGAATGCTGTCGATCTGAGACCAATACAAGCACCATTAGCTCCCCATGATTGGAATGAAGGTTGTTTCAAAGCCAGAGCCAGCGGGATGGCAAGGGGAGAGGGATGGATGGAGGAATGGGAGGATGAAGGGAGTGAAGGAGGGTTGGTCAGGGGTGGTGGCGGGTGCAGTGGATATGGGAGGCTGGTGGAGAGGCTTTGAGGGCCGAGAAGGGGGGGACTGGGAGGTGTGTTAGACTGTGGCGTTCCCCCTTCTCCTCTCTGTTGCTAAGCGGAACTGGGATGTGAGCAGAGGCATGCTAAGGTGTCATTGTACTAGAGCAGGGGATACGCGCAATGCTGTCGGGGGATACACCAAATCATTTTTTTATTTTTTATTTTTGTCACTTTTTCAAACAGTCCATTTATATTTTCCAACTATACATTCTATACATTTGGGTGAGTTTTTTTCTCTCGCCTGAGTAGCCTCGTTCCACTGCCAAAAATTAAATTAAACCATCTAGTGTTCAGCGAAATAACAACACAATGTCAAATACAGGTAGCCTAGTCGAATAATTAACATCCAATCACATTAACCGTTACCCTCTCGCTGGAATTCCACTAACGGTCCGTATGTAGCCAAACGTAGCTGCTGCTCATGTTGGTATCTGTACTGATGGTGCAAAAGCCATGACAGGGAGACATAGTGGAGTGGTAACGCGCTTGCAAGCAGTTGCTCCCGACGCCACTTGGGTACATTGCAGCATCTACCGAGAGGCTCTTGCTGCCAAGGGAATGCCTGACAGCTTGAACGACGTTTTGGACTCTACAGTGAAAATGGTTAATTTTGATAAAGCAAGGCCCCTGCCCTATGCAATGATATGGGCAGCGACCATGTAACGCTTTTACAACATACAGAAGTGCGCTGGTTATCAAGGTGCAAAGTATTGACACGTTTTTTTGAATTGAGAGACGAGCTTAAAGTTTTCTTTACTGACCATAATTCTCACTTGTCTGACCGATTGCATGATGACGAATTTCTCACACGACTGGCCTATCTGGGTGATGTTTTTTCTCGCCTGAATGATCTGAATCTAGGATTACTGGGACTCTCTGCAACTGTATTCAATGTGCGGGACAAAACTGAGGCTATGATTAAGAAGTTGGAGCTCTTCTCAGTCTGCATTAACAAGGACAACACACAGGTCTTTCCATCATTGTATGATTTTTTTGTGTGAAAATGAACTCAAGCTTACGGACAATGTCAAATGTGATATAGCGAAGCACCTGAGTGAGTTGGGTGCGCAATTACGCAGGTACTTTCCCGAAACGGATGACACAAACAGCTGGATTCGTTATCCCTTCCATGCCCTGCCTCCAGTCCACTTACCGATATCTGAACAAGAGAGCCTCATCAAAATTGCAACAAGCGGTTCTGTGAAAATTGAATTTAATCAGAAGCCACTGCCAGATTTCTGGATTGGGCTGCGCTCAGAGTATCCTGCCTTGGTAAATCGCGCTGTTAAGACACTGATGCCCTTTGCAACCACGTACCTATGTGAGAGTGGATTCTCGGCCCTCACTAGCATGAAAACTAATTACAGGCACAGACTGTGTGTGGAAAATGATGTAAGACTGACTCTCTCCAATACAACCCAACATTGCAGAGTTATGTGCATCCTTTCAAGCACACCCTTCTCATTAACCTGTGGTGAGTTATTCACCATTTTTCAATTGAACAAATAAGGTTTTATATGTAAGATGGTTAAATAAAGAGCAAAATGATTGATTATTATTATATTATAATTTGTGCCCTGGTCCTATAAGAGCTCTTTGTCACTTTCCACGAGCCGGGCTGTGACAAAAACTCACACTCATTCTTATGTTTAATAAATGTATCGTATAGTGTGTGTGTGTGGAAGGCTTACAATGATGGCAAAAAACAACATTTGAGAGTGTGCTGACCCTGGTGCTCGAGGGATACGAAGCTGGAAGTTGAATGTTTGAAGGGGTACGGGACGATGATAAGTTTGGGAACCACTGTACTAGAGAGAGGGGGAGAAAAGCTCTAGTTAATCTTCTGTGAATCACCCTGTGGAACTGCATCCCCCAGAATACCCTTCATCGTTCACTTGGGTACAGGTGGAGGACAGGTCAAGGCTGAGGCAGCGATCGACCAATCCCATTCAGACAGAACCATGTTGTCACGATCGTCAAAGGGACTGAGAGAGGACCAAGGCGCAGCGCGTGGAAAGTACATCTTCCTTTTTTTTATTTAAAGAAGGAACAAACAAAACAAAACAACAAACAGACGACCGTGAAGCTATAAATACAAAATGGTGCTGACACTGACCATTACACACTGACATAGACAATTCCCCACAAACAGCTAAAGCCTATGGTTGCCTTAAATATGGCTCCCAATCAGAGACAACAATAACCAGCTGTCTCTAATTGAGACCCAATTCAGGCAACCATAGACTTTCCTAGATACCTACACTCAACCATAGACACAGCTAGACTACTATACTAAACATAAACCCAACTACTCTAATAAACCCCCTAAACCTTACAACCACCCTAGACACTACAAAAAACACATACATTCCCCATGTCACACCCTGACCTAACTAAAATAATTAAGAAAACAAAGAATACTAAGGCCAGGGCGTGACATAACCCCCCCCTTAAGGTGCGAACTCCGGGCGCACCAGCACATAGTCTAGGGGAGGGTCTGGGTGGGCGTCCGTCCACGGCGGCGGCTCCGGCACTGGTCGTGGTCCCCACCCCACCATAGTCACTACCCGCTTACGTAGCCTCCTCCAAATGGCCACCCTCCACATTAACCCCACTGGATTAAGGGGCAGCACCGGACTAAGGGGCAGCACCGGACTAAGGGGCAGCACCGGACTAAGGGGCAGCACCGGACTAAGGGGCAGCACCGGACTAAGGGGCAGCACCGGACTAAGGGGCAGCACCAGGATAAGGGGCAGCACCAGGATAAGGGGCAGCACCAGGATAAGGGGCAGCACCAGGATAAGGGGCAGCTCCGGACTGAGGGACGGATCCTGGCTGGATGACTGCTCTGGCGGATCTTGGCTGGACGGCTCTGGCGGATCCTGGCTGGACGGCTCATGGCTGGCTGACGGATCTGGCTGCTCATGGCTGGCTGACGGATCTGGCTGCTCATGGCTGGCTGACGGATCTGGCTGCTCATGGCTGGCTGACGGATCTGGCTGCTCATGGCTGGCTGACGGATCTGGCTGCTCATGGCTGGCTGACGGATCTGGCTGCTCATGGCTGGCTGACGGCTCTGGACGCTCATGGCTGGCTGACGGCTCTGGCAGATCCTGTCTGGTTGGCGGCTCTGGCAGATCCTGTCTGGTTGGCGGCTCTGGCAGATCCTGTCTGGTTGGCGGCTCTGGCAGATCCTGTCTGGTTGGCGGCTCTGGCAGATCCTGTCTGGTTGGCGGCTCTGGCAGATCCTGACTGACGAATGGCTCTAGCGGCTCCTGACTGACTAACGGCTCTGACGGCTCGGGACAGACGGGCGGCTCTAATGGCTCGGGACAGACGGATGGCTCAGACGGCGCTGGGGAGACGGATGGCTCAGATGGCGCTGGGGAGACGGATGGCTCAGATGGCGCTGGGGAGACGGATGGCTCAGATGGCGCTGGGGAGACGGATGGCTCAGATGGCACTGGGCAGACGGATGGCTCTGGCCGGAATAGGCGCACTGTAGGCCTGGTGCGTGGTGCCGGAACTGGAGGCACCGGGCTAAGGACACGCACCTTCAGGCTAGTGCGGGGAGAAGGAACAGGGCATACTGGACCCTGGGGACGCACATTAGGCCTAGTGCGTGGTGCCGGAACTGGTGGTACCGGGCTGGGGACACGCATCTCAGGGCTAATGCGGGGAGCAGCAACAGGATGCACAGGACTCTGGAGACGCACAGGAGGCTTGGTGCGTGGTGCCGGAATTGGTGGTACCGGGCTGGAGACACGCACCATAGGACGAGTGCGTGGAGGAGGAACAAGGCTCTGGAGACACACTGGAAGCCTGGTGCGTGGTGTAGGCACTGGTGGAACTGGACTGGGGCGGGAAGGTGGCGCCGGAAATACCGGACCGTGCAGGCGTACTGGTTCCCTTGAGCACCGAGCCTGCCCAACCTTACCTGGTTGAATGCTCCCGTCGCCCTACCCGTGCGGGGAGGTGGAATAACCCGCACCGGGCTATGTAGGCGAACCGGGGACACCATGCGTAAGGCTGGTGCCATGTATGCCGGCCCGAGGAGACGCACTGGAGACCAGACGCGTTGAGCCGGCTTCATGACACCTGGCTCAATGCCCAATCTAGCCCTACCAGTGCGGGAAGGTAGAATAACCCGCACCGGGCTATTAACACGTACAGGAGACACCGTGCGCTCTACTGCGTAACACGGTGTTCGCCCGTACTCCCGCTCTCCACGGTTAGCCTGTGAAGTGGGCGCAGGTCTCCTACCTGCCCTCGGCCCACTACCTCTAAGCCCCCCCCCAAGAAATTTTTTGGGCTGACTCACAGGCTTCCTACCGCGTCGTCGTGCTGCCTCCATTCGCCGGTATCCCTCCTCACACTGCGCCAGAGAATCCCAGGCTGGCTCTGGCACTCGCCCTGGGTCGATCGCCCACCTGTCGATCTCCTCCCACGTAGTGTAGTCCATATTACGCTCCCATTTCCATTCCTCCTTGCGCTGCTCCTGTTGCCGCTTTTCACGCTGCTTGATCCCGCATTGGTGGGGAATTCTGTCACGATCGTCAAAGGGACTGAGAGAGGACCAAGGCGCAGCGCGTGGAAAGTACATCTTCCTTTTTTTTATTTAAAGAAGGAACAAACAAAACAAAACAACAAACAGACGACCGTGAAGCTATAAATACAAAATGGTGCTGACACTGACCATTACACACTGACATAGACAATTCCCCACAAACAGCTAAAGCCTATGGTTGCCTTAAATATGGCTCCCAATCAGAGACAACAATAACCAGCTGTCTCTAATTGAGACCCAATTCAGGCAACCATAGACTTTCCTAGATACCTACACTCAACCATAGACACAGCTAGACTTCTATACTAAACATAAACCCAACTACTCTAATAAACCCCCTAAACCTTACAACCACCCTAGACACTACAAAAAACACATACATTCCCCATGTCACACCCTGACCTAACTAAAATAATTAAGAAAACAAAGAATACTAAGGCCAGGGCGTGACACATGTTCAGCCAATAACAACGATGCAAGGCAACATCTAGCTCGTTACAGAGGTAGGAAGGAGAAAGGGCTGTATATGAAAATGCATGTAGGTTAAATAGCACATTAAAAAAACACTCCTCCTTGATGTAAAATGACAGACCTTGATTCCTAAATTCCTTCTGTGACGTGTTACTGTGCGTGCGTGAAAGCTTCGATGCGTAAAACTACGTGACTTTTTTTTTGTCTCATTTTGCTTACAGGAATTTTATTCCACATCAGTGTGAAGGCAATAACCAGGAATCACATGGTTTATTCTAATCTTCCCTGAATCTCACAGATACTTGTCTTCATTAGTTTGCAATAGTATCTAAACTGTGAGGCACGTGAATGCATTGCGGCAAGCTCAACTGTAGAAATGTTCTACATGGTAGTTAAATGTCAGGCTCACAGCGCAGAGAGCGCAGGGTAGTCGCAGACTCAGTGGTGAGATTACATTTGATTGAGACATTTAAGGGAACAGGGGAAAATAACTCACTGACCTTTTGGAGATGTATCCCCTTCAAAAAGAGTTTTTTCGGTACACACCCAATTGCTTACACGTTCAAGGACACGCAAGTACACACACATTCGCTCAAGCACAGGCATGCAAGCGGGCGCGCGCACAGACACAATACGCACCAAGCCGTAATGGAGAGATTGCTATCTTAATACCCTTCCTGCAAATACTATTTCATATATGAAATATGAAATCAATGTCGTCGCCCCCCCTCTCCCCCCTCTCTCCCTCCTCCTGCGATATACTGATTGGTGCCCCGGGGGATAGCAGAGGTGACGTAGCATTAGCCATATCGCTAGCTGGTTTCATACATTCACTACACATGCAGCAAGCGAAATTACACGTCAGGAGTGTTGAGTCTCAAGAAAATCAGGCATTTAAGTGTACGGCAGTAGGCAATCACCTCTCCCCGATTCACTAGAATTGCGTTCACCTTTCCCCCAGAATTACATTCACTAGAATTACAGGGCCAAAGACAAATGATTTGTGTTTATCAAAACCGTCTATCTCAGACCCACTCCAGCAAGGCATTAGTCCTTATCGTCCCCTATTCAATTTTTATACCTATGCCAAAAGGATGTACATGGGAAGGATGTCACTGGCATATGGTAATTACATAGTACTTGTCAATGAACTGGAGGTTATTGAAGAAAACGCATGCACACATGCATGAACAGAACATGCACACGCGTGCACACACACACACACACACACACACACACACACACACACACACACACACACACACACACACACACACACACACACACACACACACACACACACACACACACACACACACACACACACACACCTCTTAAGGGCGTCTCTTGAGGCGTCCGCCACATAATTACCTTTCCTCTCCTGTTCTGCTGTGTTCTGCCATAGCCTAGAATGATGTCATGGCTCCAGACGTTCCTCTATTGAGATCTGCTGCAGGACCTAGCTGCTGCTTTAGTCTAATTGGCCCACCGTGAATGACATGCAGGTGTCACTCATAATGAGCACAGTCAGGTTTCAAGAGAGCGCCATGTGTGTGGTGTGTGGGGATGTGTGTGGTGTGCGGGGATTTGTGTGTGTGTGTGTGTTTCTATGGGTGAGTGTTCGTGGGGGGGTGTATGTGTATGTGAATGTATGTGTGTGTGCTTGAGCACTGGTGTTACAGAGGTAGAAAAACTGAGCGAGCGAGCACTTTGTCCTCATTTCTCAGTGAGTAGAATCCCATGGCGCTCTTAAGGCCCAGTTCCCCTCAGCAATGCAAATCCTCTCTAGTCTTGATAATGAGGAGGGAACTAGCACTCTGTACTTTCTCCCCCCATTTCAACTCTAATCTTCTCTCCTCTCTTTTCTCTTCTACACCCTCTTCTCTCCCCTTCCATTTTTTTTACTCAAATCCCTTTCTCCTCTTGTGCCTTTCCTCCTCTCGCTTCATTCTCATCTCCTCTCTTCTCTCTCCTCTTCTCTCTTCTTCAGCCTGAGTGGGTTAATATGGCAGCTATTTGTGCTAGAGCTGATGAATCCGAAAGATCACTCCGACTGTTCGGCCACTTTCCATTTACAAAGACCCTGAATGAAAGATGGACGCTATACAGTCCTCTAGGTCTTGTTGTCTTCCTTCCTCTCCTCTCTGTCTTTCTCTCTCAGCCTCTCTCTCTCTGTCTCTATGCTCTCCTCTATCTTTTTTTCTATCTCTCTTTCTACTCTCCTATGTCTCTCTCTCTCTCTGTCTCTCTGTCTCTCTGTCTCTGTTTCTCTTTACGCTCTCTCTCTCTGCTCTGCTCTACACTCGTTTTCGCCTCTCTGCCCCTTCTCTCCGTCCCGTTCCCCTCTCTGTTTCATCTTCTTCTTCTCTCGTCCTCCTCTGGGAGCGGAGGGGAAATGAGAGGGGGATGTGGTAATTAAGTTGTATTCATTGGAGAGAAGTGTGACTCCCTCCTTCCTCGCTCCCCTCCTTTCCTCCCTTCACGCTCTTTCTCATCCCTCTCTTTCTGCATGTTCTATTATTTAATGAAATAGCAATATTGTATAACGAAGAAACAACTCTCTCCCTTTATATAATACCGTGAAATTGTGGTAATGATGATAATGCCCTTTTCGAGTACGAGCTGTTTGAAAAGACTGCCTGAAATCCAGCCTGTTCTGGTGGGATGGAGTTCTGGCCTGCCTGGTGTTATCAATAGTCCAATAAGAAAGGTTGTTTTCAGTTTTCCCAACTCAGACCACTCCCATATAGCCATAGCAAAATTCTTGCTTGAGAAAATACTCTTTGCTAAGAAGCTGTTTTTGTTTCTTTTTGACCATTTTCATTCAAAAGAATCACAGTAAGGTATTTAATTGTTACCCAGCAATTATATGATATTCAGATAAAAATGGCAGCATAGTAATAGTCCTCTCCTCTTCTCTCCACTGTACATGTTATTTGGACTCATTCTATCAGTCTGTGGGATTAAACCAGCCCACCAGAACCACTGCAGCCTCAGCAGCCTCTCTCTCTATCTATCTCTCTCTCTCTCTCTCTCTCTCTCTCTCTCTCTCTCTCTCTCTCTCTCTCTCTCTCTCTCTCTCTCTCTCTGTCTCTCTCTCTCTACTCTCTCTCTCTCTCTCTGTCTCTCTCTCTCTCTCTCATTTCTAATCACTTCTGATGAAGATTGCTCCACTTTTCTGTATCTAGTTTCAGCAGAAGCCCTCCTTTTCTGGATACAGTCTCTGGCTTTACAGTCCATTCTCATAAGTCTTCAGCAGGTTCTCTTATCTTGACAATATTGATCAATTGTGATCAGATGGTACTGAACTACACAGGTTGTGTCTGTACTGTACTGGTCTGGTCTGTCCTGGTCTGTACTGTACTGAACTTTATTGTACTGGCAGTGTGTGCTCCAGAACTTCACTTACACTAATGTGTCTTTATGTCTCAAAGTTATCCACAGTGATACTGACAAATACCCGTACCATCACATTTCCATATCTCTCGCTCTCTCGTTGTCTCAGTATGTGGTTTAGTCTCTCATAATAGCCAGATCAGGAGTTGGTTAGGGCTTGCAAGAATTTCAGTTATACAGTTATACTGGCACGGCGACTCCTCATCCCATTCACTCTCTCTCTTGTTCTCTCTTTCGCTCTCTCTGTGTGTCTCTCTCTCTCTTTGTCTCAGTTAGATCAGGTTATATCCAGTTAATCTGACACTTCTCCCCTTCACATCTCATTCTCTCTCCATTTCCTCCTCTCGGAGTGGCGAGGCAATAGGATTATCATTGATCAGACATTCTCCGAGATGGCCATGGTAGAGAATGTACTGATCTATCACTCTTTCCCTCCCTCCCTCCCTCCCTCCCTCCCTCCCTCCCTCCCTCCCTCCCTCCCTCCCTCCCTCCCTCCCTCTTCTTTCCTCTTCTCTTCTTTTCGTCCACTTCTTTAGCTTTCTACTCTTTCTCTCTCTCACACACACACACACACACACACACACACACACACGCACGCACGCACGCACGCACACACTCTCTCTCTGTCTCCCTGCACCTTTCTCTAGCGTTATCTGTCTTCTTGTTCTTCTCTCTCCCTCTCAATTTCCATCTAGCCTAGCCTATGTCTTTCTCTCTCTCTTTCTCTCTCCCCATCACCCTCTCTCTCCTCTCCTCCATGTCTTTATTACAGTGGCGAGGTGATATCATGTGACTGATGTTCAGAGCTCATTAGTCTCTGGCCTGTCTCCTCCTCGTTAAGTGACCCAGCACAATGTTACGTAAGACAGACCAATTAGCCTGCCTGCGTGCTCAGCCCTTGGCGACAATAGCTGGCGCCATAGAATTAGAATGACTAGATAGGACCCTCCCATTGATAGATGCTGGCGCCGTAGTTAGAATGACTAGAATGAACACTCCCATTGACAGAGCTGGCGTCATAGAGTTGGAATGACTAGAACGGACACTCCCATTGACAGAACTGGCATCATAGAGTTGGAATGACTAGAACGGACACTCCCATTGACAGAACTGGCGTCATAGAGTTAGAATGACTAGAACGGCGACGCGTATCCAATGCCTCATCCAATATGGTGGCTAAATTTGCTGCACCATTTGGATGATCTAATCATCAGTGTTATGTGTCATTATCAGAATGTTATCTCTTTCTCTTTGTTCTTTATGTAGCAATGGAGATTTCCATTGTTTGGCCAAATTGGGTGTACCTATGTGTATTCTGCCCCAAAAACCATGGACTCTTCCATGGATATTCTAGTAATTCTAAATCTAGTGTGGCGCTGGAGTCTTGTGGAAAGTGTATGGTCCTTGGCGACAGTGGTGTCTTTGTGTGTGGCTGTTGTCAAGGAAAGAACGCCCACACTCGCGCATGGCTCACATTCCTGCGACGACAAGGAGAGGAGCCATGGGCCAGTCACTACTAATTACTGTAGAAGATCACTACTCACTTCTGCCCTTACTCTGACCCTTTCATATTCCTTTACATAAGGGATAAATGCAGAGTGATATATGCATTAACCCTCTCTTGCCTTCTCTCTCTCTCGCGCGCTCTCTCTCACTCTCCATCTCCATCTCTCACTTCTTCCGTCAATGTGTAGCCGCATCAGGTCACCTCTGGCTGTGTGTGTATGGCTTTGTGCCCGTGTATGGCTTTGTGCCCTTGTGTGTGTGTGTGTGTGTGTGTGTGTGTGTGTGTGTGTGTGTGTGTGTGTGTGTGTGTGTGTGTGTGTGTGTGTGTGTGTGTGTGTGTGTGTGTGTGTGTGTGTGTGTGTGTGCGTATCGAGCGCCCATGTGTGTGTGTGCCCCAGATGCTGCCAGGCCCTGTTAGATGGCACCAGGTGTTGCCCAGCTCTGCCACTGCAGCGACACCGCAGGGAGTGACACCATATGTCTGGCACCAACTGACCCTGTCACTACTGGCACTAACCTGCCTGCTAGTACACATCACTGACACACCATGAGCTCACTGACAAACTCTCACAGACCGCTATGTAACATACTCTCTTACTAATACATCCACTCAGCCAGACAGCCACACAGGCTGCGTCTGAAATGACACCTATTCCCTATATTGTGCACTACTTTTGACCAGGGCCTGTAGGTCTCTGGTCAAAAGGAGTGATTTATGTAGGGAATAGGATCCCATTTGAGACACATCCATAAACATCACTAAGACTAGGACACTCAGAGAGGCTTGGTATCTACAGTTGAAGTCGGAAGTTTACTGTCACGTTCGTCAGACGAATGAGACCAAGGCGCAGGGTGGTATGCGTACATGCTATTTATTTAAAGAATGAACACTGAACAAACTAACAAAACTAACCGTGAAGCTATATGACTAGTACAGACAGGCAACTAAACATAGAACAAGAACCCACGAACATAAAAGGGAAAATGGCTACCTAAATATGATCCCCAATCAGAGACAACGATAAACAGCTGCCTCTGATTGGGAACCATATCAGGCCACCATAGACATACAAATTACCTAGACCTACAAAACCTCTAGAACTACAAAAACCCTAGACAATACAAAAACTAGCATACCCACCCTCGTCACACCCTGACCTGACCAAAATATAAAGAAAACATAGATATCTAAGGTCAGAGCATGACATTTACATACACTTAGGTTGGAGTCATAAAAATTTGTTTTTCAATTTCTTGTTAACAAACTATAGTGTTGGCAAGTCAGTTAGGACATCTACTTTGTGCATGACACAAGTCATTTTTCCAACAATTGTTTACAGACAGATTATTTCACTTATAATTCACTGTATCACAATTCCAGTGGGTCAGAAGTTTACATACACTAAGTTGACTGTGCCTTTAAACAGCTCGGAAAATTCCAGAAAATTATATAATGGCTTTAGAAGCTTCTAATTGACATCATTTGAGTCAATTGGAGTTATAGCTGTGAATGTATTTCAAGGCCGACCTTCAAACTCAGTGCCTCTTTGCTTGACATCATGTGAAAATCAAAAGAAATCCACCAGGACCTCCAAAAATTGTAGACCTCCACAAGTCTGGTTCATCCTTGGGAGCAATTTTCAAACGCCTGAAGGTACCACGTTCATCTGTATAAACAATAGTACGCAAGTATAAACACCATGGGACCACGCAGCCGTCATACCGCTCAGGAAGGAGACGCATTCTGTCTCCTAGAGATAAACATACTTTGGTGCGAAAAGTGCAAATCAATCCAGGAACAACAGCAGGACCTTGTGAAGATGCTGGAGGAAAGAGGTAACAAACAATCTATATCCACAGTAAAACGAGTCCTATATCGACATAACCTGAAAGGCCGCTCAGCAAGGAAGAAGCCATTGCTCCAAACCTGCCATAAAAAAGCCAGACTACGGTTTGCAACTGCACATGGGGACGAAGATCATTCTTCTTGGAGAAATGGCCTCTGGTTTGATGAAACAAAATAGAACTGTTTGGCCAAGCCAAAGAACACCATCCCAACCGTGAAGCATGGGGGTGGGGCATCATGTCGTGGGGGTGCTTTGCTGCAGGAGGGACTGGTGCACTTCACAAAATAGATGGCATCATGAGGTAGGAAAATTATTTGGATATATTGAAGCAACATCTCAAGACATCAGTCTGGAAGTTAAAGCTTGGTTGCTTCCAAATGAACAATGACCCCAAGCATACTTCCAAAGTTGTCGCAAAATGGCTTAAGGACAGCAAAGTCAAGGTATTGGAGTGGCCATCGCAAAGCCCTGACCTCAATCCTATAGAAGATGTGTGGGCAGAACTGAAAAAGTGTGTGCGAGCAAGGAGGCCTACAAACCTGACTCAGTTACACCAGCTCTGTCAGGAGGAATGGGCCAAAATTCCCCCAATTTATTGTGGGAAGCTTGTGGAAAGCTACCCGAAACATTTGACCCAAGTTAAACATTTTTAAGGCAATGCTACCAAATATTAATTGAGTGTATGCAAACTTCTGACCCACTGGGAATGTGATGAATGAAATAAAAGCTGAAATAAATAATTCTCTCTACTATTATTCTGACATTTCACATTCTTAGAATAAAGTGGTGATCCTAACTGACCCAAGACAGATTTTTAACTAGGATTAAATGTCAGGAATTGTGAAAAACTGAGTTTAAATGTATTTGGCTAAGGTGTATGTAAACTTCCGACTTCAACTGTACATCACTAACTAAGTAACTAATGCAGCGTTCACGTACAAATTCTAGGTGTTTGCGTAGAGCTTCCTATTGGTTGATTCTGATAATTTCCCAGTGGGAAACTCAGGTATACTCTTTCTACGGTGAATTTTTGAGTTTCCCAGTTGCGAATCGCACGTGAACACGGCATAACTCACTCACTCACTCACTCACTCACTCACTCACTCACTCACTCACTCACTCACTCACTCACTCACTCACTCACTCACTCACTCACTCACTCACTCACTCACTCACTCACTCACTCACTTGACTCACTCACTTGACTCACTCACTTGACTCACTCACTTGACTCACTCACTTGACTCACTCACTCAGTACTGCTATACGTACATCTGTGAGAAGTCCATGGCCTTGGAGTCTGGCTACGGGCGGTAGATCTTCAGTGTGTGTGCCAGGGTGTGTGTACGACGTGGGATTGCGGCTGGCCGTAAGCATCTGCCTCTGGTACCAAAGGTTGCATGTTCCAATCAAGCTAGCTTGTTTTAAGCCTATTTCAAACCTTAACCCCTTACCTTAACCATTCGGAATGAATGCCTAACCTTAAGATTTTGGAGTTAATGGCTAAACTTAGCCTTGTGTGTGAAAGGAGAGGGGTTGTTGTGGAGGGGAAAAAAGCTGGACGGAGAGAAATAGCGATGGAGAAATGTGAAAGAAAAGGATAGAGGTGGAAAGGCTTTAGAGAGATTAAAGTAGATGTCACACGTCAAAATTTGATGGATGACCCTATGTGAACCTATGTGACCGCTATGTGAACCTAAGGGGCTGCCTGTCAGGACATCCTGATGGTTAGGTGGGGGTCTTTGGGTAAGGGTCCAGTTGTCAGGTCAACCGGTAATGATTTATGACCCAAGCCTGATTTATGACCCTATGTAATGATTTATGACCCTATGTCATGTAGAAGGGTGCATGTCAATATTTGGGTTTCAGGTCAGGACATCCTGGCCTGGGGTGGGGGTCTTTGGGGTAAGTGTCAAGCTGTCAATGTCGTAAATCAAAAAAAGATCATGATTTATGACCCTATGTAGTGATTGATGCCCCAATGGTTTGTAGAATGGGGGCATGCCCATATTTGGGCTTCCGGTCAGGACATCCTGATGGTTAGGGGTGCTTTTTGGATAAGTAAGTGACCAGGTGTCATGTCAAACTGTTCCTGGATGTCTAGTGTTGGGGGGTTGTTAATGAACATTTCAAAGAGGCTGGCTTTGCAGAAGCCTTATAAAGCCCCAGAACAATTCCTGTTTAAGACTGTACAAGATCTTAAGAATAACCATGGAATTTGGGATCGGTGACAAAGCAGTGATGACTGTAACAACTGAAGCGGGTCCTCGGTTGGTCCATAGAGCACGGGCCAAGTATCAACCCGCAATATATGATGCTCCAAAAAAACGTTTTTTAAATGTTTATAGAACCCAAATACCTCCATCAAATGCGCTGAAAGATCAAGTGTTGATGTCTAATGGACAGCTGTGGGGGTATCGGTTTGATTACGTGGCCTGTAGAGTGACCCTCTATACGGTAGCTGAAGGAGAAGAATATACAGACCAGACTGTAGGCTTGGAATATGGTGTTGAAGACTGGTCGGTTTTTCGCAAGGTTGTGTGTCCTGAACTGCGCCTTATCACCAAGGGGTATAGTGTGTTCACGGGCCACGAGACCCGTTGGGAAGGTACCCCTGACTCCTCAGGACGAATATTTCACAGGGTGAAAATACAAAGACAGAATGGACGTCCCTGCGGCTGCGTGGAGTTCTATATCGGCACCCAGGAAATCCGAAACCAAAACCTCAGGGAGGGGGGCCATACTGGGGATACCCGACTGCGTCTGCTTATTCCTTTTAAAAGTTGGGATGTAATGGAATTGAAAATGTTGCAGGCGTTGGATGATCTCTTTGTACAGAGCCAACAGCGGCAGAGCCTTGTTCATTTAAAGAAGTGCATAATATATACGAATCGTAAAGATTACGATGCAAAAGAGCCTCCAGAAGATACAGCGTCAGAAGAAAACTAAGTAAGCGGATGCTTTAACCACGCCCCCCCAGATACCCAATGGCCTTGTTCTACAATAAAAAGAAAAAAGCAGCCAGTTCTTCATTTCAGCATACACCATGGATCTCCAGACCATCTACGTGGACGCATCTACGTCATGGGGCCCCGAAACTAAGGACTCAATGCCTCACAGCCCTACACTCTACTCACCCCTGGCAAGACCCTCGACACCCCCTACATGTACCCAGCCTGAGGATGTGTTTGATGGGGTGGTCAGTACTATTTTTGTGGATACCATCAAGGCCTCTGTAGCTACACTTTTAGACTTGGTGATTGGCGACTATATAAGAGAAAAATGCATCGGCTGTGAGATCAATCACCCCAGCCAGCGTCGTCATCCTTGCCTATACGACCCTCCGAGATACTACTTTTTCAATCATTTTGAGGAGCTGGTGAAAAGACTGTGGTCCCGCAGGTTTATACCCTCGCTGGTCAGCGCCCTGGAGGCTATGGGTCTTGTGCCGTCTATCCCTAGAGTTTACGGGGTAACCGAGGCCTTCCTACATGAACTGAAGGAGGCAATTTTCATCCACGAGAAACTCAAAGAAATCCGACACACCCTGGTGGCCGACAACAAATACCGGGAAGCTGTGGTTGCTGATGTGGTGCTTTTCTGGCTCAATAAATCCCAAGAGACCGAGTGACATTTTGTTATTTAGACGTAAAAGCTATGGGTAACTATGTGTCTACGATGTTGGAGCGAATAAATACATTTTTTCTTTTGAGAGACCTTACAAATGTTATGCATCAGATTATTGAAAATAAAGTGAATAATGTATCGTTCTACACGACACACAATACCTGGGCTAATGTAGAGCGTTTGCTGAAAATGGAACAAATCATGAATCATGTACGACATACGGGTGGGAGTTTGCAATGGACACAAATGGTATCAAGAATTGTTGATGAGTCTGAAGAGCTAGAAGTAACTTTGGCTAAGATTTTGCATTATTTGTTTGAACCCCCATTTAATGTGAACGTGTATCATATTTGTTGTTTATATACTTATATATCCGACGTGTGTGTTTTAAAAATTCAGCGACACAAACCTGTAAATCTAAACCATATATACAGGGTGTTGCATGATGTGATTGTTGAGAAAACTGGGACTTGTATCTTGCAACAAATCCTGAATTGGTTGTATACGTAATACTTGGTGTTAAAAAAATAAAAATTCTCAAACTGAAATGTTGTCGTTATTTGAAAGTGGCTCATTAACGTTATTGTCCCTCAGAGAGGCAAGAAGGATGGCTGAACAGCTGTTGAAAAACATTTATTATAATCCCGCTAACCCCGGGTCTTATGGTGGTAAAGAGCGTTTACAGAGAGCAATAGCCGAAGAAACAGGTAGCCTGTTAAGCGATGCTAAAGTGAGTGAGTGGTTATCAGAGCAGGATGCCTATACTCTCCATAAATCTGTAAGAAAACAATTTCCAAGAAATAGAGTTTTTTCTACGCATCCCTTATCCCAATTTCAGGCGGATCTATGCGACATGCAGGCCCTTGCCGATAAAAATGATGGAAATCGCTACATGCTAACGGTTATAGATATTTTCTCTAAAGTAGCCTTTGTAAGGGTTTTAAAAAATAAGAGCGGGGCCGAGGTAACCCGGGCCTTTGACTCGATCTTGAAGGCAGGAGGAGCACCCAATAAAGTGCAGACTGATGGCGGAAAAGAATTCTTCAATAAAACATTTCAGAAGCTGATGAATAAGTATAAAATAATACATTTTGCTACAGGCTCTGATTTGAAAGCTTCGGTTGTGGAACGCTTTAATAGGACTTTGAAAGAGCGGATGTGGCGATATTTTACAGCTCACAACACCCACAGATATACAGACATAGTTCAGGATTTAGTAAACGGGTACAACCACAGCTTCCATAAGAGTATACGTATGAAGCCCTCTGACGTCTCTTCGGAAAACTCTTTTCAAGTCTTTAAAAATATGTATGGTTTGTTCCCACTTCGCCGTAAGAAAAAAATGACTTTTAAATTCCTAGTGGGTGACTTGGTTCGTATATCAAAGTTGAGGGGTGTTTTCGACAAAAAATACGAACAAGGCTTTAGCTCGGAGTTGTTTACCGTTACCGAATGTCTGCCACGCATTCCCCCGGTCTACAAATTAAAAGATTATGACGGGGATCTTATAGAGGGATCTTTTTATGAGAAGGAATTACAGAAGGTCCAGTTGGGTAAAGACAAAGTCTTTCACGTGGAGGAGATTCTAGATCAGAAGAGAGAAAAGGGTAAAAAATGGTTGCTGGTCCGCTGGAAAAACTGGCCTCAAAAGTTCAACAGTTGGGTATTGGAGCATGATGTGGTGGAGGCAACGGGGATTAATTTAAACCCCTAGTCATGATAACTAGCGCATCAGTCGCGTGTACACAGTTGGGCATCATGGAACACAGCGGCTTCTACCTGACTCTCCCCAGTAATGCGTCGGCACAGATATATCGTAATAATCAGAGTTCGAAGTATACAACCAATTTTCCAAAGCCTATAGAGTTATCAGAGGCTTGGGAAGTAGGTCTCAGCGAGATTACATACCCCCATAGTTGGTATAATATCAAAGCTAAGGACCGTGATTTTTATTGCAAAAGGTTATCGGAACCTGCAAAACTTATTAAGCTTAAAAAAGGTTTCTATAGAACCGTCGACAGGATCGTCTCAGAGTTGAATGAACACCTAACCCTGAACAAGATGGAAATATTCCTATTCTACAATCCAATCCATAAAAGGATACAAATCTCAGGGCCTGCTAACGGAGGTATAAAGACCAGCGGTAATTTATCCTACATGTTGGGGATGGGTCCCAATAAATGGACGTATGTGAACGATAAATTATTCCCATTCCCTGCGGATATACATGCAGGATTTTACAACATATTTGTGTATACCGACATCATAACCTATCAAAGGGTCGGAGACAGCTGTGTGCCCCTCCTGCGAACAGTTCATATAGACGGAAAGGATGGGGACATCGTCACTGTCAATTATGACAAGCCGCACTACGTACATGTCAGCAAGAACTATATTGAAAACATTCTGGTTGAGCTTAAAACGGATCAGAACGAAAACATTGAATTTACTTATGGTAAAACGATTGTAAAACTCCACTTTAGACCCACCAAAACCTCTCTACATATATAATATCTGTATTATATTTATAAACATAATACAAATAAAAGAGTTATGGAGCACCATCAGCTCGACCCTAACCGTTATGTTTCATACTATGTGGATCAAGTTGGTAATGGCCTACCAGGATATCATGGAGCACCGACAATGTATGGTGCGGGGATAGGCGGTATATTCCGTAACCTCTTCAGGATGGTTTTACCGTTTATGAAGAGGGGCTTCAGCATAGCCAAACCACATTTAAAATCCGCGGCTAAAAATATAGTAAGTGAGGTTGTAGCCAATGCTATGACCCGAAGGGCGTCACCAGATGTGGAGCATCAAGAAGGCTCGGGGCTTATGATATTGTCTCGAAGACCAAAAAAGAGACCCCCAGGTTTAAGACGCAGGCCGGCACCTAAAAAGCGGCGGTTAACTGTTAAAAGAACCTCAGTAAGTCAAAGACGTGGTAAAGTGAGGAGGTCTGAACCAAAACAGGCTAAAAGAATACTAGGAAGTATTTTCTAAAAGAATAAGTGACATGGCTCTTTTACATCGAATGTCCTCTGAAGCTATAAAGACAGAACTCGATCTTTTCACGGCCCCTTTAACGCAGCATTCAATAGATAGATCCAGTTATGTGGAGATAGCCCCTCTCTCTGCTATTACCGATAACGGGCCTATCGAATTTTTCATACCAGGCCACGGTGACAACTATCTGGACCTCAACAACACCTTGGTGCATTTACGTCTAAAAGTGACCAAAAGAGATGGGTCTAATATTGCAGGCGATGCCAAAGTGAGTCTCATTAATTACCCCTTGGCCACCATTTTCTCCCAAGTTGATGTGACTTTGGGTGAACGCCTAATCAGTCAAAGCAGCGCCACATACCCATATAGAGCCATCATGGAGTGTTTACTAAACTACTCCGAAGACACTCTCAAAACACAATTTAGCGCCGGGCTGTTTAGCAAGGATACTGCAGGAGCCTCTATGGAATCGACAGACCCTTCCACCGGTGCAAACAAAGGACTAGCGGCACGAGCTCGCTACTGCGCCGAATCTCGAGAGTTTCATTTGCTAGGCCCTATACACTCTGACATTTTCTTTCAAGAACGGTTACTCTTAAATTCGGTTGATTTAAGATTAAAATTAACCAGGGCCAAGGATGATTTTTGCCTGATGTCTCCCCAAGACGGGGATTTTAGTTTGAAAGTGTTGGGGGCCACCCTTTTTATTAAAAAAGTGTCTGTATCTCCGGCCGTACGCCTGGGTCACTCACATGCTTTGATGAAAGGAAATGCCCTTTACCCTCTCCAAAGAATTACCATGAAAACCTTTAGCATACCTGTGGGCAGTAGAATCTGCAGTCAAGAAAACCTATTTCTAGGCCCTTTACCTAGATATGTGGTTATAGGTCTGGTTGATCACGCCTCTAATACGGGGAGTTTAGATAAAAACCCCTTTAATTTTCAACACTTCAATGCAGAGTATGTAGCTCTCTGTCAGGACGGACGTCAGGTTCCTGCTAAGGCTTTCCAACCCCAATTTAACAACAACATATCTGTGCGAGAATTTTACAATCTATTCCTGGCTACAGGGAGGCATCTAAAAGATCTCTCTTTACCTATTGACAGAAATGATTTTGCAGAGGGTTACACGTTGTATGCTTTCAATTTATCCCCTGATGATGACACCTCAGGAAATCTGTCTGTGGTGTCCCAAGGTAACCTCAGGCTGGAAATGCGTTTCCGTACACCTTTAGCCTGTACAGTTAGCATGATTGTTTACGCATGCTCTGATTCAATCTTGGAAGTGAATGCCCGAAGACAGGTCTTAGTGGATTATTATTAAGGACCTTTGAGCAAAGACATGAATACCCAAGAGTTGGAAGGGCTCATGAGCCGCTTGATTGGAAAACAATTTTGTGGAGTGATGGCTTGTGATGAATTACCTATTGAGATATGGCCTGAGAGGCCTGCAATGTTTATTGTCAATACCCATCCTAAACACATGCCTGGTGAACATTGGCTAGCTATGACATTAGAACAGGAAGGTGGAAGAAAAATCTCAACTTTTTTTGATTCCTATGGCTTTCCCCCCGGTTTTTCACATTTCCCTAAATCTATTAAAGATTTTTTGACCCTAAACGGTTCAAAGATCTACTACAGCATCAAACAAGTGCAAGATAACCTTTCCACTACATGCGGTCACCACTGTGTATTTTACCTGTGCCAAAGAGCCCGGGGAGTTTCTTTTGAAGATGTTATGTTTCTTTATAAGGATGATTTAAGAAGTAATGATAACTTTGTATCTTGTTTTGTTAGAAAATATCAAAAGTGTTCAAATGTGTGTCGTTTAAGAACGCGTAATCAAGGAGTATGCTCACGTCATATGTTTCAAGAATGCCACAAATGTTAAATTGCTTATTTTTCAAATAAAACATTTTATTGAATTTAATCATAGTCATTCAAAAGTCATTTTCAAAAGTCTAACCACGCCGAGAGATCGGGATTAGGAAAAGGTCCTGAGACGTTCATGGGAGTAAATGAGTTAGCATCATCGCTTTCATAGGGGGACGGTGTCGTTGGGGCATCTTTAGGGGTGCTGTATCTCGTTGAAGGCTTTTGTTTTAAAGCTTGAATCTGTTGACGAAGCTTATGGTTGGGTACACCGGAGAGGGGAATGTTCAGGATTGCCAGGGCCTTAAGAAACTGACGCCAGCCGGGAGGCCTTCGGTCATCAGCAACCTTGTGGGCAGCCGTGGTACTTTTAAGTAAGTCCACCATATGGGACCCCCTAACAACAGCGCCCTGAAGTATAAACTCTCCAGAATCGTTCCAAGCAGCTAACCCCTTTGAGTCTTTTATCTTGTTCATAATGTATTTAACATTCTTCCTGTTACGTAAAGGCACATGTGTCAGTAGGTCATGCATAACTTTATCTTCAAAAGGCATTTGAGCTTCACCAGACATAGGATCTTCACTAGGTAAGATCGCCGGTACAGGCCTTACCGGGGCCTGGCTATCGTTAGGTTCGACATCTGTTAAAGGGTCCGGTAGGGAAAGTGTTAAATGGTTGGTCTCTCTCTCCCCTTGCTTTACCAGAGTCAAATATCTTTGCATTAGGTTTGTGTATTTTTGGATCTTATCATAGGGGTTCAATCCTTTTCGGTTCAAAACATCCTTCATGGCCGTATCCAAATCATTTTCAGCTGTTTGTCTGATATTTTCAGGACCCTGCATTTGATTTTTAAGTCTATCCAACTCTTGTTGTGGCACCAAGTACATTTTAGTGGCCATCACACCGCGTGTTCAACCCCCACGTCTGGCCGCAATAAGGCTGGTGATGAAGGGCACGGCTATACTGAGTAAAGGTATAAGAAAACCCCCAGACTGTTGTATACTATGTCTTTTCTTTTGAAGACTGGCCCTTTTATTGGCAAAGAGTTTGATCGCGGTCTTTTGTCTCTTTAATTTTTTCAATTGGTTCAGGGTGAGTGGAATGCGTCCTTTGAGAAGATTCAAAGCAATCTCACATAAGGCTAATATGAGATCTGAAGAACAACTACCCAAGATGGCCTTCCGTCCTTTAGCTGTAGACCCAACTAGCCTTGTCAAGAGGGGCAGGTTTCTTTTTAAACGCAGAGACATAGCGTTTACTTTTTAGGAAGGTATGCAGCAGGCCGCTCCCACGGAAACAGCCCTGTACGTAGCCTAAGGTGTTCTGGAGTATTTGCTTTTAAATCCACGATTAAATAAGAAAATGGCTCTTTGGTAGCGTCCTCATAGCTCTCCATAAAGTATGATTTCCGTCCAGGGTACATCTGCTGAGCTAGAGTGCTAATTTGCAGTTTGTCTCTAGGATTTTTAAACAATACCATGTAGTTGGCATTCAAGCTAATGGTCCGACTATTTTTACCTTGGTGAAACACATTCTGGACCAAGTAAAGCACGGACAGGTTTCTATGATGAGTATATTGGGTAAAAGCTCGTGCAATTTCGGGGTGTTCGCTACCAGCAAATAGCATATCGTCCAAAACCAGCAGATTATATTTATGTGGGGGGAGAAGTTCATCATCAGACAGAGATTCGGGTATTCCTTCAACAAACTTGATTTTTATTGTCTTCAATAATTCATCATACAGAGGTTGGTAACATGAATAACACCATACAATATTGTCAGGCTTTTGAGATAACACATGTTCAGAATTCTCTAAAATACTTTTTACAAAAAAAGTTTTACCACTGTTTGATGGGCCTGCAATTAAGGCCGAAAAGGGCAGTTTTAAACGGGGGTCAAAATCCTCGACAGCCGTCATTATATCTTAAGCTTTAAGACACACTGGGGCTTGTAGCATAAGTCAGTAGCCAAAGGGCAATGTGGTACCGTCAGGCAATAGCCGTCTCTTGTCATAGACTACCCTGAATCTTTTAGTGAGTGGGGCGTTTCTTAGATGGAACCCCTTTTTATCCCTCACTATTTTGTTGTAGGAGGTCAAAATCTCCAAGTCACTATTCTTGTCATTTACGAACCCGTCGACCAAGCGCGTGATTGATTCCAAGTTTACACGCGGGGCATTTTCGTAGTTTTGAGTCACGCCTTTGGCTTTCAACACCACGTGATTGTCTTTAGTCCTAAAAGCATAGCTTTTGGGCCCACATGAGGACCATTCTGTGATATGGTCACCCTCGGCGAGTTCACTAGTTAAACCCCCAAGATAGTTGCTAAGTGGGGGGGTCCAATCCCCCGGCTTGCTTACATAGACCACAGAGTCTGTGTCGTGGTAAAGAACCCGCCGCTGAAGCTGTTCCATGAGGGTGTACAGTTCAAGTCGGGCATAGGCTGTGGTAAATGCTGCAAGAAACACATTTACATTACCTGGGGGTAGAACCCACTTTGGGTTGCGCCGCCATTGCACCAAGGCAATGTCTTGACTCAAGAATGAAAAATGTGAAATTTCGTATTGGTCCGAAAAAACAAATTCCAAAAATTCTTCCGGGTCTTTAATGATCGAAGTTGTTAGCATATTGCTTCTCTGCGCTAACTTCCCCCAAAGGGAGTTCAAGTACAATTTCGAAACATTTCTTTTGGTTTTGTTGACCTGTATTCTGTCAGGGTCAAGAAGTATGCCTTCTCTGTCATGGTAGTCTTGAATGTACTTCTCTTTACTTTCTTGATCTGTGACCGATGCTGGATAGCCTGAAGCCATCTGCTTGCATCTCAAGAAGGTCTTGATGTACTCTTTAAAAAGTGTGTCTGATTTCCTGGAAAAGTTCCACACTTCAAAGATTTTGGCCACACGATACCCCTTCTCCAAAGCCTTAGAGAATTCAGCGGTGACCCAGACACCTGTCAGGGCTCTTTCTTGATCTGAGTGATCACATGGGTTTTCCTGGTTGTTGTTTTCACAGCATGTGCGACAAAGGGGAAAGAAAAGTTTTCCTTTAGACCCCTTGTAAGGCAGCACAGGTATAAACAGACCCCTAGGAGGGTAGACAGTCGCTTTGATTAAACCAAAATAATTTTGGGGTTCGTCAAAGTCGCTGTGAATAATTTCAGGATGCCCTATAGGATAGCATGAGGAACTCATTACATGAGGATATAGGGATGTAAAATCTACATAGCCTATTGTCTCGTCGGGTTGAGCTACATAACGCAATGTCAAAGCATTGGTCCTGCCTCCAAACAAGGCCTGTCTCGGTTCCAGGGGCTCTGGAGGGTCATATTGGGTAAGGAAGGCCTGAACATGAGGATCCGCCTTTTTCAGGGCTGTCCATTCGTGTTCCCACAAAACCACAACTTTTAACCCGTATGTAGCCTTTAAAGAATTCAGTTTGTCTTGAAACTCTTGGTACATTTCCCCAAAAGTCTTTTGGGTTAGGACACACATGGCCTGGGGGACAAAGCATAATTTACAACCGTGGAAGAAACAACCGTTGTACTCATACACTGTCTCAACACCGTCAATCTGTGTGTATCCATCTACATGGTAAGGCCCAAAAGCCTTCTCCCCCCGATTCAAAGCATGTTGGATAAAAACATTTTTATCCTGGGCTAGGTACTCCAACCATTGAATGGAGCCACTAGAGTAGGCCTTGAATTGTCGTCGGTAGTTGTCTGGCGATGGGATCGCTATAGATGCTGGAGTTAGATAGTGTGTACGATAGGTTTTCATGCACGCGGATGCAATAGTTGTACAGCTCCAGGGGTCAATGCCTGCATCTTTGATTACCTCTTCTCTGAATCTGAGGCATCCTTCACGTAGTATAACCACGTCATTGTCACAGTATGATTCCATCTCTTTATGAAAATCAAAAGTTCCATGTCTTACTGTCTCGTACCACGTCATGAATTTCTCACGCTCTTTGGTAGACATTTGATCACAACCGTACATTTCGGGGGCTGGATAAGCTCCTATATAATGTAGATTCTCCTCAGATGTGAAGAAGTGGGGGAAATAGCCTTTGACCGAGTTTTCAAAACCCAAGGCCTCTGGCATTTGAGCCAATCTCATGGGTAAGAAGCTTAAGCTGTCAATGTATCTCTGTTTGAAGGCGTGGTCAACAAAACATAAGATTTTACTCCCTTGAGCAATGACACTGGGCGCCACGCCTTGCTGTATCAAAGGGTTCAGAAGCAGATAGGAGTCATAGGCTCGCGCATTGTGAGCTATAAACGTGAAGTTTCTGTACTGGGCCTTTCTAAAATGTTTTAGAAAGAGTCGGGCGCAATCGGGCCCCTCGGCCGACCACTTTTCACCGGTGAAAGTCATGGTAGATACAAAAATAGGCAAGTGAACCCCTGATTGCTGATTTGTCTCAAAATCATAAAAAACATATTTCTCTGTATGTTCATCTTCAGCCAAGGGCTGAATGTAACACTCATGTGTTACTTCTTGAACAACTTCTGCGTCTCTGCTTTTCAAGGGCCCTTTACAGATTGGGCAATGTATGATTCCACAAACATGGGGTTTAGGGCTGTCTATTTTAAGGTTGTAATTGCAATGACATTTTGGACATTTCTTGTTAATGTCACAAATGCTTACAGATTTACAGGCCTTGGGGTGCCATGTTTCAGTTTTGTGTTTTTCGTAACAGTAGGCCGAACGACATGTGCGGTGACAATCCTCACAGGGTGTCAAGTTTAGCGGTTGCATAGGGCAATGTTTATCCAGACATACTGAACAGTTATAACGGCACGAGTGCCCCCCCTTGCGGGTGTAGCCGGTATGACAGGCTGGACAGACATATGGGGCGCCTAAAAATGCTGTGATGTTAGTTACGGCATAGTAATGCTCATTTTGCACATAAAAGTACATAGTCTTAGGGTGTGGCTCTTGTATATTTTGGAACTTCAAGAGAGCGTCATTAGCCCTGCTGTGGTACAAAACCACAATCTTGATATTCAGAAAGTTTTCAAATTTGCCTATGTCTGAGAAAGCCACAGCCTCCTGTATACCTAAACCCACAGCCTTTTGTAGCTCTTGAGCTTTCTGTAACGCTTCGCGCTCTGTACATCCTGGGCTGAGTAAGTGGGCCAAACCTATGGCAAAGCATAGCTTATTACCATGATTGTGAACGATTATGAGGTAGGCCTTTTTATTGCTTATGATTTCGGACTGCATCAGGCTATCGAGTTTACGTCTCTGCCCGCCGCCCCCTTGTGGTGGCCGGACTAATTGTACTACAAGTTCGAGGGTCCTATCTGCTAGCACGTTTAAATTTGACTGAACAAGGCGTTCTAGCAGGTTAACAAATTGTTCAAGATCTGCTTCACCCCTATTTAAAATAAGCGACACACGGCTCTGCAGACTGTCTCCAAAAATTTCCAACTGTAAGGTATCCCTTGGTTGGCTATAAGCTCTAACTCTATCTACCAGTTCATTCAAAGTGTCCATAAGCATTACGTAAAACACAGCATATTCCCGAATCTGACCCCCCCATGCGAAATTGAAAAACTGTCCAACCTCAATATTGTGGAATTTATTTCGATACAAAACATGTTCACTGCGATCAAGACCATCCCCATCCTGATTTGCTAGACAATTGTCCAACTGTTCAAAAACATCGTATTGGGTTTCAGACTCTTCAGACATGGGTGTTAAAGGCTGGCTTAGAGGTGTAGGTGGTGCAGAATTAAACCTAGGGCTTTCGTTCTGTACATTGTGATCAAGACCTTCCCGCTCCAGATTTGATAGACATTTGTTCAGCTGTTCAAAAACATCGTATTGGGTTTCCTCTTCGAACAAGGGTGTTAAAGGATGGCTTAGAGGTGTAGGGGGTGCAGAATTAAACCTTGGGCTCTCGTTCATCTGGGTAATTAAAGATATGATTGATTCGGGTATCTGTGATAACCTGTTTTCATCTGCAGACCCTGACTCATTCATACGTGTAATAATTTCAATGAGTTCGGAGGGAATCTGGGATAATAGGTTTTCATCTATAGCCCCTATGTCAATTAGCCCAGAATCATTCATATGGTTAATTATATCTTGGAGCTCTGTAGGGATTTCCGCTAAGAGGGTTTCAATTGTCTCGCTTAGGTCTATAGGGGGCGCCATTTCTCTACTTAAGGATGTGTGTGCTTGTGTTTTTTTTTTTTTTACATATGTGTTTTTTAACGGAGGTATTTGCTTGTTTTAACCCTACTGTTGTTTAACATGCGGGGAAGCTCTCTACGCCAGAATGACACATCCTGATTGTATTGATGTTCGAATAGAATACCCATACGACGTTGAAGTAAAGCCTTTCGTGATTTTAAACCCTGTGTAAAAGCCTTGAAAAGCACGGCTTGGTCTATTTCACAAGAGGCTGTTGCCCCACCAGAATTGGCCGCTTCAATAAGGTTGGCCACTTCACAGAACATCAAATCGTCTACCTCAGAAATGTCATTTAAAACTTTGAAATCATCAGGCTTCGCTGTTCTGGTGACTGGGGTCTTTGGCGCCTCTTCGGGATCTAGATGTGTAGCTTCTTGGATGTCTTTATAAGCCGGCGAGGAGTCTGCATTAAAAAATAATACATACAGAAAAATAGGTTATTAACCCTAAAATATGTTTGATAAAAATGTAAAATACATTTCAGATATAAGCCTATATATTAACAATACATTAATTAAATACCTCGGCTTTTTTGAAGAGGGCTGTTCTGAAGAAGCTCTGAGAACTCGGGAACATGTCTTTGGGCAACCCTAATTATAGCATCTGCCTGGTCTGTAGCTTGTGAGCCTGAAAGTAAAAAAAAAAAAAAAACACCATTAGTCCATGTTTAAACATATTCAGGCATAAAAATAAAATATATATATAAATGATAATTGATTCATACCTTGTCCTTGTAACGCTGTCTCGTGAATACCCTCCCAGTAGTATTGTTCGGGTGAAGCGGACCTGTGGATCTGGGCCCTGATTGTCCGTTGGTGTTTAATAGGGGGCGTCCAACGGTCCTGGGTCAGGGGAGTTGACAGGCCGTTTAAAGTCTCTGTTTGCGG